>NC_044984.1:92948367-93253889 GCF_008728515.1 Papio anubis | reverse complement strand
TAAGACCACACAGAAGACTATGAGAGTAGTCCAGGTGAGAAATAATAGTGATTTGGCTGGAAAAAGAAAAAGGAAGAGATGTGAAATGATTCAGAATATCAAATTTTGGAAAACATTTTTGAAATTTTTAAAACACAGGGAAATACAAAGTAGAAAATAACAATTCTCTATAGTTCTCACCATCCAAAATAATATCCGTTACTATCTTGGCATTTGAAGGAAAAAAAAATCTTTGTATTATTTTTGCAATATTTGTTATATGATCACAATAAGTAATTCAGACAATGCATGTAATACAAAGATTAAATGTTTTAATTACCCCAAATACCACTCCCCAGAAATAACCACCGTTAGCAGTAGACTTATATCATTTAAGGCATCTTTCTATAAATATGTGCAAAGGGATTGATATATGATCGTGCAGATAGAAGGAAATACTTTATAACCCTGGAGTCATACTGCTGATGCTGTTTTTAAATAAAAATTAGTAAAATTTATTTTATTGGTGGCTCATGCCTGTAATCCCAACACTTTGGTAGGCTGAAGCAGGTGGATAACTGGAGGCCAGAAGTTCAAGACCAGTCTGGCCAACATGGCCAAGTCCTGTCTCTACTAAAAATATTTTTTAAAAATTAGCTGGGTGTGGTGGCACACACCTGTAATCCCAAACACTCAGGAGGCTGAGGCATGAGAATCGCATGAACCCAGGAGACAGAGGTTGCAGTGAACCAAGATCGCACCACTACACTCCAGCCTGGGAGACAGAGTGAGACTGTCTCAAAAAAATGGTTTTATTGTATTTAACAGCAGAAAAAAAATAAAGGTAAGAAAAACTAAATAATTGTTGAACTTCCAAAAAGTGTCTCCTTATTATAGGAGTTATTATTTTTCCCTTATAGTTAAGAAAAAATGCTATGAAAAATGTTAAGAGGTTTGATCAGGAGTGGATCAAGATTTCTGTGGAAAGGTTGTACAATTCAGGGGCTTTCTTTAAGAAAATGGAGTATATTTTACAAATTTTACAAAAACATGACAATGTGAACAAACTGCTGTGACCCCTTCCAGGGCATGGGAAAAAGCAAATCACCTGTGTGGATTAAAAACCTTGAAACTTAAGCTTCGTTAGCGTTACAGTAAATTCACCTCAGAGTTGGAATTATATTTTTAAGCTGCATATTCCAGTTTTAAACACATCAGATTGATTCCTTGCTATGAAAGGTAATGCTTTTGCCCATCTCTCCTCAGCTAACAATTTTAACTAATTTATATTGCCTGTGTTTATAATATTTACTTTCTATTCTGTAATCATAATTACTATGGTTATTTAGTATAAATTCCTATGTTCAAATGGATCCATTGCCTCCCAGCCCTTTAGTGTATCTTCTTCATTCTGACTGAGTTCTTTGATTCATCACTGAATTGCCTAGATTTCATTGCCAACTGCTTTTTCTTCCTTTTATTTTTTAAAGAAAGACCCATGGATTCTGCATTTGTGAGTTTTTTGTTTGTCTGTTTGTTTTTGGAGAATGTCTTCCTATTGCTTTTGTAGTCGAACAGTATATCTTGGCTGAATGTTGTATTCTTATGTCATGTATTCTTTCCATTATAATTTTGCAGCTATTACTTCATTGTTTAATAGCATTGAATATCGCTGTGTAGTCTGAGGCCACCCTTTGTAGGTGATTTTACTTTTCTGCCTTTATCCCAAGGAATTATTTCTTTATCCACATACCTTAATAACATAGCTAAGATATGTGGAGGTGTTAGATGGTCTGCTTAAGAATTTTCCACAACATGATGTGTTATTTAAATCAGATACTGTATCATATCTTTGAAAATACCTTTTATTCTGCTTATATTGTTAACTACTTCAGGAACATCGCTTATCCTTATTTTGGATCATCTTTCATCTCTTCCGTATCTATTAATTTATCATTTGATGAAAATCTATTGTCATTTTCATGTCCATTCATGGTACATGAGTCCTTGCTTCTGTGTCAGTAATCAACTATCGGAAGTGTCTGCTCTGCTTCTGATGTTCTGATTTGTTTATTGATTCTAAAATTATGGTCTTTAGTCCTTAATTTGTTTTCTTACGTCCACAATATCCTTTTTCATCTCATTTAGATTGCTTCATTATTCTGTCTTTAAACTTCAGTTTTCATTGAACTCATTATTCTACAGTAGGAAGTTTGTGTGAGGATTTCTTTCTGTTTATTTGAATAAAATTCTAGATTTAGTTCCTATGTGCTGTGATACTTTCATTTCATATTTTTTCTTCACTTTATTGCTCTCTCTCTCCTTCCCTCTTTCCTTCCTCTCTTTTCCCTCCTCCTGCCTCCCTCCCTTAGAATGCTTGCATATCTGCCGTGTGATTTCTTTTCATCTTGCTGGTTCCTGGGCAGCTTTCCCCAGACATAGTGTGAGTAGCTTCTTAAATTTCTTCCCACCTTCTTGGAGACCAGTTTGCTTCCTTTTTGAGCTATGTTTTATTGCTTGGATCTATCCACTTTTCTGCAACCTAAAGAAATTGCAGAGGGAGGTAGACAGCTCAGCTCAACTCAAGCTGTATGCAATCTTTGTTAGATTTCCTGGGCCATGCTTCCTTAGCTTGCGTTAAATGTCTCCATTATCAGCCTTTATTTCACCAAATTGATGGGGTGGGCAAGGGAATGGTGGAGGGAGAGATACCAAGGATAGCCTTTTTATAATTAACTAAAGGGTTCTATAAGAGCTAGTAGCTATCCTCGAGATAACCTGGGACTTGATGGGTTTCCCCAAAATAGTGGGCAGCCCTGGAGTGTTCACTTCTATTGAATCAGCCCTTTGATCTTTTTCTTTCATGGCACATGTTTCTGTTACTCCTTAGTAGAGAAAGGAAACATAAGGATGACTGAATGTGTTTTTCTCTAAATTTAGAGTTATTAGCAAAAATCTCAGAATTTTGTTTACCTCTCTAGGGGTGAACACAGGATTAAGAACCAAGCAACACTGTGTCTCTTTATCCTGTTCCAGAATCTTCTGTCTCTTTCTTTGGCTGCCAGTTTTGTAGTTTATTCTAGTTGTTAATGTTCCTTTCTTTGAGTGGTTACTATTGGAACTTTTTTTTTCTTTTTACTAATGTTTACTCTTTTTTTCTCCTTTGGTTAGATATTGAGGAAGGGAAGTTCTGTGAAGCAGTTTAAATTTGCCATCTTAAATCAGACTCTGGAATGTATATTTTAGAGATGGAACCTAGAGATCTTGCTAATGAATTAATGTGAAAGATGAGAGAAAGGGAGGAGTTATGAATGACTTCTTAAATTTGGGGCCTGTGCAACTGAGTGGATGATGAACAGATTAGGCTACTAGTGAAAGAAGGAAGCAAGAGTTTTTTTCAGTATTTTAAGTTTGAGAAACTTGACATCCACGTGGAATTGTCATGCAGATCATTGCAATGGTCTACTAGTCTGGAACTCAGGGGAAAGATCAGGATGCTAGATATACATCTGAGAGACTCCCCAAATAGATGGTATCTAAAGCCACGTGCCTAGATGAGACCAGCTAGGGAGAGAGAATGTAAGTACAGAGAAGCGTATGATGACTATATGCTAATCAAGATCAGAAGTACATATGTATGAACTCTTTAGGCTCAGAGTAAACTTTTCTTAATCCAACAAATGTCTGAAATCTTTCAGTAAAAACGTATCAGGTTATATATATGTAAAGTTAATGTTATAAAAATAAAAATAACAAGTTAATGGTATGAAGACTCCATTTTTTCTGCTTTTAATGCAAATCTACATATATATCTTCATTTAATACACACCTTTATCATTAAAATACAGCTTTGGCTCATAGAAGATGTACATGGTGCATGTAAAAAAAAAAAGCATCTTAAAGCGATGCTTTATTTTGAGGTAATGTGCTTAGTGAAAAGGACATTTTCTGGAAATCAAAAAAAACAGATTCTAGATCCAATACTTCTAATAATAATTACACTAATAAAAAATAACAGCATCAAACACATATAATCCTTCTGGTGTGGCAAGCACTGTTCTATGCACTTTATAGATATTTACTTTTTTTTTTTTTTTTTTGGAAGCAGAGTCTTGCTCTGTTGCCCAGCCTGGAGTGCAGTGGCCGGATCTCAGCTCACTGCAAGCTCCGCCTGCCGGGTTTATGCCATTCTCCTGCCTCAGCCTCCCGAGTAGCTGGGACTACAGGCGCCCGCCACCTCGCCCGGCTAGTTTTTTTTTTTTTTTTTTTTTTTTTTAATAGAGACGGGGTTTCACCGTGTTAGCCAGGATGGTCTCGGTTTCCTGACCTCGTGATCCGCCCATCTCAGCCTCCCAAAGTGCTGGGATTACAGGCTTGAGCCATCGTGCCTGGCCAGATATTTACTTTTATAAGAAATTATATTGTTGTACAGCTTCCAACTACTTAATCTCTCTGGGCTTTAGGCTCCTAATTTGTAAAGCCAACCTTCCCTTTAACTTTTCAACATAATTTATCTTCAATTGTAAAGTTTTATCAAGAAACTTTAGAAATGCTTTAATGATCTTAATTTACCAAAGCAAATGGAAATTGACCCTTTTATAGTCGGGGAAGATGAAGCATTACAAAACAAAGGCAACCTGGCACCAGGGGTAAACTGTAGAGATTTGGGTCCTCTAGGATTGTATCCCAAACGTATCTTCCCTCATGTTATTGCTCATGCTCTTTCAAATCCTATCTTTTGTTCTAGGTCTTTAAGGTGAGTAACTACAGAAGTATTCCAGCCCTTCCCTGAACTCCCAGCATTTTTTGTGCTTTATGTTTGGTATTTACATATGTATGTTGTATTCTTTATGAGACTATGGGCTACTTGAGGGCAGGGACAATAACCTTTGTGACATTGTTTCACTCTGAAAGTGTCTTGCACATTAGAGACACATCATTTTTAAAATTCAGTTGTATATATTTGTACAGAGAACATATAGATAATGAAATTCGGCTTTTTTATGTAATGAAATAATTTTACTGAAATTAAAAGCATAATATTGTATAAGAGACATTGAAGCAGGGATCAAGACATGAGTCCCAGCTCCGTTGCTTCCCATCTTGTGTGGCCTTCAGAGGGCTACTGTCTAGCTTCAGTTCCCTATGAGTCAAATGGCAATATTGATACATTATTTCCTGGGTTATGGAGCTGTGAGCATTGAAGGAAATAATATATTTGAAGTACTTGTTTAAAAGAAAAACACTGAAACCATATGAAACATTTCTGTTCCTCTCAAGCAAGATGGGAGACACATGACCAATTATCTTCAACCAATTCTCAGAAACCTTGGGGTGTATGAACTGCTGCCTCCTCCTAAAACCCACACCCCAACTCAAACAGACTTTTCCCCCTCTGCTACTGATTTTGAATAAATCTGATTTATTTAACACATTTAATACAATTACTTATCAAATCAAGATGGGCGTAGTGGTAATGTGAGAATGAGTAAAAACCAATTAAGACAATGGGATGGATTCTAAGTACTTCATTTCCAGCTTAGTTCTTCCTTAATTATTCTTCTTTATATTAATTCCATGCAATAATTTGAAGAGCTTTCTTGAATTGTGTCTCTGGCTGCCCTGTAAGTGAATATAAATAAAAGCATCACACATTAAATCAACACAGGAATGCCATGTAAGCTATGGGGTTTGGATTCCTGTGAAGGCTTCATCAAGCACAGCTCTGTCTGTTCACAAAACAGTCTCTGTTTGTTGCAGTGATGAGTGGTTTCCTTACTCTCATGTGACCGTCGTCATATGGGCTCTGACCAGTCAGCCGTCATCACACACCAGAAAGAATTACCTTCAGATTGAGGCCTGAATACTAGTCATGTGCTGAATTTTGGACCTCAGAAGTGAAATTTTATAATTGCCCTAATTCCCTATTGCTTTTTAAGAGAGATTTTATACACAATCTTGGAATCCAGATTTTTAGCAAAATTGAAACAGAACTTAAGCCAGATTCCTCCAGATGTTATAGATTTAATACATTAAGCTGTTATATGAAATATAAGAAATAATTTGGGATCCCTTGCAGTGAACTAATTACTCAGAACAGTTTTATTGTATTTAAACAAGTAAGCATCGCCCTTTCAATAAGTAGACTCAGTACAGAAGATCTGGTTGAAATTCCTTTGTCTGTGAAGGAGTACAAATAAAAAATTAATAACAGTGGTCGTTTAAAAATACACTCTAAAGAGTATTGTTGTTTGTGACCAGCTGAAATAATAGATTTAAATCTTTACAGTTTTCATTACTGCATGGTATTTCAAAACCAAGGTCATAGATGCATCTAAAATCATTAGTTGTTGTTATCTTAATATACATTTTGGCTTCATTAACATCTTAATATGGAGTTTTATGATCATTCTCTCTACCTAAATAATAAGGATTTTTTTTTTTTTTTTTTTTTTTTTTTTGGCAGTATGGCAGTTACTTGCCCAGTTGCTAGGTAACAAGGCAGAGATCTCTATAGCTTTATCTGAACATGCAGCAGATGATTTTTTAGTGACAATTATTTATATCCAATATATTAAAGTATGCCACATTGATAATGATTAGACAAACTGTTGATTTACTTACTGTGCATTCTTGAGAAAGTACACAGTAAATCACAAAGCTAGTTTTTTGTCTTTTTAAAAAGCAGTTATTAATCTTTGCCACTAAAATGATCATTTTTCTAGCAAAGTAGCAATAGCTAGCTTGTTTATTTGACAATCCTTGCAACTGGCTGATATAATCAAAAGCATTGCCATACCTTTCCAACTAATTATATTGCACATCATCTGGCAATGGATGTTTTGTCCTCTATGGTGTCTATGTAAATGTTATCAAAGTTTGATTTTTTTTTTTGAAAATTGTTTTTACTCTTTGTATCACTTACTGTTTCTAATACTGTAATTGTTCAAGCACTGTAGCCCTGTATCTGAAAGTAGCACTTGATGTAGAAGACATTCTTGTTTAAAAACATTGGCAGAATTTATCATTTTGTTTTTTGTTTTTTTCTTGTCTTTTGGTACAGAACTGAAAAAAATCACAGTAGTATATCACCAATGTTATGTAATCAGCAATGGTATCTTTCTTGTTAGAGATTTTTAAACAGAAGTTATTATTAAAGAAAAGATCTGCAACTTTAAGGATTGTAACAGTGAATTTCTGTAGTAAGAAAAGGCAAAAATATCTCTTTCCACTGATTCTGGAGTTTCTCCATAATACTTGCCTTCCATGAGATAGATTCATTTGCTTCAATGCTTCTTTACATATGCCAGGAAACAGGTGAAGTATATACTTATTCCATATTCATTTGCCTCTGTCATTTATGCTGGTAAATCTAGATCATTATTAGATAGACTTTATGCATTAAATTAATATTCATTTGTCACAGTCTTTTCAAAATAAAAGGTCAAATGGTGTTTTATACTGTAATAGGAAAAAGTATTGAACATGGCATTTTTGTGGTAGAATGGCTGTGATTAGTCTACAATTAGAAATTATGGTACAATTTCCTTTATAACATAAGAAATATCACAATATATAATATTAGCAAACAGGTTAGTCTTAAAATATTGAGTTTATAGGACAATAGCATAAGAAACATCTTGGGTAATATTTGTTCAGAAACTATTTCTTGATGACAGCAGAAAGAATAACATTCTGTGGAATGAAAAAACAGACACAAGGATGAGTTATTACCTGTTCTCTACAAGAGTGAATGCAAGATAACCCTGTCATTACAAGTCAGAATACCAGGAAGCCAATTTATATAGAAAACAGTTTAATATGGAAAATTGCACTTTAATAATACCCACTAATTAAATGCCTAGTTCAATAAAATATAGCTCTTGCTGCCTGGAAAGCTATAAAAGCCACCTGGAATGATTGATTACTCTGAATTTCTATAGTCTTCAGTAAACCACAGGCAAGGCCTATATTTTATTGACTATGGACTGAAGGACTGAGCAATTTATAAGACAGTTTAACAATAATTTATTTATACTACAGTGTTCAGTTATCAATGTGGCATTTAAATACCAAACATAAAATGGAAATTAGCTCTTTGAGGGTTTTCTGCACTTCCCATACTATTTTCCATATTATTTGCAGTGATATACATGTTTGCCTAATTTTTAGAAAATATACTGCTATTCAAATCATCATTCATTATAAAAAGATTTTTTTAAAAAGCTTTTCAAGCAGGGAATTAAAGCAGTGTCAGTTTGCCATTCAAAAATTTTTTTCTCTTTATAATTTAGAATTTACTGCAAGATTTCATTAGGGTCTCTCTCTCTCTCCTTCCGGTAATTATGGGGGTCGGGAAGCAACTGTATTTATACAAAGCTTTTTAGGAACCTACCCATCTTGTAAAGCTGGGTATACTTATGCATTCCAGTTAAGTTTGATTTATATTTTTACTCCCGATTGGCATATTGTTACCAAAACCCAGTTCCATGTCAGTGCTACCTTCCTTTGTATCCACACTCTTATTTTAGTCACTTGTTATTTGAACAGACTTTCATCATCACGTGTGTCTTTTGTTGTTGCTAAATTATTTTAATGGATATTTGTTTTCCTCTTGATACCTGAGCCTGTCTCCTATAGAGAAACTTAATAATCCTAAATATGAGCTGTTATTGTCTCACTTTTAGTATTTACTGACTTACAAAAGGGCTCTGTCGCCATGGGAAATAAAACTTTTAGGATTGATTTTTTAGCTTTCGGAAGGTTAGCACCCTAGTGGATATGAAGACTACATTCTTCAAAGCATTGGAGATAGTTCTGTTTTGTATCGTTCATATGTGTTTTATACTTTTAATCATTACTTTTCCTACTGTGCAAAGGAAGAGAAAAAACAAAGAATCTCAGCAATCAACTCCTTTTTTGTTTATTCAGGTGTCATGGAAATCTTGGCTGATAGGGTAATATTTAATCATTTCAAAAGCAAATGTCATTTCTGATTGGAAAAAATGATTCTAATCACATGTGTGCATGTGTGTGTGTCCTGTATATGTCAATATGAAGATTCCAAGAGAATTTGTTTGTCCAATATTCAGGGTGACTGAAAGCCTAAATGCAATTGTCTGTACTATGTGGTATTTTATTTAAACATTATCTTTATGGCAGTTTGTCTCAGAAGACTTGCAGACACTGCCAAAGAATTTTCAACAAAGGTTTCTCAAATGCCACAAAAACATAAGAGGAATAGGAATTGATATTGGAGAAGAGGGGGGAAAAAACAAGAAGCAAGAGACATACATAAAGAAAAATGAGGAACTGCAAAACAAAAAGGTTAAATTTTTATAACATGCCAGTGTTATAAAAATACATGAGACAAGCTGCTGCATTTTTTCAGAGGAAAGGCGAGGATGAATGAGATATTGGAGTTGCTCATCAGACCTTAAATTACATCCTCACTCTGTGACTTATTTGTTGTGTGTGCTTTTGGAAAAATTACTAAGCTAAACCTCTCTAAGACTTCTTTTGCTCATCTGTAAAATGGTGATGATATCTACCTTGCACAGTTATTCTGAAGACTAAATGTTAGATAGGCACATAGATGGATAGCCCTCTGACAGGTGGTAGGTGCTCAATTAATGCTGGCTATTATTTTATGAAGGTTCCTGTACTTATTTCAGACCAACTTTCATCCTTAGTCCACAAAGGTCAATACATCACCAAAGTTAGGACCATAAGCGTGATGCTTCCAAACCATATGGATCTGAAAAATTAAGTTTAACAACAAGAATTTAAAGCCTGAAGCAAGCCCAGAGTGGCTAAATATGGCCTCACAGGTCGTCTTCTGCACAACACCAGAAGGCGCCACTGACGCAGACAGTAGGCAATATGATGCCCTGTTCATTAGATGTGCTTTGTTAGAGTCTCTGCATTGAAAAAAGTTTAAAAATTAAGGCATTACAATTTTCGTTTTGTTCTAAAATTACTTAGGTTTTGAAACCCGTTTTGTACGCAAGGGGTGAAAGCAAATTGCTCCCTGATATGAACCATTATCTCTCAAAGGGGTACTCTGACCAAGAGTAGATTTGGTTGAAGAATAAAATTATCAGTCATATCAATTATGTCATTTTCATGCCTCCCATCACTTTAATCAATGTTGTTTCCCCAAAGTGATCACATTAAATACTTAATTTTAACAAAAGCCTCAGAAGTGTGTGTGCCTTCAGCTTTCCCTGCTCTCTTCCTGCTCTCCTATCCTCCCATCTTCCCCATAGGTTTATTACCTATTGATAGTGTGCTGTGATCCCTGTTAGGAATCGAACAGACAAGATAGCAAAGACAGAGTCCCTGACCTCAAGAAGCTTCCTCACTGGTAGGGGAGAAGCAGATCACCAGATGGGCAATAATAATAGATTTTGTCAATAACCCTTTATTGATTTTCTCAGAGTTTAGGCATTTGTTTGTGTGTTTTGAGACAGGGTCTCATTCTGTCACCCAGGTTGGAGTGCAGTGGAACCATCCATCTCAGCTCATAGCAACCTCTGCCTGGTAATGGGGCCTTTTAAGTGTTCAAAAGGACAAAATATCAGGCTAACCAGTTTGAGGTGTTTTTTTTTTTTTTTTTCATCTTTCATTAAGTAACTTTCTTCTCCTTTTTACACAAGTAGTGCATCCTCATTAGAGAAAAAAATTAGAAAATGTGGAGAGCAAAAAGAATAATTTGCTATCCCTCTTCCCTCTTCCAGATTACATTTTAGTATGTATCATCCAGATTTTTATATATTCCATTTTAATTAAACCTTTAGAGTATACTGTATATACTCAAACCATTTTGAGGAAGAAAATAAAAGAGTGGGCGACAGATTTCATTCCTCTAGTAGATTGTAAGCTATTTAAAGGCAGGTACTGAGTCTTGCACATCCTTCATGTTTCCACTGAGGCCTAGTATATTTATATTCAGTAAATATATATGGAATAAGTGGTGTTGGGAAATAGAGGATGAATTTGTGATTAAATGGCCCCATATTCATTTTTTTCCTTACTTAAAAATTTAAGATTAAAAGAATTGTTGCCACATTAGCAAGTATGACAGTTGCTAGATCCTTCTTGATAAAAATAGGGGTCACTAGGACAATTATTGAAGGATACTTTCCTGTTTATAGCTTGAATTCTTTCAGAACTGGAATTCTTCCATCTCTTAAGCAAACAAAACCAAAACTACGTTCCCAAAACCAAACACAGTGAGACAGTAAACCTTGAGCTTTACAAAAGAGATAATATTTCTTGTTCGTGACTATATTAATTCATGCATGCTTTCCATATGTACATCCCTGAAGGAAAAGGAAGAAAGCTAATTTGGATTTCTTCCACCATTAGTTTTCACTTATGAATAGTCAACCTGCTATATATACTACCTGAGTAATGGGTCAGGAAGTATTTCTTCAAGTTGATTTAAAATAAGCTTTAACTAATGTTTTTTATTATTATTATTTGTGGTAATGGAAGAGTCAAGCTGATAACTTTGGCAGCAGTATGTTTGGAGAGATTTCTTATCTCATTAGAACTTTCGGAAAATAAGAATCAAGATGATACCTTGGCTCCTTCTTAGACAGAATTTCCATTGACATTGCCCTGTCTCTGAGACCTCTCTTTGCATTACCTCTTTAGTCACAGGAGGGACTCATTAGGCTGCAGGTAGACCACAATTCATTGTTCTTGTAGGTGCCTATCACTTAACTACATAATGTTTTTATGAGTCACTCAGACCCCAGCTGGCCCCATTAGATTGGCTGTGTTGCTACTCTGGTTAATTACATGTCATCTAATTGCATAATGTAGCTATATATGCATACTGACCTGAAGCCAAGTGCTTTTCTTTATTGTACAATTACTCTGAATAAACTCACAGTGAAAATAGATTTAAATACCTGGTATAAAATGCTGCTTCCAAAAGGTTGTTTTCGGCTTTTTACAGTGCTTTGATGCATTTTTAAAGAAAGCAGTCTAAAAATATCATGTGATTTCTACCTGTACCCTAAGGCCATTAAATATAATCTTCTGTAATTGCTCTTGTCTTCAATTTATGTAACTAAAAAGTTTGGTATCTCTGTAGTTACTGGTTATGGAGGTCCTTCTGCACATTCTTGATCATTTTAGTCCATTCTGATGATGCTTCCTATTGTCGAAAGAAACACAAAGATAACCACTTTAGCCATTCAGGCTTTGGATAAGTATTCTCTTTCATGTGAATTCAACAAATTCAATTCAACACATAATTGGAGTCCTTGATCTGGGCCAGGCATGGTGCTAGAATCCCAGAATACAAAGACATGTAAGGCCCATAACGTGGGACAGGAGCAAGCATATAACAGACACGAGTGCACTTTGTAATCTGTTCAATTACATGGTAGATTACAAGACATATTGGTGGCACTGAGGAGGCATGCTCAGCTCTACCTAGAGAGGTTGTGGGAGACTTCTCAAAGAAGGTCATACTTGAGATGACTTCAAGGATGATCAGGAGTTCACCAGGAAAACCTGAGAAAGGGTTGAGGGTAAGGGGCACGTCCAGCAGTTACAGGAAACAGCATGGATGAAGGCATGAGAGCATCCACCATGTGGTGCCTGTGGCAGCGACTGGTAATGTAATATGAGTGAGTGTGAGGAAGAGGAGAGACATGAGGCTGTTAGACATCAGCCTCCTAGCAATGGGAAGCCATTGAAGGGACGTTAAGCAGAGGTGTGGTGTGATTATATTTGTAGGTGGGAAGGGTCACTTTGGTTCAATCTGCATTCGTCATGCTCTGCTAAGTTGTACTTAAAGACCAGCCTGTCCTTCAGTTTTTGTTATGGTTCCTGCAGGGTTTGATCTAAAGTATGGTATTTTGTAGGCCAGATGAATGAGGAAAACTGAATTCAAGAGCCACCGGCCAACAGGTCGTGTACCCTAGTTGCCTCCTGGCTTGTTACAGCAATGTGTCAGTTGTGTCATCACTGTAGTCCTTTTAGAGGTTATTTCTGCCTCCAGCGTGCTGCCCACAAAACCAATGCACTTTTTATCACAAACCCAGGCAATCCCTGATTATATTAGTGGTTTGGGTCCATTTATTCAGCATGTGTATGAGGACCTACTGTGTGTTCCAGGCTAGCAACATAGAGGATTAAAACAGCCCCTGCATCCCACCATTTATAGATAGAGTAGAAAAAGTGGCACAGTAAACAAACTAAAGAAATAAGAGTGGAGAGAAAGAAACCAGGAAGGCTTCCTTCAAAATATAGTATCTGCATGGCATCCTGAAGGAGGAAGCAAGGAGGGCTAGACAGGCAAACAGACAACGGAGCTGCTGAGAACTGGAAGGGCTTCAGGCCAGAGTGTGGAAAGGGAGGAGAGAGTTGGAAAGAGAAGGAGCTAAAGAGATCAGAAGGGGCCAGATCCGCAAGGGCTTGAACACAATGCCGAGGCCTGTCTTAGAAGGCATGGGGAGCCACTGGAGGGTTTTAAACAGGGAGAATTTACGTGGTCAGCTTTCCAGAGAGATTGTTCTGACAGCACAGAGAGCAGATGTGATACTGCAATACTGGGCTCTGGTAATAATGCTGGTAAGAAAGAATCAGGGCTGGAACCAAATTAGCATCTGTGGAACAGGGAGCAAGGATAGGTCCCAAAGAGAGGCAAAGAGGCAGAATTGTCTAAGATTTGTGATTCAGTGGAGATGAATAAGAGGGCAAAGTCTAGGATGAAAAAGGGTGGTTTCTAGTCCACAGATGGTACAGTTTTTTGATGGATGCTGCTGTCATTATATGAAGTTACACTTTTGTTTAAACTGTTTAAGTCATTTTATTGCTAAACTTGAAGGTTAAAATTTATAATGATACAATTGAAAGAGGAGTAAAATTAGCTTTTTGAACCTAAAATTTACTTTGGGGCCAGCTATGTGTGTCTTTTTTATGACATAGTATAAGTTACTAAGATCTCTTATTTTATATCTGTATGGCAGTTCAAGTTTATTACAAGGAGCTTCTCCTGTGTACTCTTCAGTATTATTAATTTCTTATCTTCCTCCTTTCATGTGTGCATTTCTGCAAATATTTTTCCAAATATATTTACTTTTCTAAACATACAGATATATTTGTTAGCTTGCATTTTCCCTATATTCAGGTATTTTTAACCAGGTTTCTAGTCCTTTTGTCCAATAAATCTCCATGTTTCCTCTCTGTCACTCTTATTCTTCCTGTTTTACAGATCATTAAAATGAATGTTCTATCCACCCCAAACAACAGGAGCCTTAGCGTCACCTCTTAAACACCTTCCTCCCAACGAGATTGACTGTAATGTATTATTACCCTTCATTTATTATCTCCCCAGTTCCTGTTCAAGCTAAAGTCACTTAGTTTTGTGAAGGAAATTGTGTGAGACGTTCTCCCAAATGCGCTAATAAAATTCAAATATATCACATCTGCTCCACTCCCTTAAACTAGTAATCTTGTAATTCCATCAGAAAAGCAATCAAATTTGGCGTGCCATTTTTTTTCCTTCATAAAGCTCGGCTTCTTATTTCTTTTGGGTTTATTCCCTCTAGATGTTAACAGATTTTTATTGCTCTCACAATATTGCAAACTTGCCGAGTTACAGTTTTCAGGGTCACTTTCATTGTTTGAAAATCTGGGCTTTTTTTTTTTTTTTTTGGCCTCATTTTGTGGTACCTAAATATTTGGCTTCCTACTGATTCTGCGTGTTTTAGATTAGCCAGCTACATTGTTTATAGAGGACAGTAGTCAAAGTGAAAAGAGGCAGACAGATAATGGCCCATTATCTGAAGCCATCTTTTCACAGTGTTTCCAAGTCATCCTGACTCCATCATCACCACCTTACTTGCCGACAGGCTTCTGCTCCTTCCCAGGGTTTTGTGACTTACAACATCCTTTTCCCCCACCCACTATATGTGAGCCATTAGCATTAACTCAACTGCTTTTGCTGCCCTTTGGAAGAGAACACACATATCATTTCATTTTTGCTTATTTCCCATTCACTCATGTTTCTGTTTAGTGGCAAGTAAAGTAATTTTTACCTCTAGGACTATGACTATCTTTTTTCAGTGGGGTATTCTTTAAATCATTGGTTCTGGAACTTCATGATGAAGGCATTGTTTTTATTTTTTTTTTTTTTTTTTTTTTTGAGACGGAGTCTCGCTCTGTCGCCCAGGCTGGAGTGCAGTGGCCGGATCTCAGCTCACTGCAAGCTCCGCCTCCCGGGTTTACGCCATTCTCCGGCCTCAGCCTCCCGAGTAGCTGGGACTACAGGCGCCCGCCACCTCGCCCGGCTAGTTTTTTGTATTTCTTAATAGAGACGGGGTTTCGTGTTAGCCAGGATGGTCTCGATCTCCTGACCTCGTGATCCACCCGTCTCGGCCTCCCAAAGTGCTGGGATTACAGGCTTGAGCCACCGCGCCCGGCCGAAGGCATTGTTTTTAAGTTGGATACTCTAGGGCCCGTTTCAGGGCAGTTGCCCCTTTGATTCCTCCCCTCAAGTGAGGATTTGTCCACCACATCTGCACAAGGGTATAACCTTTTCAGGTTGTCAAGGTCTCCTCTTCCACCTTTTCCGTTTTCTTATGCTCGATTACTGTCTTTCCTGTTAATACATACATCAATAGACACTTTTCTTTTTGCAGATTTTATTACTTTTTTAAACTTTATATCACTTAATGCTTCTCTTTCTCAACAAACAAATATGACCATGCTTAAACTGTATTGGGGACTTACTTACAGGCTTATTTGAGTAGGAATGGAGATCATTTTATTTCATTCATTCATTCATTCATTCATTCAACAAACACTTAATGAGTAAGTCTTAGGTGTCAAATACATGACCACAAAGATAAGTCGCTCCTTTCAAAACATTCACAAGATCATGAAGGAGTTGGCAATGGAAGCAATTCTAACATGGTGTGATATGTGCTGTGCCAGAGGTGGATTTATAGGGTGTAGCAGAGGCACCACTCTAAAGAGATTAAGGTTCTGAAGAAGAATAACCCAATTTCAGGTCTGGAAGATTCAGGATGAGTTTTCCAGGAAACAAGGGGGAAACGGCATTTCATAGGAAAGTATGGTCTTACAAGATGGATCCTCTCAACTTATCCTAAATCCTCCTTCCAGACCTTCTCATCTTTGTATTACTGGCCGATCAAGGAGAAACTAAAAGTTGGTATGAAACACAGACACAGAGGCTGGAGGAAGAAAGTAGGTGTTAAGTTTGTTAAGTGTATTAGTTTTACTAGGGCTTCCATAACAAAGTACCACAGTGACTAAAACACAAGTAATTTATTGTCTCACAGTTCTGGAGGCTGTGCCTCCAGCCTCCAGAACCCTGATCAAGGTATCAGCAAGGTATCAACTGATCAAGGTATCAGCAGGATTGTCTCTTCTGAGACCTCTCTCCTTGGCTTCCTGATGGCCCCCTTTTCACTTTGCCCTCAGAGGGTCAACCCTCTGTAATGTCTGTGTTTTAATCTCAATATGAGACACCAGTCTTATGGGATTAGGGCTTACCCTAATGCCCCCATATTAACTTAATTAGCTTTTTTTTTTTTTTTGAGATAGGGTCTCACTCTGTCACCCAGACTGGAGTGCAGTGGCACAATCTCAGCTCATTGCGACCTCCACCTCCAGGACTCAAGTGGTTCTCCTGCCTTAGCATCCCGAGTAGCTGAGATTACAGGCACATGCCACCATGCCCAGCTAATTTTTGTATTTTTAGTAGAGACAAGGTTTCACTGTGTTGCCCAGACTGGTCTCAAACTCCTGACCTCAAGCAATCTGCCCGCCTCAGCCTCCCAAAGTGCTGGGTTTACAAGCGTGAGCCACCATGCCCAGCCATTCATTAGCTCTTTTAAAGCCCTGTCTTCAACTACAATCTCATTCATAGGTTCTGGGGATTAGGGCTTCAACATATGAATTTGGGGAGATGCAATTCAGCCTGTAAGAGTTGGTATTTAGTCTTTGGTAGTGTTTGAACTAATGGTATAACTGGACTCCAGAGTCACTTGACTTAACGAAAAGGGTATATGATGAGCTCTTATCTGCCCAACAAACTATTAAAATCTTTTACATTTATATCAAATTTTATTATAAACGTCCTATATTTCCTGTGTAGCGCTGTTTAGAATGAAAATATTATAGAGCCCATAACTTATTATATAATAAACTTTGTTCCTAAGGGCCCAGGACATGTGACAGTGTACAAGCTTTTTCTGTACTATATTGAAAACTACATCACATTCATTGTCATTGCTAAAGTGATAAGATTTCACATCACTTAAATTCCAGTAATTTGTTCCCACTGTAGAAGAAAAACTCACTTGTCTTGATTTAGATGGATCATTGATCTACATTATCTAGATGTAGATAAAGAATATGTTTTTTTAATTAAAAAAAAACAGTTCCTCAAATGTGTAACTGCTTCTTGAATATCCTTTATGGAAAAATAATTTTGTGTTAAATATGAAAGACTTTGAAATGTCTTTTTATTTTCACACGTTAATAATTTTTCTAGTATGGTCTTTGGTAGTCTTACCAGAAAAGTTGTGTAATGATCAGAAGATGTTGGTTCTAATTTTCAACTGACCCACTGATTTCTTTGTGATTTGTGCAAGGCATCTAATTTTTCTGAGCTTTTGTTTCCTCACTGGTCAAATGCAGATAACTATGTCTATATCAATCAAGCTTATTTTGTATTTTTTACTCTTGTGCACTTTTCTATTGTAGAAATTATGTTATTGAATTAGTATGTAAGACAGTACTTAGACTAAATATCAGAATTTACTTTTACATGTCAATATAAATCACACTTTATGAGGGAAGAGAGAAAATTATGGATGATAGTATTTATGTGAGCAGAAAGTAATAATGTCTTGCCATAATGGGATTGATTTAGAAAAAAAGGAATTTGAAATTCAAAAGGAGTAAGATGTAAGAAACCTTGCAGATCGCTTACATTACATGAGGAAGAAGTTAAAATGTAGACCATTAGAGTCATTCTTAAGGAAAAATGAAAAAGACTTCTTTGAGGCAAATTTAAAAAAGGGAAAAAGACCTGACCTCAGTTCAAAGAGGTGGGAGGAAATTTTTATTAGATGAGAAAGGAAGAAATGAAATGGCGACACCTTCCCTGCCCCTACTCTAAGTCTGAATAATCAAAGGAATGACACAAGCCTGCACAGAATATGTCTCCTCTTGCAAAATCGTCTATAAGGGACCTTTCTTGTTAGTGTGGAGCAAAGGCATTGTGTAAGCACCATCAGAGCCTGGTACGGCATTGAGTGTGGCACAAAGAAGGTTTGTCGTCCTGGGCCTGCCTCCTGGATGCTGACATAGATGCAGAAGGATGAGATGGATAACGAGGCTGTGTGCTGGACAGAAGCTGACAGCCAAGTATTTGCATTTGTTGTACAAGCTTTGTTAGCAGGAAGTGAAATGTGGTTAGGGCATCACCACTCATTTCCAGTTAATTGGGGAAGATGGAGTGGATGGGGTGGAATAGCGGGCTCAGCCGCTTTCCTCATCATCTCCCAGCTGGACTCCCTGCTGCCCTAATATCTTCTCCCAGGCAGGCCTGAAAGCAGTGGCTTATTTAAATAGCAAAGGAAAGAAAAAGGTGAGGGAGGGAGGAAAAGGAAGTAAAGAACACATGCTCCGCAAAGCTCTTCTCTTCAATTTGATTTCTGTCTGTCTGGCAAAATAACTTCTGGGACCACCATCTTTATTGGATTTCGGGCCTGGATCCGCCTACACCTCACTGCAGCGTATTATTGAAGACAGCTGCTAGCAAACCCTTCCACTGCTCTAGGAATGCATAGCTGACCAGAATCATCATTTGCACAGTGATCCCGAAAGCACAGTAATAATCACAGTGAACATTTGTTTAAGCATTGTTTAAGCATTGGGCTCTTCTAAGTGCTTTAGATTGAATTGAATTCTCATTGAATCTTTCTAACAATTCCAGGAGCTGGGTACATTTCCATCTCCCTGTTACAGGTAAAGAAACTGAAGCACAGGCTCTCCCAAACCTGCTGGTGGCCATGCCAGAGCTGGGGTCCAGCACACCCCCTCTTAACTGCTGCACCCCAAGTGAAAAAGTCAGGTAGATCTTGGCTATTGACAGGACTACTTTCTGGTTTTCAGGACATTTTGCCATATTCCGTTATGTACTCTTAATGTGAAACAGAAGGTTTTATTATCCCCATCATACAGAACAAAGTGAGGCTCAAAGGAGTTAAATGACAGCGAGTGGCTGAATAATGAGATTTTTGGAAAAGTAGTAATGGACATGGTATCTTTGTGTTTTAAGACTTGAATCTCCCCCACAAGTATATGTGGATAATCAGCACATTCAGGGAAGTTTGTTTTTCATGTATTCAGTATTTTTTTAAAGGGGACAATTATGTCATCAGCCTTTGAGATAATTTGGGAAATACCTTTTCTACATGGCTAAACATTAACATCTAAATGTTAATGTTTATATATATACACATATACACATACACACAGGCATATATATGTGTGTGTATCTGTGTATGTGCATGCATTCCACACACAATTTTGTATAATTTGTACCTTTGAAGCTCAAAATGAGAATATTGCAAAAATTTAATTAGATTGATGGCTACCGAAGATAGTTGTCACAATTCTGGAAGCCTCTGGAGTTCCAGGATTTTAGTTACTTTAATTTTCACCAGAAAAAGGAATTAAGTGCTGACAGACAGGCCTCAGGCATATCTTCGGGTTGTAACTCCATCCGGGGTCTCACAGTTCCTTTGTCACCCAGGTTGGCACAAGTCTTATCCGGACTCATGAGTTCTTGAACTCCCCACCAGGCTTCATCCTTCCCAGGAGTGTTTTGACTCATGCCCAGTCCTCATAGGGGAACATCTCACCCTTGAATGGGTGGAAGGTGGTGGTGGAGACAGAAACTTCATCCCAGGCCCTGGGTCTGTTCACTTCTTAATAAATATTTATTGAATACCAAGCACGCATCAAGCACTGTGGAAGGAACTGGGGTATAATTAATGGTGAAAATAAAAAATTCCTGTCCTCATGGAGCTTATGGTTTGAGTATCTTTGATGACATGTCTCAAGAGAAGGTGGGAGTGTACAAGGGCTACTTGGCCAAAGAATAAGCTACTGTGGGACACATGGAGTGTTTTCAGGCTCTGGCATCCATATCTTCACTGCTTCTCAATCATCTTCTGCCTTTGGATACACGTAACATCTCCAGATTCTTTGTGGTTTTTTTCTACAAAACAGTTATAAAATATATCTCTCAAAAGACTCTTGAGGAGACAAATGAGAACAGTACATCAAGCCCCTAACAGAATGCCTGAAACATAAAAGGTACTGAGTAAAGATTAGTTATCTGGCACAAAGTCCCCCACCCTACCCTTTATTTCAGGAACAGAGGAAAGGGCTCAGCTGGTGAGAGACTAGATAAATAGTAATCAATCAGGACAGCCCCCATTTGCTGAGCAGTAATCAGATAGGGTCAGGTCTCATGCTAAGTGTGTTAGCAATGTCATTCCACTTTGTGGATTGACTTTTGGTTATTCCAACTCGACCCAGATTTTGTCTTCATTCCAGAAGATAATCAGCACATTCGGGGAAGTTTGTTGTTCATGTATTTGGTATTTTCTTTAAAGGGGGCAATTAGTCATGTCATCATCTTTTGAGATAACTTGGGAAACACCTTGTCTACACAGCTAAACATTAACATCTGAATGCTTCATGCTCATTTAAAGCCATTAGGGGATTTTTTATTTTTTAAAGATCTCTTTTCTAACATGTGCATCCTGCAAAAGATTTTGAAACCGTGTCTCTGCAATATGCACCATCCCTGGATTCTTCCACCTCCAGACAGCTGGATTCCTAGTCTGCAACATGAGGCGAGCTACTCCTGGGACGTTCCAAGCAGCCCACACCTAACACCAGTGTTCCCGTTCCATGCGCAGCCCACACTTGGCACCTCTCCTCCAGCCCCCTCGGGCCCAGGGTGTGTTCTGCCTTGAATTACGGGTTTTTATCTATTTGAGTCTAGACTTTTCTCCTTGCAGACTCTGAGTGTCCAGAGCTACTGAAACATGTTTACTAATCAATCAGTGCAGAATGTGTTTTAATCAGTGGTTTGATAGACAAACAGAGGAGACAGTCAGATGGAGGTGTTTGGGATTGTGGTGTTTAGATCGCTCCCCTGCTAAGACAGGGCAGGCTCTCATGAATGAAATGTCTAAGCGAATGCAGGCCAGCTTCAAAGTTGGGTGATGCAAAGAATGCTTTCCCTCCCATAAATGGCAGAAGCTTTACGAAGTAGTATCCAGAAAGAAAACTGGCTTATATTCTAAAAGACATAATTTGCTCTAAGAAGTTTATGAAAGAAATGAAGATGACAGTTGCCTTTTTCCTACTGTTAGCTGCTGATTGCCTTTGGTCATATTTCATTTTGATTCGGCTCTTTCCTGTCTGTAGGATATTACCATTACATTTTTGTGCCATTTGAGATTTTCTCTTGTTGTCACGTGTAGGAAATAGATTACATTCTTCTTGTCTGTGAAGCCAAAGAGATTGTTTTATTTGAAGATGGCCTTGCACTGTCTGGACTAAAGTACAAAAGAGATTGGGTGCCAGAAGAGTCTTTCCTTGAGATGTGATTTCTTGCAATGGCTCTAAAGAAGGATCAGGGTAATCCAGTTGACCTGGAAACTCATCCTAACCCATAGTGACTGGAGCAGCACAAATCATTACTCCTCTGGATGGCTGCCTCATGGTTATAGATTCTGCTTCCATAAGAAATTCATTTTTAGAGAAAGCTATGTACAGTTTCTGCATGTAGCTTTTCCCTATTTATGCATCTATATAATCCTCACCTTTCCACATGGGGCTTATTTGTATAGTTATGTATTCATTTGACCAAAATTTATGTAGTATCTCCTTATGTATCACGTAAGACTCCAAGTGCTGGGATATTTAAAAAGCACGATCCTCACCCATACTCAAAACCAACTAGGGGAGACCAAGATACAAAGAGACTGTGAAGATACGGTATGAAATTACTGCAGTAGAGATAGCCACAGCTCTTGCGGAAGCATAGTGTAGGGTACCTAAGCCAGAGAGAGGAAGGTCAGGAGGAACTTTCTGCAAGAAGCCATGTTGTATAGGAAAAGGGAGATGAGACTGACCTGACAAGGCTGTGCTTTCTAGCATGAGGAGGGTTGCAATAGGTAGCAAAAGAGAGAGGTGTTTTATGAGGAGGAAGCAGTGCCCCCAAAGGTACAGGGGCCAGAGGGAACTTGGTGCATTTAGAGAATCTTATGTACAGTCCTCTGGATAAGCGTCAAGCATGGGTGAGGTGATATAGTGATATTGCAGCAGTGGGTTGGAGCCAGGTGGGAGAGGGCTAAGCCCTCCCAATGTGCATATGTCAGCCTGTGGGCAGTGGGGAGCCATGGAAGAATTCTGATGAGGTGACAGCTGTGTTTTTGAAAGGTCATTCTAGCTGGGTGTGGGAAATAGATGGGCATGGAGCAAGACCAAATATAAGAAAACCACTTAGGAAATCAGTGTATTAAGGTAGGTGAGAAGGCCCAGAGCCTAGATGGGGGAAGTAGCAGTGAGATGGACAGTCGGAGATTCCCAGGAGTGCTGTAACTGAAGAACATGGTGACTGCTCTGGCAACATGCCAGAGACACTCTTGCTTTAGGGCCTACTTTGCTACGTATGAATGTTTGTGTCTCCCTAAAATTTATATGTTGAAATCCTAACTCCCAAAGTGATGGTATTAGGAGGTGGGGCCTTTGGGAGGGGCTTAGTACCTTAAGAAGAACAACAACAACCTGAAAATATCCTCAGGCTCCCCCGGCTTTTCTGTCACTTGCATGTGAGGTTACAGTGAGAAGACGACCATCTATTAGGAAGTGTGCCCTCACCAGATACCGAATCTGCCAGCATTTTGATCTTGGACTTCCCAGCCTCCAGAACTGTGAGAAATAAATTTTTGTTGTTTTAAAGCTACCCAGCCAATGACATTTTGTTATAGCAGCCCAAATGGATTAAGACAGGCCCTTTATACTAGCTGTTGCCTTGGCCCAAAGTGATTTGTCCCCAGATACCTGTGTGGGTCTCTCCCTCATCTCAAGTCTTGGCTCTGGTGCCACCTTCTCACTGAAGCCTATCCTGACCACCCTGTTTAACACTGCACACTCCACCTCCCCACCAACACACACATCAATTCCTATCACCCTTTACATGCTCTTATTTTTCCCTGTCTCGTTCATTCGCTTTCTAATATACTCTGTAAATTTAATTATTCTTATGTTCATGATCTTTCTCTCCTGCTGGAATATAAGCTCCATGAGGGCAGGAGTGTTTTTGTTTTGCGTTGTCCACTCTTATATCCCAAGCTCTAAACTAATGCCAGGAACATAGTAGCCACTCGGCTAACACTTGTTAAATAACTGGATGGGTGTTGGAATTGAAGATAAAAGAAGAGGCATGGATGATGCCAAATTTTCTTCCAGCTTGGGCAGATGAATGGGGAGGGGAGGGACATAATTTATCACAATGGGGACCAAAGAAGAAGAACAAGAAATGGGGAAGATGTTGAGTTCTGCTTGAAACATTTGTCAGGTGGTAAGATCAAAAGTCTGAAGATAGAAATGGGAGACCAGAGGAACAGCAAGAAAGATTTGGGGTGGTAGAGAGTAGGGGCTGACTAAGGACCGTGAAAAGGTGTTCTGAGGGGTCTGAGGGCCCAACCACATACAGTCAACCATCATGAATATGTCCTGGTTGGTGGCAGGGCTTCTCTCCAACAGAAAACAACACAGTGAGGTTAGAGAACGCACATGATTTGATTAGAAGTTGAAGATTTACAAGGCGAGCAGAGGAAAGATGAAGTAGTATGTTGAAGATGAAAACAGCATCTTCAAGTTTATCCTGGCTAAGGAAGGAGGGATGTCATAAATGGGATAAATGGCAGGGAAGTAACAGAGAAACTGAGGGAATGGAGGTTAGGATGAGGCCAAACAGCACGTGTTCTGAGAGTTAGGGTGAGTGTCGAAGGGATGGAAGGAGGCAGGCAATTATCTTTCTGTCATCAGGCAACAGATTTTTATTGGACACAGTATTAGGGTTCTCCAGAGAAACAGAACCACTAGGATATGAGCATACATACATAGGTATATTTTAAGGAATTGGCCCATGCAGTTATGGAGGCTGGCAAGTCCAGAATCTGCAGTTTGATCCCAAAGACTGCCTGCTGGCAGAGTTCCCTCCTGCTTGTGGTAGGTCAGTCCTTTGTTCTACTCAGGCCGTCACCTGATTGGATGAGGCCCACCCACATTAGGAAGAGTAATCTACTTCACTCAAAATCCACCGGTATAAACAGTAGTCTCATCCAAAAACACCCTCACAGAAACATCTGGAATAATGTTTGATCACATATCTTGGCACTGTGATCTAGCTGAGTAGACGCATTAACCATCTCATAGCACAGTAGGGTGACTACTGTGTAATTAACAACAGTATATTGTATATTTCAAAATAGCTAGAGAAGAAGACTTGAAATGTTCTCAACACAGAGAAATGATATATGTTCGAGGTAATGAATATCCTAAACATGATCATTACAAATTCTATACGTATCAAAATATCATATGTACCATAAGTATGCCCAAATATCATGTATCAACAAACAAAATGGACATTTAAAAAAATGAAAAAAATATACATCACAGACACCTATTGTGGGCCAGGTCTTGCTAGGGAAACAGTAAGGACAAGATAGCTCCTTCCTTCAAGGAACAGAGTCTTGGAGAGAACACCAGCTCTTACGGTTATTGACGTGAATAGCACTGAGGACACGACAGTCAGCATGCTTCTAGGACACCTCCAGGAATATAAACTCGTGTTTATGTCTAAGGTAAATCTGTTGCCATGTGTGCGTGTGTAAGTAATACAAACTATTAAAAGGTATTTGCTGGACCCAGTTATATCATCCACATCACGGTCAACTTTCTATCAAGATGATCATGGGAAAAAATGTATTAATATATGTGGACTATTTCCCTACCTCTAGAATTTCTCTAATTATATCTTTAGCATTTTGTTTGTTACTGGCTAATGTACAAGTTTACTTCTGTTCCAGCTGGTCATCAGTGATCTATACTCAATATGAGAAAACAACATGATTTGTTTAATATCTATCAACTGATCTGACATCAAGAGTAACAGATTTTCTCTTTATATATAAGAATACCTTCCGCCCCACCAACATTGAACATATACAACCAACACACTTTATTCAGTAAAAGGAGATGAACATATAATTTTCATGCGCCCCATAAAGCAATTAAAAAATTTTTGGCATAATCAGACTAATCAGGGTCTCCACCTAACCAGGCACACAGCGCAGAAGCCTCACTTGGGTCACATTCAGGGCCATTTGGGCTTTGCAGCTGACAAGGAACATCAGTACTCTAATTTGCATAGCTGGTGTCTCCCCTTCATTGCCTGCGGAGAGCCTGTTAGCAGCAGAGGTCATAGAAACTGGGATCCAGCTGAGCTGCAGAAAAACCCCACTGTTTTGTTCTTCTCAGGTGATGGAGGCCAGAACCTCTTTATCAGTCATTATGGTTAATAAACACCATTAGGAGGAAGAGGTGAACTCTACTTACTGAATGTAAGAACTTAATTATGCAGGGCAAGACTGGAATAGCTTGTGTCCCTGAGAATATCTGCAAAGCATGTCTTTGTGATAAAGGTATCCCAATCACAAATAAGTCAAGGACCTAAGAATTGGTGAGAACCCCCAGTGATGTGAATGGGTTTTAGACAGAGTGCATGTTGTAAATGTGTCAGGAGACATGTAGAATGATCTGTTGGTTTTCATGCAGAGACTATATTGGACCATTAAATGCAACTGTCTGTGGTAAAGATTTTTCATTTTATACTGGGGCGAAAAAAATTCTTTGGAAAAATATCCCTATCAAAATGCTTGCTTCACATCTCAAATTTCAGAACTCTAAATGTGCCCTGAATGTATATAAATGTGTATAATATATAAAGCAAGATTGTCCTGAACAGTTTTTTATGGGGCGTGGGGGTACAGAGGGGATGTGCATTTTGATTCATACTTGAGAGTGAGAACCTATATTACTGGGCTTCAATGAACCAGTTTTCAGAATGTCACACTGGTTCATATGAATACATTTCCCCAGTATCTAAAAGTCAGTCATTGCTGAGTTACATTATTTGAGCAAAGGATTTTACATAAAGTGTCTATTTGAATTTATTGATGAAATTTCATATTCTCATGGTGTGTTGGGAAGCTGAGACCCCACTACTCATGTAAGTAACAATTACATAAAATTATTTTTCAATTTTTTTCTAGTAATAATAATAACAGCTGTTAGCTCCACTGAGTGCTCACTATGTTCCAGTCACTGTGGAAGTACTTTGCACAGACCAGCTCATTTAATTCTCACCCAAACAACCCTTTGAGAAAGGGATGATTACTATTCCCATTTTACAGATGAGAAAACTGAAATGTAGGGAACTGTAAACAACTCTCCCACAATACATGGCTGAGAAGTGGTAGGCTGGGTTCTGAACCCAGGATGACTGACCCTGGGGCCTGTACTCTTAGACAATATCAAGGTCAAGTCATTAGTTTTATTTTAAGAAAAGGAAACTTTAATGTCAGTATAACCACACCAAAATCTAACTACACTGAGGGATGACAAACACAATTTAGAGAAAAAGCAAACTGACCCAAACTCTTACCTTTAGAAATTGATATGGCAAATCTGTCGCTCTAAAATCAGGACTGAATTTCTAAAAAGAAAGAAAACGAGGTTTGAAATACTAATAGCATTTTAAACATGTGGAAACAGGAAGGTCAGGATTTTTTTTTTTTCCCCAAAAAAACTCATCTGTCATCAGAGAATTCTCACCCCAAAATGGCGGTGTTACTTTGGATCATTCTTTTCAAAGTGTGAATCTCAAAAACTGTGATTTGTAATAGGAAAAAAAAAGCAGCAGATCAGAGCTCAGAAGCCCCAGGATTCAGCCCCAGTTTTTCTGTTAACTGTGGGTGACCTTGAGCACATCTCTGTTTTCACAAACTTAAAAATTTTTTTTCTAGTAATCACCAGAGTTCGTGCCAGCTCTAATATGTTATGAATATCTTCAGACTAGAAATTAGTACAGAACTTTTGCATGCTATCTTAGGATCAAAACTAATTAAGTTCTTTTCTAAGATGATTATTGTGGCCTTTTTCTTGCTGATGAAATCAACAGCTGGCAAACATCATTTTTCTTCAAACATTGTTAATTGATCACATTAACTCCTCCATTCCAGGCAATCAGTGGTCATTTGCCGAATGAAGCTAGTGAAGTCTTCTGTTTCTCCCCCAAGAAGGCATTGTCAAATCTCATCCGCACAGTACGAGAGCCATCTGGAGCCATTAGAACAACAAGGGTGATCTATTAAATCAGCAACACCCTTCCTTCCTTCTTTTGTTTTTTTCCAAGACACTAAATGACTTTTCTCTTTATATCAGCAACTGGACTCTAAGAAGCACCCCCCCCCCCAAGAAAAATGATATGAGAAATGTCAAAATCAAGATATGGAGCCTGATCCATCTATATTAACAGAGTTTATGCGTAAACTGAAGGAGAAGCTGTCTTAATTTTACATTAAGAGAATCTTGTATGGAAATTTGAGGTCCTTCCGACATACCTAACTCTGGAGGGGAGAAAGGGTCAGGAATTTTTGAGTCTTTCAATTTGCCATGAATCTATCAATAATCTTTTTATAGTGACTTAAAACCACTCTCTTCCCATTGTCCCTTCACCTCTCAAAAACAAATTATATCAATGAGAGGAAATGAGAATAATTTCTGCTTCAGGGCCATTAGAGAAGAAACTGAGGAAGTCTTTTTCTTTTTTTTAATTTTAGTTTATTTTAGGTTCCAGGATACCTGTACTGGCCTTGCAGATTTGTTCCATAGGTAAACGTGTGCCATGTTGGTTTGCTGCACCTGTCAACCTATCACCTAGGTATTAAGCCCCACATGCATTAGCTGTTTATCCTGATGCTCTCCCTCCCTCTGAGCCCCAACAGGCCCCATTGTGTGGTGTTCCCATCCCTGTGTCCATGGATGGAGCTGGAAACCATTATCCTCAGCAAACTAACACAGGAACAGAAAACCAAATACCACGTATTCTCACTTATACATGGGAGCTGAACAACATGAAGTCTTTTTCAATCCACCATGTGTGGCTCTCTGCTTCCACTGACGGGCTTATAATGTCTGGCTCTTTCTTTTATTTTTGCCTTCTAATTTTGTGCATATTTTGGATGAGGGCTGTAGTGTGCTTGTCTATCAAGGTTTAATTAAGATATTAATATTCACTTAGTAAGCACAAGGCCTGCTTGTGTCTCTAAGGAGTAGAGATAGACAACAAAGGGTCAAACTTACTGAACCAGAAGAACAGCACTTTTTCCTAAAATTCAGAGGCCCCAGTTTGAAGAGCTGACACAGGACAGCTTCAGCATACAATGCAAAATTTGTGGTCCCTTTCAAATCCCTTTGTTCATAGAATATATTTCAGCGTATGTGTTCGGCATCCAGGTGTGAAATGATGTGTATCAGGATATTCATGTCTTTGAAAACATATAGGTTTTTAAATCTTTAAGATTGCAGAATTTCATACATTAACAGAACAGGTTTTTTCAAATCGTCTCAGAGCGAGAGAAAACATGAGTAGCCTATGTGAAACATATGGTAAGAACTGTTCATTCCATTTGCATTTGTTTCTGGGAGCTGTACTTATTGTAGCTTATAAAATCAATTCAATTTAACTTCTGTTTGTCTGTGCAATAAAGTTTTTTCTGTGTAGTAAAGAAAATATGAGAGCCCAAAATAGGGATGTGAAAATTTTTTCTCAAGTCAAGACATCAGTATATTGACTCAATATGAGCAAGACTGAAAAGCCTCCCTCCCAAAGGGCCAAAAATTTAGAGAGCTTTCCCATTTTGCTTACAGTGATCTTAAGAAAAATATATAAATGTCAGTTATTTAGAAGACCACACAAACCTATACTTTTGTATCTCCTGGGCTATGTCGATTTAAATGTTGTTTCATACATTATGTATTTGAATTTAGTCAACTAAAATATAATAAAGGTAATTTATTTTTCCTGTTGTTACCATTGAGTCAACATCCAAATTATACTTTTCTGATAAAATTCTCAATCTAACAAGTGCTTTCTGTTTGTTGGTATTCATAGATTTACTTCTGATTCATTATTAATCACAGCTCATGTATTCAATCACTATAAACTGTTCATAATGGCTTATTTGTGGCTCTTAGGTTTCCTTTAATCTCCCCACAGTGAATTACAGTAAAACTCATTTGTTGGCATCATTAAATGGTTGATTAATGCCCAGGTTTAAAATTGTTAGTCTTTTCTTATTTTTATAAAGGCCCAAAAAATCAAGATTTGCTGCTCTTGCCAGAAACCAGTGAGAATTTTTCAAAATATTTCTCTTTGAAGACTTGGGCTCTGATACCATCACATATGTGAATGCTCTATTGAAGTCATTTTTTGTAACTTGAGTTCCCATTGCTGTCTATTCTTAGCTGTAGGGTCAGAAATCCTGGCGCTGTATCCAAAATCTCTTCTAGAACCCAACAGTTGCATGATTCGGGAACCAAACTGGTTCACAAGAGCAAGAATGTCTTCTACAAAGTATATTCCAACAAACTACACACAGAATTCCTTTAGCCAATAGAAAATCCATGAAAATAAGGATTTACCCACCTGCCTGAAATCTCAGAAAGAGACAACAACCCTAAGAAAATCCAGAATCTTCTTAATGTAAATCGATAACATAAGGTGATAAAGTATGTTCCTCTCTCATTTCACAGAAAACAAATGACCCACAAGATTTGCCTTTTCAAAGAAAACTGGGAGTAGTGCTAAGGTTGTGTTTCGTTACATCTTCCAGAGAGCATATATTGGACATCACAGTTTCCAGCAGTGCCAGGGAAATGTTCCATCCCTGCTTCATGGCTCCTTATTGCCCATGGAGTGAGGGTCAGATTCCTTAGCAACACATACTCTAACCCCAGCCTGTTCTTCCACACCTGTCTCTCAAAGCTCTGCTAAAAGAATTTCCTCTTGCGACTGGGCATGGTGGCTCACGCCTGTAGTCCCAACACTTTGGGAGGCCAAGGCGAGCAGATCACTTGAGCCCAGAAAGTCAAGACCAGCCTGGGCAACATGACGAAACCCCATCTCTACAAAAAATACAGACAGCCAGGCATCGTAGCATGGGCCTGTGGTCCTAGCTACTCGAGAGGCAGAGGTGGGGGAATGGCTGAGTCCAGGAGGTCAAGGCAACAGTGAGCCATGATCTCGCACTTCACTGAAGCCTGGCTGACAGAGCACTGTCTCAAAATTAAATGAATAAATAAAAGAAGCCTCTCTTACATTCATCTGATCAGCTTTTCCTCTGGACATACTTACCTTTCTCTTCTACTCTAAACTATGATTTTTTCATTGAATCAAGAGCTTTCTTTTTCAGGGCTATAATCTAGAGCTGTCTTTTCAATGAAATCATCCCATTTGCTTATGGAGAGCACCAGAGTACATAGAGTAGGTCCCAACTGTGACCTGAAGACCCTGGGGATGGAGGCGGAGGAGGAAGTAGAAAGTACATGGAATTATTAAAACCAGTACACAAACCTGTCTGTGCACCAAACATTATCGGGAACCTTAGTAAAACTAAAAGTATAACTATAGTTACATGGACCAGCTATGAAATATTTTAACATTAGAAAGGAAAACACCCAAAAAGATGAGACTATACCATAGTGTGTTACACAAAATACAGCTACAAGCTTCTTTGTCAAGCAGTTCATAAACATACTTTTCCCTCTGAACATTCATATTTTAGGAACTATTCATTTAACTTTCTGTGCTTTGAAAAGATGTTTGGTGTCTTTACATCTTCAACTAGCTTATAAATACCTTGAGTTTAGAAGTTTTGAGTTTAGAAATGTTATGTTTACTGACCCCCATAAATAGTTCTTGAGATATTCTTTTTAATGCTTCTTAATCCTCTACCCTAGCCACTTTCATTCATTCATTCATTCATTTATTCATATTTATTCAACCAATGACATTGCCTCCCACTACACCAAGAGCATGAAGGTAACTAGGCATGTTCTGTTAGAACGTACTGTCTCTTCTTCTCTAGACTTATCCAAGTAACACCCAGACTCACCTACTCAGAGAAACATGTGTCCCTTTTTATCTCCAAAGCCAATAACTCCATCTGTGCTCTGGGTCCCTTCCCACTCTCCCTCCTCAAGCTCAATCAGTTCTCTCTCTCTAGCCCCAAGGCCCTCTGCAATATAACCACAATTCCTGGAGGTCGTTATGTCCCAGCAGTATCCAAATAGCTGCAATTCTCCAAACGTTGCTCATACCATATCCCACTCCTCTCATGCAGGTGCATTGGCCTGGAATGCTTTTACATCTCCTCTTCCCTGCGAACATCCTCCTCTAAGACCTCGCTTAAAATATCCTCACCTCTTTGAAAATGTCTTTGGTCTTCTTAGAAGTAACTACTTCCTCCTCTGTGCTCCATGGCATGTTGTCTTTTCACATAAGATTAATCACAGCCCAACAGGGTAGTCTCTTGTGTCTGTGCGTGCTTCCCCTGTGACTAAGAACTCACCGTGTGCAGGGGTCGTATCTTAGGAATCATTGCCTCTACATTGTATGGCTTGCTCACATTGATATTTTGACAAATGTTTGTGGAATAATACTGCCTCTTTTTCCCCTCTCACCAGGTATTAAGTAAACCCCAGCAGTGTTTACTTAATGAAAGTGAACACTCATGTCATATCCTGTCGTTTGTGTTCTCTAGTTCTTTTGATGATGCACCTTCCTATGGATTCTTCTAGACATAGAAGAAGATTCTGCTTTAAAAACTGTTTGGGCTCTTCCTTTTTTGTCCCCAGCAAGTATCAAGCATCTGTCCTCCTAAACTCCCAGAGGTTATTCAGTATCTGCCTGAAGCTGCTGTCCCCCACATCTTCATCTTACGCCATCCTGACTTCTAGAAGGAAGAGACAAACACTGACCACTCGCCTCACCATCACATTAAATAGCAAAACAGAAGAGAAGAGGAACACTTATTAAGGCTGCACCCAACTCAGGCACACACACATGAAATCACCTCAGTTTGTTAACAAATCAATCTACATGCATATAATCAACACATTCAATGCCTTCAATAGGTCTGTGAAGTTGGTATTATCTCCATTTCACAGATGAAGAAACTAAAGCTGAGAAAGATGAATTATTTCCCTGAGATTCAGCCTGTATGTATTGGAGCTATGATTCAAACCTAGGTCTCCCTTGAATCAAAGCCAGTGCACTCTCTATTACTCGTACAGAGAATGGGTTCAAAAATAAGGAGAATGGATTACCATTAGTGAGTGTATGGCTTATATATGTATAGATATAATTTGTGGCAGATTATTCATAGCTACACTGCATATATATCATAAAATGCAAATTATTCACTAAACCATAATGTAGCAGGCCTCAGATATGTTCCTAGCCACTGATATATACACCTCACAGAGGGATATTGTTCGCTGAGGAATTATTTAATTTATATTTGCAACCTTCCATCTAAACAATGGACACCCTGTGATTCAGATAAGAAAATCAAGGACCAGAAAAGAGCAGACCAGAGAAAGTCCGAATGCTCTAGTCCCAGAGCATGACCCCAGCCTGGGCTTTAAAGCATAGGTCTGAGGGAGACAATGCATCAACCTGTTTGTCTTAGGGACACATAGTTGCCACACTCTGTAGTTAAGGATCCCAAACAACAGACTAATTTGGAAGGGACATGAAGTTCATATGACAATGCCAGTAGTAAAAAAAAAGGGAGAAGGACAACAAGGACATTTTGCAGTTCGCAAACATTTGAAGACCTTGTTTTTTTAAAAAAATCACTGGCCAAGAGCCAGTTTGAATTTTGCATTCCCGTTTTCCCAGCTTTTCACACTGATCATGTATTTGTATAGTCCCAGCTTGTAAGCCAGTGCAATGCTAGAAATCATATATGGATAGAATTATGTAAAACAGTTTCTTTTAGCCTGAATATATTTTCTTCATTTATTAATAGTGTACTTACTGAGTACCTACTGTATTCCAGGTACTCCATATAGTTTTGGTAAAGAACCAGAAGTGATCATTTTTAACATCATAAAATTAAATATGTTTCAGAATATGCTTCTATTTTCAAAAAATAATGAATAAGCACATTAGGCAGCAATAAATGACGTGGGTAAATTTAAGGCACTGAAGTCCTTCAAGATCAGCAGATCAGCAAAATGCAACAGCAGAAGAACAGGTTTTGGCACTCTAAATATGGCCACTGCCTCTTTCAACTCTCTTGACAGCCATAGCCAGGATATAGAATTTGAGTACCTTTGTTAGAATTGTCAACGAAGATATTTACTGAAACCTAAGTGTTTTGCAAGGAGAAAATTTGTAAGGAGATGGTTTCTTAAGAGATTTTTTAAAACTTTATTTGGATTAAAATTATCTGATGGGAAATTAGTGAAATGTTGAATGACTGCCATTTCAATTGACACTGAGGAAGTAAAACTACCCTTCCCCTAATTCTGCTTCTCAATGGAAAATGCACCCCATCTCTTGGAGGCTAGCATTTCTGCAATGCTATCCTGCCTTTAGAAATTCATTCCTGGCACCTAAAATGTATGTAAGAAATGCATAAGAAATGACATTGCAAAAAGCAATTTAGAATGATATTCTAAACAGTTAAGTCTAGGCTTTGGCTCCATGGTGAAGGGAGTGCAAGTGTTGAAATCTAATGGACTTGCATAACCTCCCTGAACTTGTTTCCTCATTTGTAAAACGGGGGATGATGTTGCTTTCCATACAGGTTGTAAATTGCGCATAAAGCCTGGCTCATAAACTAGTCCTATGTGACTTTTCAGTCATATTACTAAATATCATCTACTCATTTTAAGTCTCAAGGATTTATTTCAGTGGTAGATATGGAGGAGAACAAATGCGGTTCCACAACTTCCCATGCCCCAAAATATGTAAATTGCTCTATACAGTACCATTTCCTGGAGTAGTTTCTATTCCCACCCGTGGCTGGTTCCCCCTAGGAGCTGCACCACCCACTGAATGGTTCAAACACTTTCCTGGTCTACATTAAGCAACTGTGAGTCCTTCTGTCTGCACAATTATTTTTATGTGCCATGCATATTTAACTAGGAGAACAAGGAACCTACGCCAAGGTTGAGGAATAGTGATGCTTGTGTTCTTCTCCTTTGGGGCTAATGTGTGGACCATTGACTCATGTGGTTTGCGTGTCTTGCTGAAGAGTCCAGAGGGGTGGGCTTAGTCCACATGTTGGCCAGTCCATGGCTCCATCCCTGGTCCCAGATCATAATGAAGCCTGATTATAGAACAACATCCCCCAAGTGCTGAGGGGGCCTTCTGCTTTCCTGTCGCTTGTCCCACCAGCTCGGGTTTAGGTCTGTTTGTTCATTAAAACAACAGATAGACCCAAATGCCTCCCACATGCCAGCCCCATGCTAGATGCTGGGCTGAATAGAGTTGACATGCTTTCTACCCTCATGGAGCCTACAGTCTGGTTTGAGAGGGAGGCACAGATAACCAAACAAGCAAATGTGTGATTGTAAATTCTGAAAGGAACCACATGATAAATGGACAGAGTGCAGTGATAGAGAGTAGCAGGGGGGATCTATTTAACTAGGGCAGTCACAGAAGGCCTCTCCCAGCGTGGCGCCTAAGCTGAAACCTGAGTGGGAAGAAGGAGCCAGCCATTTGAAGAGCAAAGGGAAGAACGCAAACACCCGTAAGTTCTTGCAGTTACGTACAGTGAGCCCCTTCCTGCTGGGCGCTGTGGCTACAGTGAGGATGTGGGATAGAGCCTCTGCTCAGCATGCTTACGTTGTGATGGGCCAGGAGACACAACATCACACTCTCCGTGGGCTCTCCGTGATGTTCAGAGGCTTTGCAGAACAAGGAGGAAGCACATACATATTCCTGCTCCCCAGTTAGGGACCACTCCACTGGGTCTCTGATGGAACTGTGCAGACAACTGATAGAAATGTAGGTTTATTTTTGAAAGAGGAGTGAAAGCCATCAAGTTGTAAACTCTGCCTTTGGAAGGCAAAATTCATTCTTTCCCCATACCTCAAACCCAGGTTTTCATATTTTAGGAAGACTGACCCCTAAAGACAGAAAAACCTCAACCTGCTCTTTGAACCATAGTTGGAAAGAGACCATTGCCAGTCAAATGGTCCTAAGACAGTATCCAGCTTCTGTCATCTTTTACACTGTTCTAGAATTCCTTAACAAGAATCTGAACATATTTTTCTTCTCATTTTGATGCCACCTTGTTTTTATAGAATGCTTTATATTTTTCAAAAGATTTCTCACATCTTTTGGATCCTCATAGGGACTCTGTGAATGAGGAAGACAGATTTGGAGTATCGATGAAGCAGAAAGTTAACAGAAGTTAGGCTTTGGTTCCTTTGCAAAGTACTCACCCCGCACCCCCGAGCCTTCTAAATATGGAATATATCATATTCCAAATGTTCATTTTAATGGGGGAGGCAATATGATGGATGGAGAGGGGGGAGAAAGAAAGATAGGTGTTTTTAATGTGGGCTCTGCCACCTCGCTAATGGGTCATCTTCAGCCCCAGTTTCCCCACCTGTAAACAGGGATAACAATATCAAACTCATACTCAGTGGGAATTGAACGCGGTAAAAAAGGAAAACACCCGGCTCAGTGCCCATGTGAGGGTTCTTTGTCCTCCCTTGCCCACTTTTTCTCAACACTCCAAGAGGCTGAACCCAACAGATGCATAGAAAGTAGTACTCCCAGAGCCTCATGTTCCCTGCCAACCCTGTTCTTCCTCCTTTCTACTTGATTGCAGAATTTGGCAGCACCATCTTCCCAAGCCTAATTTCCAGAGTCATCCTTAAAAAAAACCTCCCTCTCCTTTAACGCCTACATCTGGTACTCACCAACCCTGCTGTTTCTGCCGCCTAGAGATTTCTCAGATCTGCTCCCTCCTCCCATTACCATTCATTTATTCATTCAGCAACTATTCATTGAGCACCCACTGCAGGTAGCCACTATGTTGGACCCTGGGAATTTAGTAATGAACAAGTTCTAATCGCTGAGCCTTATCCTCACTATTTGAATTATTTCCCTTTCCTGGCCTGTGGACAGCATCTCCGCACCGCAGCCCATTCTCAATATTGACATCAGAATTATTGTTATAAACCTACTCTGCCGTCATCATCCTTTCCCTCCTTTTTTTTTTTTTTTTTTTTTTGAGACAGAGTCTCGTTCTGTCACCAGGCTGGAGTGCAATGGCACAATCTCAGCTCACTGCAACCTCCACCTCCTGGGTTTAAGCAATTCTGCTGCCTCCTGGGTAGGTGGGACTACAGCACACACCACCATGCCCAGTTAATTTTTGTATTTTTAGTAGAGACAGGGTTTCACCGGGTTGGCCAGGATGGTCTTGATCTCTTGACCTCATGATCCACCCACCTCAGCCTCCCAAAGTGCTGGGATTATAGGCATGAGCATCCTTTCCCTTCTTTAAAACCTTGGTTGGTTTCCTGTCTACTTCAACATAACAAAACCAGCTAATATTTACCGAGCATACACTATATGCTGGACATTTTCCCAAGCACTTTACATGTATTTTCTAATTTATTTAAGTTGAAGACCAAATTTCTTTTGAAGGCTCTTAATAATCTGGCCCTGACCCACCTTCATAGACCCCAGTCCTGCTACTCACACACATGGTTCCCCCTTAGCAAAATTAATGGGGAACTAAGTAAAATTTTGAAACCGTAAACAGACATGTCCTATTCTGTCCTTGCACACCTCTGAGACTGCACACAGTGTCTCCTCTGTGTGGAATCGCCTTCCTATAGCTCTTTACTTGGAAAACTCCTTCTCAGCCCTGAAGCCTGTCTTCTATTCCATGAGGCCATCCCCCGCTCCCCAGGCAGAGAGTGCCACTCCCTACCTTTCACACCACTCTGAACCTACTCCCTGAGAGCATCTGTCCCTTCGTCTTCCCCACTAGGCCCAGAGCTTCTCAAAGCAATAAGTATGTCCTGTGCAGTTTTGTGTGCCCCCTAACCAAACTAACATCAGCCATCGCATTCCACCCTCAATGTGTATTTCTTGAATGAATGAATGGATGGAGGAATGTGTACTACTGTGGGCTGCATTGTTTGTGGCTCCCACCAAGGCATGTCTCTCAAAATAGACGCTGCCAGTAGGGACTTAGAACTGTAGTACTGTAGCAATTCTGCCAAAGACTCAGTGACCAACTTTTACAAAACGTGCTGCGGTTCTTTAATAAGCCCTCTTCCTTTAGTGTTTTGCACATTAGGTAACAAAAGTAATAGAACTCTGTGCCTAGTTAAAGCATTTTTCCTTTTTCTGCATAAGGTTAAGTCTTGGCTGACCTGGGTGCTGTGAAAATGGGAGCATTGGTAGGCTGGGCAAAGAGAGTTGGAGATAATCTTTTTTTTTTTTTTTCTCTCATCTTAAAAATTGTCTCTCTGGGCCAGGCGCGGTGGCTCACGCCTGTAATCTCAGCACTTTGGGAGGATCACAAGGTCAGGAGATCGAGACCATCCTGGCTAACACAGTGAAACCCTGTCTCTACTAAAAATACAAAAAATTAGCTGGGCATGGTGGTGTGTGCCTGTAGTCCCAGCTACTCGGGAGGCTGAAGCAGGAGAATGGCATGAACCTGGGAGGCGGAAGTGGCAGTGAACCGAGATCATGCCACTGCACCCCAGCCTGGGCGACAGAGTGAGACTCCATCTCAAAAAAACAAACCTCTCTGATCTCCATCAACTACATTTTGTGGAGAACAATGTATAAGCCTCCAAAGGAAGCCTTCTGCCCAAATTTTTATCCAAGATCAAACTGAACTCTTGGAAAAGCAGTATCTGCTAAAGGCACTTATAATTTCTCATATTTGATATCCAAATTATCCGTTCTTACAAAAAGTCTCCAATTATGGGATATATGACAATAGATCAGGAAGTATGGCAACAAGAAGCTCTTTTACTTCCTCAGCCATAATTCAACAAAGACATAAAGAACAAAAGATATTTTGAAATTGATGTTTTTTTCATTTAATGAAGATAGAGTTTTAAGTAGTGTGTCATGGGGTTGTCTGTCTGTCTCTCTGTGTTATTTGGAAGTCACAAATTTTCTGCAGGCAGGAGGATTTAATCATGAAGTAAACGGAAGTAATCAGACAAAGCCCATTTATTCTGTTGTCTTCATGATCAATTTAGATCCTCCAGCTTCCTAATAAATTGCTTGGCAGTCAGTCCAAATTAACCAAAGACATACGTCTATTTGACCTTGTATATAGACAAGAAATTAGCCATGAGGCCATTCCAAGGGATAAGTTGAAATTCAAAGTTTAAATACTCTTGAATTTAAGCCCTTTTATATTGACATGAATATCTTATAAAATCTTTCTCCCTGCAAAAATCCTCATAAATGGGAGCAGTGTTACTCTTTTAAAATTAAGACGGTCTTTTTCTGCTTCTACTTGACTAAAGATTTTGCAAATAGCAGTGTACATGATTTTAAAATAGAAAAAAAAGTATTTGAAAAGTTACATTTTATTAAGTTCCTAGCTAGGTGCAAAATTTTTTTCTCCGAAATTCATGATTTAAATTATTCAGGTTTTGGTTTGCTGAAATGCAGTCTTTTTTTAGGAAACAAAAAACAAGCCATACTTATGTAAGATTCAAGTGCTTCATAAAACCACCATGTTAGTAAAACTTGTTTTTAAAATGTTGTCTTTGGAAAGGTGGCATCTCTTTTCTCCCAGTCTCCTTAATTAGCATTCCTCATATGCAACATTTCACTAAGAGACACTACAGCTAAGGAGCTAAGAATGCTGGAAGGATTTTTACCTGTGCTCATAATTTTCCCACAGGGAGCCTTCAACACATTCTGTCCATGTTCATGAAATAGAAATATCATTTTTTATAAACCTTGATGCGAGTTAAGACTAAATCTAAATTTAAAAAAAAAAATGCTGGGGAAAACACTTTCATGTCAAAGAATTGAAATACGGGATTTCAACGTTTAAGGCATTTGACCTGAAATAATGTTAATAAATTCTTTTAAAAGTTGAGATTAGAAGAATTCTATGGCAAACAATCACTTTTCTTTTCTTGAGGGTGAACTTTGGCCTTTAAAAAATTCTTCATGAAAAATCACAAATCAGGCCAGGCACAATGGCTCATGCCTATAATCTCAGCATTTGGGAAGGCCGAGATGAGCGGATCACTTGAGGTCAGGAGTTTGAGACCAGCCTGGCCAACATAGTGAAACCCTGTCGCTACTAAAAACACAAAAATTAGGCCAGGCGCGGTGGCTCACGCCTGTAATCCCAGCAATTTGGGAGGCCGAGGAGGTCATTTCATGAGGTCAGGAGTTCGAGACCAGCCTGGCCAACATGGTGAAACCCTGTCTCTACTAAAAATACAAAAATTAGCCGGGCATGGTGGCAGGCGCCTATAATCCCAGCTTCCCTTGGGAAGCTGAGGGAGGAGAATCATTTAAACCTAGGAGGCGGAGGTGCAGTGTGCCGAGATCGCACCATTGCATTCCATCCTGGGCAACAGGGTGAGACTCCATCTCAAAAAAGAAAAACACAAAAATTAACCCAGGTATGGTGGCAATCACCTATAATTCCAGCTACTCTGGAGACTGAGGTAGGAGAATTGCTTGAACCTGAGAGGAGGAGGTTGCAGTGAGCTGAGATTGTGCCACTGTACTCCAGCCTGGGTGACAGAGTGAGACTCCGTATCAAAAAAAAAAAAAAATCACAAGTTACTTGAGTCTCATGAAATTTGAACCAGGGATTTCAGGGAGATTTAATTTAAGCGTGAGTGGAAAAAACTTTGATGTGATCAGTGTGATAGTAACACTGTAGCATTTTCATCATTTATTACACATTTCATAGATATTAAGGGCCCACTATGTGAATAGTATTATATTTATTAATTAATGACATGCCACACACTGTCATCATTCTAGGGCAATATAAGAATAAGAATAAATTACCAATGTTTTTATCATATGTTGTTATTCTCTCCAGCTTAATTTGACAATTTTCTTGAAATGAAAAATTAATAATTTCTCACTGTGTGTGAATGACATGTGTTGCTAATGAGTTCAGTGACAATTGGAGATTAAACTCTGTTTTCTAACAAACGCTAAGTCATTGTTTATTGCTTGGTTCTCATTAGAGACTTGTAAATTATGATGAATTATATTAGCAAGTGGGGATATTACTTTTCTATTTGATAGTTCAGTATCTATTTCTTAGAAAGCATTGCTCTACTTTTCACTTTTTCATCTTGAGCTCATAATTTTGATCAACAAATTTGCAACCTGATACAAAATAAATATGTATTAAAAATTGACCCACCATATGATTCTTCAGTTCTGTTTCTGGGTATTTATCCAAAGGAATTTAAATCAGGATCTTGGCCAGGTGCAGTGGCTCAAGCCCATAATCCCAGCACTTTGAGAGGCTGAGGTGGGCGAATCACCTAAGGTCAGGAGTTTGAGACCAGCCTGGCCAACATGATGAAACCCCATCTCTACTAAAAATACAAAAATTAGCCAGACATGGTGGCGCATGCCTATAATCCCAGCTGCTCAGAAGGCTGAAGCAGGAGAATCGTTTGAACTCAGGAGGCAGAAGTTGCAGTGAGCCAAGATCTCTCCACTGCACTCCAGCCTGGGTGACAGAGCAAAACTCCATCTCAAAAAAGAAAAAAAAAAAAGGAAAAAAAATTAGGATCTGGGGGAGATACCTGCACTCCCATGTTCATTGCAGCATTAGTCAAAATGTCCAAGACAAGGAATCAATCTGTATGTCCATCATTAGATGAATAGATAAAGAAAATGTAGTATATACATGCCATGGAATATTATTTGGCCATGAAAAAGAAGGAAATCCTGCCATTTGCAACAATATGGATGAACCTGAAGGACATTATACTAAGTGAAATAAGCCAGGCACAGAAAGCAAATGCTATGTGATCTCACTTAAATATGGAATCTAATATTGCCAAACCCATAAAAGCAGACAGTAGAATGGTGGTCACCAGGGCCTGGGACAGAAATGGAAAGGTGATGGTGAAACAAGACAAAATTTTAGTTACACAAGATAAATAAGTTCTAGAGATCTACTATAGCATAGTTCCAGTAACTTAACAATACTGTATTGTGTAATTAAAATTTGCCAAAAGAGGATATCTTGTGTTAAGTATTCTTACCACACACACACAAAAATGATGATGATAATAATAATAAAAGGAGCTGGAGGAAAATGTGGGAGCTGATGGATATGCTTATAGTCTCGATGGTGGTGATGGTTTGATGTGTATGTACTTATCCCTAAATTCATCAAGCTGTATGCATTAAATATGTACAACTTTTTACATGTCAGTATACTGGAATAAAGTGGCTTAAGAAAATAAAAACAAACAGACTTCATTTTTTCATACAATGTGCTAAGTAGATTTTTTTTAATTAATCAGGACTAGTTTGATACTATCATTCCAAAGTTCTGTTGCCGTTAATTGTTCTGTTGCTGTTATTTGTTCAAAAGTAGTATTTTACTCAACTTGAAAGAGTGGAAGATGAGTAGATGTTCACTAGATGGAGAAGAGGAAAAGGAGACATTCCAGAAAGAAAGCACAGCTCATGTGAAAGTCCACTGATGCGTTCACATCTGAGCTTAAAACCTGAAAGAAGTGACCTTCTTTTTTGCAGAGTATGTGCTCTGGCCCCCAAAGCATCCTCCACCTCCAGAATCATCAGTAGTCTCCATATTTTTATAAAACAGCTTGCAAAAGAGGTTTTCAGCTCACCCACTGCACAGGTCAACCTGATCACTCATACCTGTTCCTTTCCTTGCCAGGATGGGATGACCAGCACCATCAGCAGCTAATGATTCTCCATTCTCCAGCTTTGTGAATCATGGCTGGCCTAGGCCAAGAGAAAGAGGGAGAGAAAATTACAAAGAGTTTGCACCTTCCCCCAAATGGATTCTTTTTTACAATAAAACCTTCATTAACTGGAATTTTTGGATAGCTAATGTTGTCAGCCCTTGCTTTTAGTGCAGGAGGCGGTGACAACTAACTGCTCCTAAGAATTCCTTTATTTAAAAGCTAAATCTTCCAGGATACTGCTGGAGCCAGTGGGCATTCCTCAGCCACCTTTTGCAGCAGCACTGTGAACCAGTGACAAATAGTCTTCCCAGAGCATGACTCAGATGCAATGCAGTATTCCAAATATCCAGGAAAGAATTAAAGACTGTCAACAAGCCACCCTTAGTCAGGAGGTAACAAAATATACATATATATATGTGTGTGTATATATGTGTGTGTGTGTATATATATGTTTGTGTGTATATATGTGTGTGTGTGTGTGTGTATGAAGAATTCTAGTAAGGACTCCAACAACAGAAAAAAAGTATCTTTTTAACCATAAGCTAAACTAATTAAATAATTGAATTAATTGAAAATCTCATACATTCTATATGCAGATCATTGTACTGAGGTTACTTAACACACCACCTCATTATCTAAAGGTAATTGAGGTTTTTGTCATGTAAATACGCAACGTTGAACCACTAATGCAGCCCTTGAAAGTTACCTTAATTAAAAAAAAAAAAAAAAAGTTTTGATTATCTGGGAATCATTACTGACTGACAGAGATTTTCAGATTGCCCTCGAATTTTCCAGTGCCTTTTCCAGGCTGGACTTTCTCTTCTGGCATTAAGGATTTGGAAATAATGGTGAACAAGAGAATGAAAATCGACAGAATCATTTCTGCACTAGGTATATTAATGGATAAACTTGAAAAGACTTAGAATAGACTGCAGAGTTCATATTATAATAATAAAGTACTGGTTGTTCATATAAGCAAGCACACAGCCTTACATTTAATGAGTCTCTGGGAGAAAAATAATCAGTCACTTTTGAGCAGAAGGTAGGGGCCAGGCACTGTGCTAGGTCCGTCCATTAAAATTGTCTCACTTGAGCCACACAGCAACTCTGGGAGAGAAGTGGCAGCAAGATAGAATGAATCCAAAGTGCACGAATTTTGTAAGTCGAAACTGGATTCAAATCCTGATTTTGTCATCACTTTGACAAGTTCCTTAAATTCCTGAACCTCAATTAATGCATTCCTAAAGTTAAGATTTGTAATTACCAGCCTTGTTAGGTTGAAATGGTAAGGTAAATGAGATCATTTCTTTGGCAAAATTATTCTAAATGGGTTCATTCCCTTCCTATCAGACACGTACTTTCGCATTCTTTCTGCTAAACACTTTCCTATGTTTAACTAAAAATTCAGCTATTTCTTTGAACTGTGGCACAGCCATATCTTTCCCATCTTGAACTTGAACAATTGATTTATTTTGGATCCTTAATGTAAGACATTATATTTATGCCTGTTAAATTGCATCTTTTTGGTGTCAGGTTGGCCTTTTCAGCCCATTGAGAGAATGTTGAATTTTACATTTAGCCTATTATTATACTAAATATTTTTCACAGTTTTATGTCATTGAAAAATCTGATAAGTTTTCTTCTTATGTCTACTTTGATGCCATTAATAAGAATATTGAATAGAGCAGAACCCAGGGGCAGAGCCTGTGGCATTCAATCAGTGGTCCCCCAACAGGTTATGACAGAGCCATTCATCAAGCCTCTTGGCTGTAGATGTACAACCAGCTGTGAATCCACTTAATTTTTCTCTCATAGAGCCCACCGTCTTATAGATAATGAAAGACTTCATCAAGTGCTTTATTGGAACCAAAGACACTATATCTGTGACATTCTCCTGGTCTGTGAACCTCATACTAATAACTCTGTCAACAAAAAGAAAGTTAATAAAGTTTGGCAAAAACGGATTTTCAGTGAGGCCAGCAAAGTTTGAAGAGTGGCTGATGATGCAGGGGTTGTTGCCAGGAAAAAGGGGCATGGCTGGCTGCTGAGCTCCTTTTGGGCAGGTTCTAGGGGAGGGCTCAGCCCTTCCAGTTCAGAAACTGGGCTTAATCAAAACACTGAATAAAGTTAGAATTTTATGAAGCTCATTTTATACCAGGCACTGTGCTTAATGCATTGCATGTGTCTCATTTAATCCTAACTGTTATACTAAGAGGAGAATACTATTTCTTACCTCCATCATTTTGCACAAGGTAGGTGACACTGAGAGAGGTTAAATAATTGACCAAAAGGCATATATAGTAAATGCCAGTACCAACACTCACACTCAGGTCACCCTGACAGCAAGCCCCACTCTTAATCACTATGCCCTCCTGATCAGGTTCTGTGCCTTGGTGGCATTGATTTAATTTAACTAAGGAGAGATCAGTGTATCAAGATGTCCAGTCTGTTAATACATGACGGGAAGGATTCTCTAACTGACCGAATGCTCCGCTCCCTAATCCCCCATCTTCAACACTTCCTCTTCTCATATCTGGGTACTCAGAACACTGATTCAGTGATTACTGCTTCCTGGTACATGTGGTATTGAAGGAAAGGGAATTTTGAGGGATGTTTCATTTAGATCAGTACAAAACCTGATAAAATAGCCCCCTGAGTAATCAGGGAGCTTACTTACGTTAAGATTCAGTCTCTCTCCCCATGATGCTATCAAAGCTAGACATTCTAATTCTTTTTTCCATAGTTTCATTGCTTCAATCTGCCCTCTACCCTTGCTTCTCCACCCTACCCTGGCACACTTTCTTTGTTTAGCTGGATTTCAGTATCACCAATTAAACTATAGTCACGCTGCCAGTCTATTTCATTGACTCTTCATGGACTAGAAAGTCATTCTGACTTCAATCACTTTGTTTGTCCTAGTCTGTTTTGTGTTGCTATAACAGAACATCTGAGACTGGGTGATTTATAAAGAAGAAAAGGTTTATTTAGTTCACGGTTCTGCAGGCTAGGAAGTTCAAGAAGCATGGTGCCCGCACCTGCTTAGCTTCTGGTGAGAATTTCTGGTGCTGTATCACAACATGGCTAAAGGTTAAAGGAGAAGCTGACGTGTGAAGAGGCAAAATCCACAGGATGTCCTGGCTTCTTAACAACCCACTCTTGCAGGAACTAATTCATCCCTGTGAGAACTAATCCAGTCTTGCCAGAGCAAGAACTCATTCACTCCTGAGAGAATGGCACAAATTATTTCAAGAAGGATTCGCCGCCTCATGACCCAGATACCTCCCATTAGGCCCCATCTGCCAACACTGACACATTGGAGATCCAATTTCAAGCTGAGTTTTTCTCAGAGAAAACTCAAATCATAACACTGTTGATGTGATTAATTTGATGCTTAGAATGCAACCTTATTCTCTGGTTCTTGAGTGCCATCTCATGATCACCACCTGTTACCCATCCAGAGAGAACCCATGTTGGCTCCTAGTGATCACTCCACTCTTTTCAAACATCCATAAGCCATTTGTTGTAAGTATTTAGAAAGCATAAACATTTTTACCACAGTGTTATGACTTGGAGGATTAAGACCCTCAAAAATGTACGTACAGGCCGGGCTCAGTGGCTCATGCCTGTAATCCTAGCAGTTTAGGAGGCTGAGGCAGGCGGATCACGAGGTCAGGAGATCGAGACCATCCTGGCTAACACAGTGAAACCCCGTCTCTACTGAAAATACAAAAAAATTAGCCGGGCGTGGTGGCGGGCGCCTGTAGTCCCAGCTACTCTGGAGGCTGAGGCAGGAGAATGGCATGAACCCAGGAGGTGGAGTTTGCAGTGAGCCGAGATCATGCCACTGCACTCCAGCCTGGGACACTGCAAGACTCCATCTCAAAAAAAAAAAAAAAATGTACATACATAGGAAAGTCAGTACTAATTTACTGTATTGTACACTAATAACAAAGAATATGCTACAGAGTCTATTAGCCTATGGTTAAATAGTAGTAGGCTCCTAGAACAAAGCTACCCTGCAGGTCACATTTTCCTTAAGACATCCTGCAGTGTGTATGTTGCTCACTCTTCCATCCAGCTGATAAGTGATACATTCCAAGACAACAGAGGTCTTCCTCTCGAGCAGCCTGGATTACAGCCTTCAGGAATGGCCTTTTTTATACAATACTGCATACTGAATGAATTCTCCCAGCATTATTTTTTTTTTAAACAATTTCATTGCAATTTAATTACAGATCATGAAAATCACCCATTTTAAGTGTACAGTTAGATAAATTTCAGTAAACCTATACATCCTATAAATGAACCTATAAAGCAACCATCAACACAATCCCATTTTAGAACATTTCCATCACCCCAAAAAGTTCCTTTATGCTCATTTCAGTCAATCCCTGCTCCTATTCCTACTCCAGATAACCACTGATATGCTTTCTGTACATAAAGTTTTGTGCTTTCTAGAAACTCATATAAATGGAATTCTACAATATTATATCATCTTGTGTGTGCAGCTTCTTTCACTTAGCATAATGTTTTTGAGATCTGTTGATGCTATAGCCTGTATCATATAGCCCATTCCTTGGTATCATTAGGCAGTATTTCATTGCATGAATATACCATATTTTACTTATCCATTCACCAGTTGATTGGACATTTGGATTGTTTCTAATTTTTAGCTATTATGAATAATGTTGCTTAAACATTTATGTACAAATCTTTATGTGGGCATATGTATTCATTTTTAGCTAGGAGTAACTAGCTAGAGTCAACTCGCTGGGTTGTGTGTTAGAAAACTGGGTCAAAACTTGAGAAACTGAGAGTTTCCCCAAAAGTGCCTGTGCCATTTACAATCCTGCTAGCAAGATGAGAGTTCCAGTTCCTCCACATCCTTACCATCCTAGGCAGGGTCATTGTTTTCTAATGTTAGCCATTCTTATGGGTTTAAAGTGATTTCCAGCTCTACACTGTGATGTGACTCTCCAGGAAATAAGGAAGGGGATAGTGGTGGGGGTGGGGACAATGGGAGAAAAGGGATGATAAGAAATCTCTCTCACTGTTGTTACCCTTTTTTTTCTTCTTTTTGAACTTGTCCTTGGGACTCAACCTCTTCTTTCCTTATAATACTTCTTTTTAACCTTAACATCCTTTTTGCCGCCATACGTAGCTGAAATATGGTAAACGTCCAATTCTAAAGTGCAGTAGTAGCTGGCTAGGCTAAGTAAAATCTGTGGATGCATTTTTAAAACTTTAGTTTAGCTAGTTTTAGGTAGATTTTTTACCTCCTCCCACATAAAACCCTTTTATCAGAGCTGCTGACAGAAACAGAATTGGCTGGATTGAATTCACTGCCTCTTTCACTATTCTGTCTGCTGATGGAGGGTGTTATATGTCATTAAAGTAGCTAAACATCAAGAAGAGGGGCAGAGCAGCAACAGAGCAGAAAAGACCGTTTATAACCCAAAAATGGAGTAACCAGGCCATCACTTACCTAGGATGGTCTCTTGAGACTCAATTTGTCTTAGAGCTTCTTTTACAAATATGGGTATATTCACCCATATTTGGGTATATTCATGTATGTTGCATGTTTCTGTTTATTTTATATGGACATATGTTAATGAATTTTGATAACCATAATTTCATTTACAATACTGAGAGCATCAGTCACACAATGTAATTGATCATAAATTTTATGATCTCAAAAATCGAAAGGAAATAAAGTTGGAAAATACCCTCCTTAGCAGTAAATATCCTGCATGGTTAGCAAAATATAGCAAAACAGCAGTCTCTCTACTTCTTAGGATGCAGAGCATTTTTATGTATTCATAGTACTGCAGGGAGATTTGCACTTTTCAGATGCTATTAGCACATCTTCACATCTCCAAGAATAACTTCAGATCTGGGATATTGCACATACTTCCCATTTTCTTTTGTAACAAATTTTTCCTTCAGTAACCCCAATGATAGGGTTATTGAGCAACATAAACCAAATTTCTCCTATAAAAACTTACCTGGCAGCAAGCTTTACTTAAAAGTAACTTTCAGGGAAATTAGTTGGGAACTGATTTATTGTTTTATTTTGTGTGTGTTTTTAATCTTCTGAAGCAATGTTTATGTGAAAGTCAGAAAATTAGTACCTTCATCAAGAGGTAATTCAGAGAGCTTCACAAATAAACCTAAGATTCTCATTGATTACAAAAGAAGGCTTTGTACCTCCAGAGCCCTTAAATGTTCAGAGGCAATTATACCATTAAGGTCTCTCTTTTCATGCAAAGATGATCTCATTTCCTCATAATTAGTATTTCCTATTTAATGAGACAGACTATATTGAGAAAACACACATTCCTCCTTCCTCACTCTTTCTGACTATCCTTTGCTCTCTCTGGAGCTGTTTGACTTGGAACCTCTTTTCCTTTCCGTAGGTTAGTACAGTTGTATTTCGGTGGCATCTGTCAAACAGTTATTTGCTGATTATTTAGTAGCAGTTCGTTTGGAAAGTAATAGCAGAAGGAAAAGGGAATTTGGAAACTGTAGTCAGAGGGAATTTTTTTAGATGAAGTGGCAGAGGTAAAGGGAAAGAGTTACAGATGGTGGGGCGTAAGGAAATTTTGCATCACCCATGGCAAGACTGTGTGTAGGAATTAAGGTGCAAAAGCTCAGAAAGAGTAGAAGAGTCTTGAGAGTAGAAAGGGAAGGAAATAAGATGTAGGTATTATTTTCCTTCCATCTTTTTCTTTTAGAGACATCTCCCCTGCTTCATTTGTTGTCCACCTTGACAGGGGTTTGAGTTGAGATCTTAGAGATCACCTTTGAGTTGTACTCGTGGGCTAGATGCATTGAAGAACCCTGAGATACAGTAACACCATATCTGACTTTCCAGCGCCTATAGTCTAGTTGATCAGGTAAAACACATACACAAATAAAGAGAGCTAGCTGTACCCACCAGGATGTATCACGTGTCAACAGCACAGGGCAGCCCACAGATACTAAAGAAATTCAGAGAAAGAAAGGTCGATGTAATCCAAGGTGAGCAAGCAAGGCTTTAGGTGGATCTCGATTTCATCCTTGTGAGATACTAATGAAAATCCAGGCAGAGACATTCTGGAATATGCACAAGTGTGTATATGTGGCACAAAGAAATAACAGGAGAGAAGGTTGGAGAAGTGGAAGGCATGATTCTGGATCTAAAATCTACCCAGAGATATCCATAATGGCACATTTAAATATCAAAGATAATATCCAAATATTGTTGATAGGGTAAGAAAGTTTTAAGTTTCTGTGATACTTAAAACAGAAATGATACCTTAGTACCTTAGTTCTGTGTTTTATAATTCCAGATAAGCTTCCTAGTCATTCTCATTCAATCCACAGAAACCCCTTTTAGGCTGGGAAGACTGTGTAGACGTATATATTCAGACAGATGGATGGATGATAGATAGAAAGATAGATAGATACATACATACATACATGCATGCATGCATAGACACATAGATGCCTACATACATACACACAAATATATACGCACGTATGTTCACATAGTTTTAATATTTTTTTACCACCTGGATTGAGAGCCCTGGAGGACTCGATATTTTTTCTTCTTTGTGGCTCACAAATTGCATAACATGGTGGTTATATGTGAAAGGAATCCAAGAAATATTTGTTGAATAAGACTGTTATTCTCCCCTTTATATTACAACTCAAAGACATTAAAGATTACTTAGCTAGAAGAAGAGTAAGAGAAGAGCCAAATGTCATGACTTTCTGCTCCTAAGTTCTTTCTGTTCACCATCCCATGCCAGACATGGATTTTTGCAGTCCAAGAAATAAGAGAGAAAAATGTCATGGTCAAAAATTGTATGCAAGTTCAAGTGAAGATTTCTAAGATTGCAGGAATCTGAAATGGAATTATATACAGGCACTTTTGCCTTGATGCTTTCAGGTGGAAAGTGTTTAGAAATTGTTCTCAGGCAGGGAGGAAAACTTTGACAATTATTTGCAATTTTAGTTCTGCAGATGAGAACAAAGCAGATCAACTTCCGCCACAACTTCCATTCTTGGCATTTAGGAACACCAGAACCGCTCAGAACACTTGCAGTTTTATTAGAAGAGGCTACTCTGAAGCCAGGTGAGCTATATAGACTTGCATAGGAGCTGTTCTCTTTAGTTGGCAAGTATCTAGAAAGGAAAGGGGAAATAATCTACCCCCTAAAATGGGAGTGAGTTCCAAACGCAGGATGAACTCCCTCCCTCAATAAAAATCTCGGAATAAAAAGGATGCAGTCTCCTGGTGGTGAGAACTAGAATCGCTTGTGTGCCCAGCATCGCTGCATGTGTACTCTCTGAAGAATTCCAGCTATATGTGCTATTTCACATCTGTTAGCTAACTCTGAACTCCAAAAACATAACAAATGCAAAATATGACGCTGAGGAACATTATGTGGGCTTGTGATTTTCCCAGGAGGAATTGGTCTAGCCGGTGATAAATGGATTGAGATTTCATGCAGAACATGGAGACAGACTGTTGCTACATGACTTTTCTGCATGACTTGTGTGATTCTTGCAGTCTTCTTTAGTGTTTTCCATGCTGTGTCTATGTAAACATGGCAGTGAGAATGGAAATTGTAGGATGATAGAATTATTTATGCATGTGGAATGTTTACTATCCAGAAAGAAGCACAAACCAAAATTTTCAACGGTAGGGGAAATGTTTAATGAATTATGACATACTTCTCTGAAACAATAATGTGATAATATGGAGTTAGTTAAAATGTCTACTGAGAGTTGTGTATGTAGAAAAGTTCTCTAGCTTTAAAGAACTGAAAAAAAAGGCGAAAACGGTACTTACGATATGACCACCACAAAACATAATCGTGGGAGAAAAAAATAAAAGGAAATATATCTATTTAGACATAGTTTGTGGATTACTTGTTCTCTTACTTGTTTTTCTGTATTTTGTAAAGTATCTAAAATGGGAAAGCAGTATAGCTATTATAATCAAAATGTTATTTAATTTTGTTAAAGTAGATAAAGAAAAATGCTTCATTTACATCATGTTTAAATTAAACATGTTAAATTGAATGTGATATAAATGTAAACATGTTTAATTTTATATCACATTAAATTTTAAAAGAAAAAAAGAAGTTTAAGTACATTGACTTTCAGCTTTGCTATGACATATATTCTGAAGTAAGCTATTCCGTAAGAAGGTCATATCATGATACCGTCCGGCCGAATTCCCACAGCCAAACCCAGAAACATAAACAGCAGTGACGTGATATTATAGGATTGTCATCCAGCATGGTTATTCTTCTGTTGCTGGGATTCACAGTGGGGTTTCTGGAATTATCCTGTTTAAGTGATACTGGAGAAAATTCCTGGAGGTGGCTACTGCTGTGATGAACGGATGCCCACCTGTGGCTGACTCCTGTTGTTTCAACAATATTCCTTGCCTTTGACCCACATTCCTCTTAACAATAGTTGTAATAAAAACCATTAAGAACACATGCAGTAACTTTTATTTCTTTTTCTTTTTCTTTATTTTTTTTTTTCTGAGACAGAGTCTTGCTCCATCGCCCAGGCTGGAGCGCAGTGGTGCAATCTCAGCTCACTGCAACCTCCACCTCCCGGGTTCAAGTGATTCTCCTGCCTTAGCCTCCCGAATAACTGGGACTACAGACATGTACCACCATGCCCGGCTAATTTTTTTTCGTATTTTTAATAGAGATGGGGTTTCACTGTGTTAGCCAGGATGGTCTCGATCTCCTGACCTTGTGATCCAGCCATCTCAGCCTCCCGAAGTGCTGGGATTACAGGCATGAGCCGCCACGCCTGGCCAACTTTTATTTCTTATCTATTGGAACTCAGCAGTTGGAGCCACATTCTTAGGCTCATGTGTATAATAATTTTGTCTTAGTTAATAGTGTGATAACATAGTTATTTGTGCCTGATCTCTCCAATATTGTAAGCTCTGTTCATGGACTTTCCCCTTTGAATCCTCCAAATAATTGGTAGCAGAAATTCAATATTGTTTTTTGAGTTGAACTGAATTGCTTCAATATCTTAGAATAACTAAATATCCAATATATTACCATTATTTTGTCTTTTACTCCCATTATGTTCTTTGTCTGAACAGTTAACTTTAACCCAAGCAGTAATGAAAACACAGAATTCTTCTCTACTGCAGTAACCATTACTCTGGTGTTTTTGAAAACTAAAGTTTTCATACTGGTTTTCACCCATGATGCCTGGGGTTATAGGATTCCACTACCTCAGGAACCCCATCTGCTTGCAAAGACAGTCTGCTATTAAGCTCTTCTCACTCAAGGCAAACCCAACAGCCTTCAGACTTGACTTTTCCATAATGACCATCTTTCTTTGGAATATTCTGTTATTGTTTTGCCAATTAGATTTGTTATTGTCAACTTGGACATTTTGAAGCCAACTGTCACCCTGTCTACCACTCCACAGTGAGCCAGCTCAGATTGAATCTTGGATGATGAGGGTTTCCTGTGCTTGGTCTATATATGTATTTCACAGGGAATACTGTGAGTTACCTGCCCTTGTAGCCTGTAGCTTTAACAATGCTATAAGCCTTATGAAAAAGTGAATTATTTTAATGTTTTCAGATGCTCAAAGCCCTCCGTAAATGCTTTAAACATGATAACTCAAAGTAAGAAGCAACGTCTTAAGCCTCATGATGACATAACCAATAGTTTAACTAAAGGTCAAAAGGTGTAGAGGTTAACAGCAAGAAGAAGAGCAAGGAGAGTGGTGAAGGGCAGGTTAAGAATCAGGTGCACATCCTAGCCATGTGCCTCTTAGCGGTGTGACCTTGGAGAAGTTCCTTAGCATTTCATAATCTCAAATTTTGCATCTCTAAAATGAGAATGGTTTTATTGTATGCTATTGTAAGGATTACAAGAGATATTTATATACGTGTATAACCACTTGGTACAGTTTCTACACAACTAGAACATAGAACTAGAGTATAGAAAATGTTCAAGAAATGGAAGTTACCATCAGTATCTTCAGTGATGGGAGCTCATTTCTAATAAAAAGGAGAGTTATCCAGGTGATCTTGATAGTACTAACCATCCTGTGTTGATTTGTTTCCTATCTATGTATCCATCCATCCATCCATTCATCAATCCACCCTCATCTGGGTAGCTCTATGGAGGAGACAGCAATGAAGATTCAGTGCAGAGGAGTGCCTCAGCTTACCTCCTATTGAAGATTAAGCAATGTAGATGGGAGAAGAGCATATTCTTTTAAATTGGGTCTGGCCTCAGACTAATAGCTAGAAATCAGCCACATTCCTACTAGGATAAGTTACTTCATTGAGGGCTTTCCCAAAGTTAGCCACATCTCTTCATCCAAAGCTCCAGTGTATTTCTTTAACATGATTGACTTTATGACAATGACCAAGTCCTTGTTCTTCTGGGCCGGGATTCCTGTGCACCCTCAGAACCCATTCACTGGAATAAGCACACTGTGAAAGTTGCGACTTCTATGTGTCAGGCACTATGCTGATTATTCTCACAATTTACTCTTCATCTTCCCAACAACATTTGAAATTGTCATTAACTTCTTCACTTTATATGTGAGAAAACCTGAGATCAGAGGAGTCAGGTAACCTGCCCAAAATTAAGTCGTGGGAGGCTAAACCAAAAGCAATAGTGGAGATTACATCAGCTCAATTGTACCACAGTTATATGTTATTTAATGTCAGTTTTATAAATAATAATAATTAAATGAATGTCTTTATTATAAAGACATTTTTAGCAGGACTCAGGGAAGGGGCAAGGTAGTACCATCAGCATGAGGTCCGGCTATCTGCTGGGAGAAAGATTTTGTGGGAGGAATTTATATCCAATAGAAGCTTTTGGCAAAGTAATTGAGAATGAGAATAAAAGAGAATTTGAAAATATACTGTGTTTAGACTTGCAAAATACCTTTGGAAAGGTTATTGTGTTTTTTCTGAGATGGAGCAATTATTTGATCTCGATGCTTTAAAAAAGAAACAATACAAGAATGTAAGGGCATTTCTATGGATTGCGTAAACAATGCTGCCTGCAAGTAATCAGCAGTAGGGCCACACTTAGTTAGCATATTTATAAATCATCTGAAAGGAATACATGCTGAAATTTCCAGATTTGCAAAAACCACTAAGCTCTTCCAGGTAGTGAAATGCCAAACTGGTTAATATAAATGCAGAAAGCTAACGCAGGGCTGTGTGAGTGGGCAGAAGGATGCCAGATGGGCTTCTGCCTGGACAACTGTAAGATAAGGAATTTAGGGAAAAATAATTCAAATCATCCCTCCTAGATTAAAGGGCTTTGAACTACTAGCTATAACAAAATTAAGGGATTTTGTAGTCAGTGTATACTTTTGTCCCTAGTTATTCCTACTGCAGCTAAAAGGCTAGCTAGAAATCACATGTGCTTAGGAAGGACATTTTAAAGGGGTATTGAAAGCAGAAAACAGTATCCTGCATACATGTAAAGCCATGGTTCACTTATACCTGCAATATGGTGAGCCATTTTTTCAGCAAACCTTAAGCAGCTATAATAGGGTAGGAGAAAGTCCAGAGGATGTCAACTGAAATGATTTATGGAAAAGAGGAGCTGCTTTATGAAAACAAACTTACAAAGATTAGGATTCATCAGCCAGGGGAGATGAAGGTTTTATAAAATCATAGGGATGTGGTGCATGGGGACATTCACCTTGGCTAACATTTACCCTCCTCATCATCAACAGGTATGGGTCAGAGGGTGGCTGTCGAAGGAATAGGGCATAGTGTGAGTTTAAAATATACATCAGTTTAGGCCGAAAGGCCCATAAGTTAACCAACAAATAGACAAATAAAAAGTCAAGGTAGATGAAATACTACACAGACATAAAAAAACTAAATCATGTCCTTTGCAGCAGCATGGATGCAGCTGAAGGCCATTACCCTTAAGTTAATTAATGCAGAGACAGAAAACTAAATATTGCATGTTCGCACTTATAAGTGGGAGCTAAACATTGAGTACTCATGGGCATAAAGATGGCAACAGTGGACACTGGGGATGACAAAGGAGGGGAGGGAGGAAGGGGACAAGGACTGAAAAACTACCTACTTGAGTATTATGCATACTACCTCGTGACGGGATCGTTCATACCCCAGACCTCAGCATCACACAGTGTGCCCATGTAACAAACCTGCACATATACCACCTACATCTAAAATAAAAGTTGAAATTTTAAAAAAATTCAAGGTAGCATGGGATGCCTGCCAAAGAAATGCTCTCCCTACCTTCTATCTTAAAACTTGAAAAGAGAAGAAAAAAGTTTACACATGCGGTAACGACTTTGGAAACTACTTACCCAACAAGATTATTCTATCTTGGGACTACCCATGGGTAGGGAAGAGGTAAACACATTTTTATGAATGGATTAAATATACAATATATTTTTAAGAAGTTGGTAATATTTGGAGAAGTGCTCAAATTTTGTGATGTATACTTTAGAGTAGAACATGCTTTGGAATCAGGCAAATCTGATTCAAATCCCAGAGACACCACATGCTGGCTTTTGGGTAGGTGACTTAACCACTCCGAACCACAGTTTCTTCATCTGTCAAGTGAGAACTCCTTCCAGATAGAGAAGTTGGGAAGATTGAAAGGGGTGTGCCCCTGGTAAAGCACCAGGAATGGGGCTGAGGACTGAGGTACTGCAATTCTCAGTTCCCTTTGAGAGCTCTTCTACCATGTGCCCTTTGCAACAAGGTCAGATTCAAAATACCATCCTGGGGAGGCTCTGAGTCTACCCCAATAGGCAGTCCTTCATTCTAACCGTATCCTGATGCAAGATGACTCTAATTTTGCAGCTCTCTATTACCATTCATTCTTTCATATTCATTAATCCCTTATTTTTTTTTTTAGTCATCCTTTTATGCTTTGGGGAAATAATAGTGATCAACATATGCCAGTGCCCTGCTCTCAGAAAGCTTGCCTGGAGAGGGTGGAACAAAACACAAATACTAAGCCTGTAAAGAAAGTGCTTTCAGAGCATGATAAAATGAGGATCATCATGGAGAGCGTGTCAGGGGTTGAGGACATGGCTCCTTCAATAAGGAGATGGGAGAAGACCTTTCTGAGGAGACAGCACCAGAACAGTGTCCAGAACCATGAGAATTCCCTGGTTATTTGAAAATCTCAGTGGGGAGAGGGAGCGTTCCAGGCAGGTGATTGAGCAGGGGTAGAGGCCCCAAGGTGAGAATTAATGTGGAGCTTCCAATACCTAGAGGAGGCTGGCATGACTGCATATGCTGGATGGAGGGAAAGAAACAGAGAGCAGCCTGTCCCCATTATCCCGAAGCCAAGTCCGGACTCAGATTTTATCCTGTGAGTTTTCAGCTGCTTATGAGAAGAGCTGGCTTCTATTCTGGCAAGGTCTTGAGACTGCTGCATTGGGAATAAGACTCTCAGGCAGCATGAGTAGAAGGAGAACCGTCCTCCCTTCTCTTTCTGCCCCTACTACTTAGCCACTCCAGGCTTCCCAGATGCTACTGCAATCTTTCTTGATTTCAACAGTCACACTGACGTCACACCACATCTCATGGTGCAGGGGTAACTGCACAAATCTCTTTTCACCCCACATGTTTTAGGACATAGAAAAATTATTTGTTCTCCAATGAAATATTTAACCCAAATATATGTTGTTTCAGGTTTTAAAAATCAATTTGATTGGCCACAGGAAACGTATTTTGGCATCTCTGGGAGACAGGCTGCACGACGATCCCCCACAGAAGCCCCCTCGGTCCATCACCCTCAGGGTAAGTGCCAAGCACATTCATTTGGTTCTCTGCCCTTAAGAATTACTTGTTTGAGACCAGCCTGGCCAACATGGTGAGATCCTGCCTCTACTAAAAACAGAAAAAATTAGCCAGGTGTGGTTGTGCCCGACTGTACTCCCAGCTACTCCGGAGGCTGAGGCATGAAAATCGCTTGAACCCGGAAGGCGGAGTGTTGCAGTGAGCAGAGATTGCACCACTGCACTCCAGCCTGGGCAACAGAGTAAGGAAATAAAAGAATTATTTTGTGCAGTTTTATAGGTTTTATAAACATGCACTTTATACAACTGAAGCAGTAGATCAGCAAGTGCAGGCTCTTTTATTTGTAGCTTACCGTATCTGTGTAAAGTCAATCTCCCTTTTGATTGTGTTTGACACAATCAAAACAACAAGATTTGTTTTTCTAGATTAGTTAAATATATATTTTTGAGATTTAGATATCCATCTATAATGGAATCCAGCCTGACAAATCACCACCTTTAAAGAACCACTCCCTCACCTCCCATCCCACACCCCATTACACCAGGAGAGCGGAAATGAGTTTTCTGTCAGACTCCTCAAACCCACAGAAAGAAAATCGATCAAGGACCACAGTTAAGTAAAGAGCAATTTAAAATTAACCTTAGGGTCTTCTGTTTTTTCAAGAAGTAAAATTTGTCCAACTTTACCCACTTCAAAAATTCAGAATAGAAAATCTAAAACCTTACTTAATAAATGGTATTTCTTTTCTTCAACTACACTTTAGAATTATTAGGTAGGAGCCCAGCGTAGTGGCTCATGCCTGTAATCCCAGCACTTTGGGAGGCCAAAGCAGGCAGATCACGAGGTCAGGAGATCGAGACCATCCTAGCTAACACAGTGAAACCCAACTCTACTAAAAATACAAAAAATTAACCGGGCATGGTGGCACGCACCTGTAATCCCAGCTACTCGGGAGGCTGAAGCAGGAGAATCGCTTGAACCCAGGAGGCAGAGGTTGCAGTGAGCCAAGATCATGCCATTGCACTCCAGCCTGGGTGATAGAGCGAAATTCCATCTCAAAAAAAAAAAAGAATTATGAGGTAGGAAACTAGAGAGAACCTGTAGAAGGGAGAGAGAAATAAAGGGGAAGTGAAGGAAGGGAGGGAGGAAAGGGCAGAGAGAAAATGAGAGAGATGATTTCCAGGCAAAATGGCAGTGGCAAGAAGTGGCTGGCAGTCACCAGTGTTCATGCGTCCTATAAGAACTTTTCTAAAATTCGTCAAAAAGCTGAGATCTCCCTGAAAGCTGTGGGGTGCCCGCTCTGCTCTCTTTCTTTTGTCCTGCACTTGCTTGTTTCTGATTTCCTTTCTGAAGGGATGAATACAAGCATGGCACCCAGACGTAACCGTCGTGATGAAATGCAGTGGCCTGCCTCTTATCAATACACTTCAGCAAACAACATAGCCACTGTCAGGATAACAGAGGGTGGGGCAGGAGAGGAGCTGTTAGGATTTGGAGTCTGATTCAGCTTTGGAGGAGAAGAAAATGCGCAAGGATTTCAGGGGATGCAAGAGAATTGGCTCCAGGAGGACGAGCTTAGCCTCCTGAGAGAGACTGGAGTGGGATGGGTAGGGACTACATGAATACTGGTTGAATTAATTACTGGGGGCATTAGGGTACACTGGAATATTTGGAGGTTACTTGAGAGTTTTGGGAGTCATAAAAGTACAAATAGAAATTTCACCCTTTAGAAAGAGGAGCGTCAAATAAATTAGAAAAAAAAAAGTGATTTTTGTTTTGCCTTCATTTTGCTACATGGAAGGAGAGAAAGATATAAGCACCATCAGTGTAGTCATCCTAAAATAACTCTTTAGAGAAGTAATTTCCTGCTACTTACCCTGCTCTTTTTCCTTCCCCTTCTGAACCTCTCATTCTGGCTCTCTGGAAGAGATTTAGGGGAACAAAAAAAGATCAAAGACAGAGATTTCCGAGAAAAAGTGTAGGACCTAAATCTATCACAGAAGGTCCAGAATATCTGCAGGAGAAGGGATCTGAAGAAACACCATGATCCCAATCCTGTTTTACTTGCAAACAGTAGAGCTGAGCTGTCTATGCCCCCTATCTTCCTCCTGACCTGTTTCCCTCGGATGGAGTTGTCTTTGCCTTGGAAAAGCATCCTCTGTCGTAGCATGCACTGCTCTGCAGTCTGTGCGTGTGACATGCTGTGTTGCCATACTGTGTCCTCTTCCCAACCCTGTTGTCAGACCATTCTTTGATGAAGGATCAAGACCCATTGGGTCCCATTTTAGCTTTCTCATCATGGCATCTACCATGGTGAGGACGCTCTGCCCACACGAGGGCCCAGTTCCTTTCCTGTAAACACAAACAGTAGTGTCAGAGGTGCCCAACATAGGTGTGCCTCCCTTCTGAGACCATCCATGATGCTGCTTTAGGAAAACAGAACCTGACTCTTGATATTTCAGACCTTTGACCTGAAATACTTAGGGGAAAAACGTATTGACTAGATTGTGCCATTAATAAAATGGTGGAATGTCATTCATTCCTTGGCTGTTGCTTCAAAAGCGACTCCCCACCCCCACAGTTTGTCTTGTCAGTATTTCACAATTTTGAAACCAAAGGTTAGCCACGGAACATGGTATTTATTTCATGATGTATTTCCATTCAGGAACCCAGTGGTAATCACACTCCTCCTCAGTTGTCTCCATCACTTAGCCAAAGCACTTACACCACTGGTGGCTCCCTAGACGTTCCTCACATTATCATGCAGGGCGATGCAAGGAGGAGAAGAAATGAAAACTACTTTGATGATATTCCCCGATCAAAACTGGAGAGGCAGATGGCTCAGGTAAGGTGTTATAAGCCTTTGTGATATCTTTTTCAACCATATCAGGTAATGCCTTTTAATATTGAACAGTAGCTTCCTATGGATGCTTATTGCCCGTGCCTAAGTAGAATTTATACCATTTTATGCCCCGCCTTTCATTCCTTGCTCATCTGAACTAGACTGAGACAGAAATGTCTGGGAATGGAATGTGTACACATGTCCTTGTTAGGCATTCCTGCTGAAGAAATTATGTCTGATCTCATTGCACCCAGAAAGTCTTGCCCAGGGAATAATATTGTGTCGAAGTAAAATCATAATGAAAATGAGTAATAAAAGTTTAGAATACAAAATGTAAATTGGTTGGATAATGGGGCAGAAGTTTGGAGGGAAGGATTAACCCTGTGTGATGTGGTTAATTTCCTCCCAAAGCTATACATTCATACAGAAATGCTCTACTGGGACTAGTTGCATTGTCTCATATTGTCACCTTGAATAGTTGAAAATAGTGATGCTTTCTGGCACAAATAATTGAAAAGGGAGATCTGTCACATTCGGACCTTTCCACGTTTTTGGTATGGATGTTCATGTCTAGCCTGTCCTCGGATTGCTGCTTAGAAACTTGAGTCAGCCTTAACCGAACAGTGGCGCTGTTCTTAATGCACATTCAGATGGGCGGGTAGCTCCGCATTTTGCCCTGAGATGCAAAAATATGGATTTGTTGTCAACTATCGGCAGAATCAACTCTTTTCATCCTCATTCTAGGTTCAGACTGATGTGCAGGAGTCTTCTCTCTGCCTCCCACACCTAAGATGGGAATCTTGAGGTGAAAATTTGACTGTAATTGCTTTGCCTTGGTCGTTAAATATTTTTCTCAACTGTTTAGTGAGATTTTATTTTTAAAGCCACTGGTAAACATTGTATGCTGCAGCTCACGAGAGACAAATGTGAAGAGAATGTTCTGGAAACCATGGCTATTCTGCCTGCAGTTGCCTTGGGGAGAGAAGGCCTGGGATACTGTGTCTTCTTTCAGCTCCTTTAATTTTGAAATGTTCTCTGGGTTATTTGTGCAGGAAATGGCAATGCTGGGATTATGGAGAATCTTTTATTGAAAGGGGATGGAAAATACAGGAGAAACAAGATAAGAATAATTTTCTCTTTCTCTGTTGCTAGGTATTGTCTTTTAATTTTTATTACTGTTTTCACTGATGCTCTTTTAAATAGGGCCTCTGAAAGCTTTTTTCCCCCCAAACTTTTCATTTATTTCCTGTTACTTATTATATTTTCGAATCACATATGTGGTTAAATTTCCTTAATGACAACATTTCAGAGATGTGGTTTGTTTTAACCTTGAGCCATGTAGTCTTTATGTATTAATATGAACTGGGTCTTTTCTGAGCCCATTTCTTCCCTGGGTAAGGGAGGATAGTTCTTGAATGAGCATTAGCTATTATTGACTGTGTCAACCTCAGTATAACAGAATTACCTCTCTCAGCTGCTCGCATAATTTATGAAATTTCTCCATATACTGCAGGAGTTTTTTTTAAGAGGACTTACCCTTCAACCTATGTATAAACACTCAGAGGTGACCTAGCAAGACTGCACCCTTACATGCTGCCTGAGGTTCGCAAGCAGGGGCAGTAGTATCAAATAGCACAAATCTTTTAACGAGTCACTCCAATCAGAAATGCATCCCTTACGAGAACTGTCTTAGCCTTGGGAAAATGGTATGGGCTTTTATCTGGCCAGGTGAGAAAAGCCCAAAAGCAGAAAGCAGAGTGAGATAAGCAGGCTGATGCGACGTGGTGAACGAGAGCATCTGTGCACGCATGCATTCCCCTCACGTGGAGTACTAACGATGATCGAGTGACTGCTAGAGACACAGGCTCCATCAGCAACCGGGAGCTTATTAGAAGCTTTCTAAAAGCCTGCTGTTCAATACAGCACTTCTGCTGCAGAGAAAATAGGAGATGACACCACATGAATCTGATCAATAAGAAAAAGGGATTCTGGAACTGCAGCTCTTTGGGTGATGTTAACTGCAGTTTTGAGCGTGATCACTAGTCTGACAAGGCCAAAACCCATGGAGCAATGAATGCATACCTCTTAAAAAATAGTGCTTTAACCTGTCGAAATATGAAATACTCTGTCATTTTGTTGTTGACCAATTCAATTTATGTGACTTTTCCACCAGTCAACCACTCAACTGATGGTTATTATTATTCTATCTTATTTTTGGTCATTTGCTGTAATACTTTTTGAAATTTATTTACTTTTTTAAAAACCTGTCATATCTCTCTAGACCATACTTTTTCCCCTAAAGTTTTGTGTTTAGGCAATCAAGTTGGGTCTTCCTAAAGACTTGAATTAGCAATTAAAATTCTTGCAAGCAAGCAGCCAGTTATACCTCCTTCCAACCTGGAGCTCCATTCCTACAGTTCTTTCCCAAGGGATTTCTCCCAAGAAGCTTACTGTAGCTTGGTTAATGCTTGCCTAACCAGTCCGTTTCCCACTAAAATGGAAAAGTCCACCTTCAGTCTTTCTTTCTTACCTACCAAAAGAAAGAAGAATGCAGTTGAGAGAAAATCACCAGGACACATTTATGTTCTTAGAAACCCCTCTACTTCAAGTTTAACTGAGCTACCACTAGAGTGATTTGGAATTCTAGCCCTAGGCCAGAAACCTTAAGTTCCTGGTAGCTGCAGTAATTCACAGGAGTTTTGCCTTCTTGAGGTCTGCTTACCAGATGTTTGAAAGTGCTTTGCTTAACTTGGAAAACCAATGCTTAACGTTAAATTGAGATAAATTTAATGTCCATTTTACCTGTCAAATTTGTTGGCAGATATTTAAAATAAAACGCTAGAATGGTGTTTAATTGATTGTTTTCAATTTGAAACAATATTTAAAATACCTGTGTTGGAATACAGAGGTTTTGCAAATATTGTGAGTATTGTTTGCTATTATTCTGATATAAGCAATACTCTGGCATCAAATTATTTTAAATGAATATGCAAGAAACAAAATTGAGTTCAGCATGAACTGAATGTAATGATAGAAATACATCTGAATGATGGGTTTCCTATCATGTTGAAGACAGCTTCTCCAGCCTGTAATTCTAAACTGGACTCATTAGCCCAGAATTTCTGAAACACTCCTCCATTTCCATACCCCTAATAAATAAATGTTGCATTCACATTTGTATAATTATACCATAATGTGCATAGTGATTTTAAATTCTCAAAGTACTTTGACATCTGTTATCTCATTTTAGCACAAACAAGGTGTCCAACACACTATTCATGTGCATACAGCACCTGGCAGATCAGCTTTTAATTCTGAGTTATGTGGAAATCAGATAGTAAATGGAAAATATATCCAAAGGAGGAAAATATTTTCAGTATTTAAGACCTAACTGCAATCTTCAGAAGTGTTCTTGAATGATATTTAGAAGTCTAAGTACGCTTAAAATGAACAATAAGAGAGTGATGGAATGAATAAGGTTAAGTCCACATTCTCCAAACTCAGGCAAAAAAAAAAAAAAAACAGTTTCCAAATGCTGCAAGTTAAGCCATTTATAGAAGGCTTCCATTTACAGAAATACATATGAGAAAATGAAATAGTACTTGTATTTTCACACAACAAAGGCTTCTCAACAGCAAAAGAAATGCATATATTTGCATAAACTTTAACTTAAATATTAGTGAGAATAGTGTATAATTTAAAGTCTTTATGTTCTGAATGCTCTTGTCTAAGATTACAAAAAAACAGTATTACCTGGGGCACTAAAAACTTTTTCTAAATTATTAGAAAATTAATTCAGTTGCAAGCTTAATATTTCTCAATCTAAATAGTATTAATAAATACAACTAGATCAATTACTTCTCTATTTGAAAGCATTTTGTCTATTACATTTTCATTCTTCCAATGTTTGTTGTTTTGATACTATTAAAGGAAAGGAAGTAGAAGCTGAGCCATACAGAAGCACTGCTGTGACCAGGTTCATGCCTGGGATTGCACATGCAGTATCTTATTTAATCCTCACAAGAGCCTATGTGTACATGTGCCAAGCAGGGTGAGTGCTTGGCCTCACAGCTGGTAAATGGCAGAGCTGGGACTCAAGCCCTGGCCTGCCTAACCCTATCCTTGTTCCTCTGTAGTCCCTGATGCCCTGTGCCTGCCTCTGTATTCAAATGATATAAAATATTTTTAAAACAGTTCAGCAAATTCTTATTTCCCATGTGCTGTAATAGATTCCATTTGTGTAGGCACAGCAAGCAGAAGATAAAATCACAGTAGTTTAATGGAAACTGATTGAATCAGCTCATGGTTAACACCATGAAATCTTTAAATGCAAAACTACCCTGGTTATTTGTTGATCCTTCAGCAGAGACCCTGCACAGTGTGTCAGAACGCTGCCTGTCTCCCATGTTTGTGAAAAGCTTTGTAGGTAGGTGTGGGGTTAACTCTGTCTACAAACAAGTTCTTGCTTGTGGTGTTTCTCCAAATAGTCGATGCTGTTTCCTTCGTGGCTTCTTCAGTTGGAATTCTGATTTGGTTTCTTTCTGGCTGTGTGACCTGGACCAAGTTGTGTGGTGACTCTGAATTTCAATTTTTTTGTCTTTAAAATGTGGATGATGTCTGCTTCTCAGGCTGTATGTATCAGATAATTTATATGAAAGCATATTCTAAACTGTAAAGCACTATATAGACAGATATGACTATCAGTTCAGACACATCATCTGTCTGTCCCTAATTCAAAGGTCTCTACTCATTGTAGGCCAATTGATGACAAAGAGTTGAAGGGCAAGTGCTCCGGTGGTTGTAGCATTCTATAAAGACCATCTTTTGTTTCAGTGTTACCCATATTTAGCATGTAGATTGAGAATGGAATTTGCATTTTTCTTTTATTATTTTAATTGTGTAAACACATCATCTGCCTAGGAGCATATATCACGATGCAGAGGGATCCGGGTAGAATGATCTCAAAGCCAGGGAAAGCAGAGGATGGATGCCATCTTTCTCTACCAATTCAGATTACAAAATTGTAACAAAAAATGTCATATGGTAATAACACGTTATTATTGTAACACTGTTAGATAAAATATCAAGTCAGAGGGCTTTTTTTTTCTTTAAATGAAATTTGGAACTTTATTGAAATATATTGTGCACAGCACTGTTAGCTTTAAAAGCATGGATATCCCAGAAAGCCATGAGGCAAACACTTTGCCATGTCTGGGAAAGAAGCAGGACAGTAACTTCTCCTTTATATACTTTTCCTGAGAGAATAGGCCTATTGTTCCTAGAAATTCTACCGACTGCTCTGGCTTTATTGGAATTTATGGAATCAGTTTTCAGAAAATAGCACAACTATGTTGAAAGAAACAGCATTTTAGAAAGTGGCTTTTTTGGCTGGGCACGGTGGCTCATGCCTGTAATCCCAGCACTTTGGGAGGCCAAGGCGGGCGGATCACTTGAGGCCAGGAGTTTGGAACCAGCCTGGCCAACGTGGCGAAACCCCATCTCTACTAAAAATTCAAAAGTTAGCTGGAAGCTCTGCATAGTTAAGTCATTAATACAGCTGTACTCCTAAGAGTACTTTAGAAATGATGTTCACTTTCAGTCACGGTATAGAGAAGACAGACAGACCGTAGGCATTATTCTTGGGCTAGTCACAGTGCCACAAACTCAAAAAGCAATTAAAAAAAAAAAAAAAGTTAGCCGGGCATGATGGTGGATGCCTGTAGTCCCAGCTGAGACAGGAGAGCTGAGACAGGAGAATCGCTTGAACTCTGGAGGCAGAGGTTGCAGTGAGCTGAGATGGTGCCACTGCACTCCAGCCTGGGTGACAGAGGGAGACTCTGTCTCAAAGAAAAGAAAAGAAAGTGGTTTTTTCCCCCAAAACTAAACAAGTTTTCCTATTACTGCGTCATATCAGATTTTGTGTTTAATGTCCATAAGTTAATGCCTAGTATTTAATTTAGATTTTCATCACATAGCCACTACTCAGAAAGGCTCAGCTTGTCCACGATTTCAACATTTCCTTCCATGAAGGTCTAAAGAGCAGCTCTTAATACTTCAGCACAGACAGATCATACATAACCAAAAAAGAAGGTCAAAAATGCACTCAGTAAGCTCTTCCATCAGGAGCTTCCAACTTGGTAGCTCGTCAGGTTGACAAGCTGACACCCCAGCTTCAGAGATCATCTGGAATGTTGATGATACCTGTGCCCTGTTTCAAGTCCAGAACTCTAGACCACTAGCCAGCTATGACCAACACAAAAGTGGAAAACAGTGCTTCCATACTTGGAATTTAAACCTGATGTATTGTATACCTTTTTTTTTAATATGGTCAGTTAATTTTCTTTTAGCAAATACACCCTGCTCTATCTGACACAACTTTGGGATTAGAAATTCCAGTATGATGAGTGTCTTTTAGGCCACACTAATGTCAGTATGATTGGTGTCTTGTGTATACTGTACTTCAGTGTTAAAAAAAAATAATTGGAAGAAGTGGGAGAATCACTTGGATTCTTTTTCTGAATTTGATACTCATCTTACAGGTCTAGATTATTTTCTTCCCCGTCAAGTTCATCAAGAAGGCAAATTAGCCAGAGTTGATTCTCATAGACCCCCGTCAGCCCTAAACACCTCCAGTCATTTTGCTAGAGAAGCTCCAATGTCTCCACCTTGTCTCCATGTGCTGGTGCTTAACCAAGGGTACTGTTTCCAATTAAAACCAGACCATGGATTTTTTAAAAAAGAAAAAGAAGATATCAATAGAAAATATTCTATTTTCAAAAAAACTAAACAAAAAGTCTGACAGTATATAAAAACCCCATTTCAGTGGAATTGACCTTGTGATATTTAGTAGTGCCTTAGGCTTGTCAACAGTGAGCAACTTGTTCACAAAGAGGCCCAGCAGGTTATTTTTCCACATGTTAAATTTTCAGAATGTTTCTTATTACATACAGTCCAGTTCTCGGGTCCACAGGTCAGTTTTTGCTGTTATAATCTGCCCTTGCTAAATTTTCAAGGGTAGGAGAATTCTCTGATTCTTATTCTCCTTCTCCTTCTTCCCTTTCTTTTTCCAGTGGTAAAAAAAAAGTAAAAGAACGTTTTTTAACATCTAGTGGAAATAGGGCTGTTTGTGCGGCCGTGTCTCAGTTAATTCTGTATGTATAGGCCTAAAGTAATTTATCAGCAAGGACTTCTCCAGATGCATGTAAGTAACAAAAAATGCAACTCAGGATGGCTTAAGCAGAAAAGGGCAGGAGTCCTGGATCCAGGTGCTGTTTTGCTGCATTGCTCTCTGGCTCTCCATCTCTTGGCTCTGCTGTTCTCTGTGTTGGCTCTTTTCCCAAACAGCCTTCCTCTACATGTGGAGAGTTTCAAGCCAAATTGCTCTTTAACTTGAAGTTACAAGAAAGAGAACCTATCTTTCCAACAGTGTCAAAAAAAAAGAGTCCCAGGCCAGGCATGGTGGCTCATGCCTGTAATCTTAGCAATTTGGGAGGCTGAGGCCGGTGGATCACTTGAGGCCAGGAGTTCAAGACCAGGCTGGGCAACATGGCAAAACCCCATATCTACTAAAACTACAAAGATTAGCTGGGCATGGTGATGGGTGCGTGTAATCCCAGCTACTTGGGAGGCTGAGGCATGAGAACTGCTTGAACCCAGGAGGCAGACTTCACAGTGAGCAAGATCACACCACTGCACTCCAGCCTGAGAAACAGCGAGACTCTGTCTCAAAAAAGAAAAAGTCTCAGTATTGTGTTCCATCAGTTCAAGTGAGCCTCGTTTGGATCAAGTGTCCTTCCCTGAGCTAATTACAAAGGGGTGTGTGTGTGTGTGTGTGTGTGAGAGAGAGAGAGAGAGAGAGAGAGAGAAAGAAAGAGAGAGAGAGAGACAGATTGATTAGCAAGACAGAGGTCCCACACCAGGGGTGGTTTTAGCTCCATCTGAACCATGTGGACTGAGGAGTAAGGAGGCACCTCCTCCCATGAACAGCCAGGCCGCTGCTACTAGAAGAGGGGCTGGTTTCTAAGCCAGCAGAAATAGCAATAATGGGCAGCTGAATAAATCCACTCTGACTTTGGAATTCTGAGACTGTCTGATGGAAAATTGCTATATCAGATGAGTATTGATTTCATTTGTTCATACTTAATTTGATGAGCTTTGTTAGAATGCCAGATTTGAAGAACTGAGACCAGAGTGAAAAATCCCATCTCTGATATCTGTTACCTCTGTAACCTTGGACAAGCTTCTTAGCTACACAGAGCCTTAGTTTTCTCTTCCTAGACTGAGGTTAATGCCCACCTCACACCACTGTTATGAGGCACAAATAAAATGGTATTTTTTCGAAGTATTTTACAAACTCTGAAACTATACGTTTGGGTTGTTTTAGAAATTATTGTTGTTATTTTAAGATAACTTCTTTTTCTTCTACATTATGCTTTCTCAACTGCATCTGGGAGTAAATGCATTTTAAAGTAAATCTCATATTTAGCTACATCTTACAAAACTGTTTCTGTTTTCCAACTTGTAAGCCCAAACTAATACCTCTTCACTGACTTGGAAATCATGGTTTTTATGAATGCAAACACTGTCCAAGAAGCTCCTATTCATGTTATAACCTAGTTAACACTGGTGCTCTTTGGAAAAAGAATTATGGATGATATCCATACTTAAATACTTTTAAAAATTAAAGGATGTTTATGAGTTAGTGTATTTCAAAATATTTCATTATATTTCATTTTTAAATGTTTGCTGCTTTTTTGGTAAAGTGTATGTTGGCTATGTGGGGGCAATGCCTGACTCTTCCGCAGTCATTTTTTAATTCCTCTAAAATAAACACTCTGTAAATTCTGTTGACCAAATTACTTTACGTAAGGCTATAGGCATCATAAAACCACAGGGCTCTACAACATATCAGATTGGACACAAATTGGGATGGTCTCCAGTTTTTTAGGGAAATATACTGCCTGGAACAATAGATTATCATCTGTCTAGCTTAGACCTGGTGGTTCATCGTCATCATCATCAGAGCCAGCACTGATTAGTACAACTTTATAAGGAGGAAATTGAGGCATGGAGCATTTATGTGGCTTGCCCACGGCCACAAAAATTGCAAAGTGTAGAACCAGGATTCCAATGCAAACAGCCTAGCTTCACAGCCATCATGTGAACCACAGTGTTGATGAACACCCTATATTATCTCTGCAAACTGGGAACTAGCAGACATGAGACATTCTAGAAAGTCCAAAGCCCCAAAGGCTCCAATGCAGTATTTTGAGTTCCTTGAAAAATCCTATTAAGAATATCTAATACCTTATGTAAATGCAACTTCAGTAGAGAATTAAACCTCTAAAGTAGCATGGATAAACATTGTATTTGAAGAAAATCCTTTGCTCCTGACATCCAATTTTTCGTTCTTTACAAATCAGAGATAATAAACAATTGCTTCATGTAAACCATTGTGAAATGACGTGACCTCCTTGCTGTACGCGCCTCTATTTTAATGAGGTTTGAATGCAGGATCACAAAATATGTGATAACTTGCTTTTCTCTATATGCATTAATAGCTAGAAGATTCTTCTGTGCAGTCAGAAGAATGCAGAACTGAGAAGACAGATAACCAACTGTACTGTTAAAGAAAAGCAGAGACTTTTAGGATGAAAAGGGGCCAGAAAATATATGTAGTCTCTTAATTGATGCAGGCACCCGTTCGAATACATCCTTACAGACAGCCACAAGTTTCTGCCTAAACTTGTCACTGGAAAGCTGGCCTGCTCTTTGTGAGGCAGCCCCATGATTGGAAAAGGTCTAGTTGATATAACTTTTGCCTTATATTGAATTGAATTGAAATAAACCTCCCTATAACTCCTACATAGTTCATGATATCTTCTGAAACAACTAAGAATGCATCTGCTCCCTTTTGCTGGGAAGAGTTTTTTAAGACTGAAGACAATTTGATATCTTCCCCTCACTATGTTAAATGTCTCCAGCTCTTTGCCAATCCCATGTGATAAGGGGGATGTGGGCCGTATAGCATCCTGGTTCCCCAGCTCTGGGCAGATCAACATTGACATATCATTCATTCTTACTGAGCTTTTCTTCATGAAAATTTCCCAGCCTTTATCAATAGCCATGAACTATGCCTCCTTTCTCAGCAGTGCTGGATTTACATTATCCTTTTCCAGATAAAGCAGTTTTATCAAGTTACTCATTCAATAATCCTAGTCTATCAAGACCTTTCTAAGACTTAGTTGCTACTCAGTATATCAGTGATCCTTTTCAACTATGTAATGTGCTCATTTTAAGAAGCTTACCTCAAAACAACAAACCTTTGAAGTCATCCATCAATGTATTGAGTGAAGTGTTGAATAAAGTAGAACTGAAAAAAAAAAACTGTGTAGCTTTCTACTAGAGACCTCTCAGCTTGGCATCGTTCAAGAGGATTGTTCAACTGCAGTTTTTTTTTTCATATTTTTCACAAGGATAAAATGAAGAAATGCTGGGGTCTCAATAAACATCATTGAATAAATGACTCTTCCCAATACATCTTTTCTATCAGAAGCAGGAAACAAACATTTGGCCTCCAGTTAATAAATGAATTTAAGTAAAGGAAATGACAACCTCTGTTTGCAAGAAAGGGATGTAATGTATATTGTAAAGAGATGTTACAAAGAACAACATTACTTTGCAAAATCTAGTTTTTTTTCAGTCATTCATGTTATGTTAAAAAGTTGATCACTGCTTTTCTGAATTAGTTATTAATGTTCTGCTTTTTAGTGGTCCTGAAAAATATTTGATAGCATCCAGACTTTGAGGGATAACAAGTAAAACAGCCCATATTGCTATAAACAGCATGATCCCAATTGACTTAAATTCCTTGCAACATCCCTGGAACCTGGGGAGCTGCACAATGAAAGCTGGATTGTACAGGCAGTGCTCATTTTTTTTCCCTGCTCTATTTTTTTCTTGTAAGGAGATTTCATAGACAATTGTGTAATGCCATTTAGGGCTACAACTGTCATATTAGGGAATACAGGTTATATATTATCTCTACAAATGAATAACAGGAATATCATAAGCCTATAGTTCTCTCCTACTCTCCTACTTTAGTAGCTGAGGACTTCTTTTATGCGATATCAGTCCCAGAATTAGAGTTAAGGGAGGGAGGGAGGAAGAGAGGAAGGGAGGAAAGGAGGAAGGGAGGAAGGAAGGAAGGAGGGAGGGAGGAAGGGGAGGAAGGGAGGAAGGAAGGAAGGAGGGAGCGAGGGAGACTGGAGAGGAATGGGAAAGGGAAGGGAGGGAAAGTTAAACTTGGGAAGACTGTGTTAGAATTTATATCATGCCAGTGGACTTAGATGGAACCAAATGTGTTGTTTACTTCCTCCCACTCTTGGTAGGTTGATTAATGCTGACTCCAGCAATCATGGGTCACCCATGCAGATGTTGTTAGAGAAACAACTGTTGGCCTGGCTTTTCCTTCCCAGCAGGTGATAACTGATCTGTCCAAAAATCTTCCCCATAGGCACAGGGGAAGGTCACGATCATGAAGTTTTGGAAGGACTGCCCTTCAGAAAGATGGAGAAATGGCAGGAAGCAGCATTTTCTTGACTCCAGCATTTCCTGCAAATGAAATAGTTCAGCTGAGACCCTTTATAAAAAGACCCAGTGGGGTGCATGCATAAAACTTTCACACTTTAGAACTAGAAATAAATAGACACAGACAGGGAACTTGAGAAGCTGACAGTGTGGTTGCAGAGAAGAATCTAAATCACTTGCAGTTGTTACAGGACTGAGTATGTATCTCAGAACTCACTCAAGAAGTGAGAAGGAGGAGTGTTCCTCTGTCTCCAATGGTGGGAAGGAAGAGGTAATCAGATGCTGGCCTACGGCCTCTGGGTAACTCATGAGAAACAAAAGGCTCTAATTTTCTGATTTTCTAGGCAGGGTTCAGTTAATGTCCATGGACGAAGCAACTGTGGGGCTGTCACTGCTGAAAGAAAATATGCATATGAGGTGTTTGGTGCCTTACCCCTTGACTGCACTGAATTTGTTTGACTGCATCCTTTGACAGGTCTCATTTCATGCCAGACTCTGCTCAAGGAGCCACTGAGTTTGCTGGCTATTGGCCAAGGCTTCCTTTGTTGGGACGCCCTTTTTCTTCTGCCTTTGAAGCTGTTTTGTTTGCTCTTCAAGTTTGTTTTCATTTTCTTTTAGAAGCACTATCATCCAGAAGAAGGAATGCACTTCATTATTCCTTTAGCTTTCACTCTGAAATTTTCATATTTCTTGTTGGTTTCTTTCTGGTCAATTTCTGAATACCCTGAAGTGCTGAAAGTATTATGACAAACATAAGGGAGAAACAGAGAAAAAGTCTTTTTTTCTTTTTTTTCAGGGCTAGAACACGGCAGAAAATTTCGTCTCTGGTAGAATCTGACTGGAGGGCTCTATTCATAAAAGTTTCTTTATTAGACTAGCTATATAATATCAGCAGACTCCCAGAAGGTTTCCAGGGCTTAATAGGGGTTATCGAGTTGATGGAGCTGTCATCTACTTGCTCTGTTCTGAGACCTACCATCAGCTGTCAGTCCCAGTTTACTACTGGTTCTGTTCGTGGAAAAAGCAATTTTCATTCCACAAACATTGATTAAAAGCAAGACTGATCCATACTCACTTTGTGACCCAGGCCTTGCACACAGTAGATGACCAGTAACTACTTTTGCATGAATATCAGAGTGACGGAGAGAGGTTCTTATGTTCCAAACATTTTTTACATTTTAAATTTCTGCTTGAGGCCAAGTGCGGTGGCTCACACCTGTAAACCCAGTATTTTGGGAGGCCAAGGCGAGAGAATCCCATGAGGCCAGGAGTCCGAGACCTGGCCAACATGGTGAAACCCCATCTCTACTGAAAATACAAAAATTAGCCAGATGTGGTGGTGCACACCTGTAATCCCAGCTACTTGGGAGGCTGAGGCACAAGAATCATTTGAACCTAGCAGGTGGAGGTTGCAGTGAGCCAAGATCGTGCCATTGCACTCCATGGGTGACAGTGAGACCCTGTCTCAAAAACAAACAAATAAATAAATAAATAATTTCTGCTTGAAAGAATAATTCTTTTACAGAGTGAAAAGCACAGACTTAATTTGGATGTAATATGCTAGGGTGCCTGGGGAAGGCTTCTCTGAAAAAGTGACATTAGAATAGAACTTGAAGGAAGTGAGGGAGCTAGCTAGGCCTATAGTAGCCGGAGGGAGAACATGTCAGGCAGAAAGAGAAGCAAATGCAGAGGCTATGAGGCAAGAATGTGCTTTGCTGTCAAGAACCCAGAGAGCAAGAGGAAGATGGGTAGGAAAGGAAGGTAGGGAGGTAGAACAGTGTGGGTACCAGAGAATGGAGAACCTTGCAGGTCATTGTTAGGACTTTGAATTATCTTCTGTGTTGAATGGAGCTGAGTGGAATGACCTGGCTTTCATTTTAGATGGGTCATTTTGGCTCTCGTACTGAGAAGAGATACTTAGGGGGCAAGGATGACAGCAGTGAGACCGGTAAGAAGCCAATGAAATCAATCGAATGAGAAAAGGGAGTAGCTTGGAGCAAGTAGTGACAGGATGGTGAGAAGATTTTAGAAGTAGATTCAATAGGCTTTGCTGCTGGATTGAATGTGAGATATAAGAGAAAGTAGAGCTCCAGCATTATGAACCTGAGGAACTGGAAAAAAAGAGCTGCAATTTGCCGAAATAAGGAAGCTTACAAGGAGGTGAGGTCATCAGGAGCTTGGTCTCTGGCATTTAATTTAAGGTTGAGCTGACTTAATAAATGCGAAAGGAGAAACATCAAGCAGGCAGCCGGGTGTCTGAGTCTTGAATTTAGGGAAGAAGTCTGGGCTGGAGATACGAATGTGGGAGTCACAGCTGGAAGAGACCACTTAGTATAGCCAAGAAGGAAGGGAAGATTGAGGACTAACACTCCAGGGATGTTCAGATAACAGGAAGCAGCCAAAGAGGCTGAGGAATGGAGGAGTGATCAAGGGTGTCCCATAGGTCAAGGAAAATAGAAAATTGTTTCAGTAGAGTGGGCTCAGATGAGGACAGGAAAAGAGAAAGTGGAGACCATCTAGACCCTTCTCAGGGAGTTTTGCTTAAAGATTAGAGTAATTGAGCAGGAAACTGAGGGTGATATTGGCGCAAGGGAAGAAGTTTGTTTGCTTTTGATGGAAGATGTTATAGCAATTTTTGAAAATGCTCCGGGAAAGAGGACAAACCATAATGAAAGAGAGATAATTTATTGTAAATTACTGGATTGCTAGCAATTGAGCAAAAAGGAAGTCCACCTTTAGGAGGAAAACTTTGGACATTGGTTATATTCTTTTTATTTTGTGATTAGATTTGAATGCAATTGTGTTGTATTTTCTGAGCTGAAGTCATGGTAACCCAAGGTACAAGATGGTAACGAAAGCGAGACATGCATTGCATTTTAAGAAAAAATTTCCAGAGCTAAGAGAGAATTCTGAACTGAAGATAAAATTATATACCTTCAAATGTGTGTTGACTTCACCATCAAAGAAGTAAACATTAAATTATTAGTAATATCTCAGTTGCAAGTCTATCCTTATTTACCCTTATTTGTTTGGGTTTCATAGTAATTCAGGTTCAGAAAAACTAAATGAGCCTTTGCAATATATGTGACAGGGATTGAGAGAAAATAGGCAAATGAAATTGCAAAGGGGCGATTAACATTATTTCATGGAACTGTTTCCAGGCTCTACAAGCAGCCTTTTGACACCTAGGTGCGCTAATGACAAATGTTCCTTCTCTCTTCAGCAAGTTGGCAGCCCTTTTCTGCCTTTATCAGGAAATATGAGGACTCTTCCAATAGGAAGTCTGCAGTTTCTGGTACAATTAACCGGAAGTGTGTTGGCAATGACATAGTTTATAAAAGGCACAAGCGGCACCAATAGAGTAGACCAGTTAAAAATGATAATGAGTAACGGTAGTGACTAACGTTTGCATAATGCTTTGCCATTTACCAAGGCCTTTTGAATGTGTTATATGATTCCATTCATTCGGTAAATATGTGTTCCGTCTGTGTTCCAAGCCCTAAACATTTAGCTGTGAAAAAGTTTCCTGTCTCTTGAAGCTAAACATGAGCTGCACAATAACTTGGTGAAATAAGTAGGTCACGTACTATTCTTCTTCTTCACAGATTAAGACATTGTAAAACTTAATTACGGCCAGGTGCGGTGGCTCATGCCTGCAATTCCAGCACTTTGGGAGGCCAAGGCAGGCGAATCACCTGAGGTCAGGAGTTCAAGACCAGCCTGTCCAACATGGTGAAGCCCTGTCTCTACTAAAAACACAAAAATCAGCCAGACATGGTGGCAGGTGCCTGTAATGCCAGCTACTCAAGAGGTTGAGGCAGGAGAATCACTTGAACCCGGGAGGCAGAGGTTGTAGTGAGCCAAGACCACACCACTGCACTCTAGCCTGGGCGACAGAGCAAGACTCTGTCTCAAAAACAAACAAACAAAAAGAAAAAAAAATAGAGTTTAATTTGGCCAGGTGAGGTGACTCACGCCTGTAATCCCAGCACTTTGGGAGGCCAAGGTGGGTGGATCACTTGAGGCCAACTTAATAAATGCGAAAGCCTGGCCAACATGGTGAAACCTGTCTCTATCAAAAATAACAAAAATTAACCAGGTGAGGTGGTTCACACCTCTGATCCCAGCTACACAGGAGGTTGAGGCATGAGAATCACTTGAACCCAGGAGGCGGTGGTTGCAGTGAGCCAAGATTGTGCCCCGTACTCCAGCCTAGGTGACAGAGCAAGACCCCATTTCCAATGCCTCCAAAAAAGAAGAAAAAAAAAAAAAAACTTAAATTTAAGACTAGGCACAGTGGCTCACAACTGTAATTCTAGCACTTTGGGAGGCCGAGGCAGGCAGATCACTTGAGCCCAGGAGTTCAAGACCAGCCTGAGCAACATAGCAAGACCTTGTCTCTACACATTTAGAAAAAAAAAAATTAACTGGGTGAAGTGGTGCATCCCTGTAGTTCCAGCTCCTTGGGAGGCTGAAGTGAGAGAATCACTTAAGCCTGGAAGGTCCAGTCTGCAGTGAACCATGGTTGCACCACTGCACTCCAGCCTGGGTGACAGAACAAGACTCCATCTCAAAAAAAAAAAAGAAAAAAACTTAACTCACTACTTTTCTAGGAATTTGGGCCCCAGATGAAATTTTATGGCTGATATTATATTTCTTTCTCAAAACTTTTCAAAACTCAGTACTTCAATACATGTTGTACCCTGAAATGTTATTTTCATAAACATAATTAATTTCTACTCTGGAAACTCTTGCATTTAAAAAATTAATTCCAGCACACAGTATAATAACCCTATGTCTAGGAGAAGAGCCATTTCATATTATGAATGCACCAGTTACAACAGGTCCGCCTTAAGTTGCTTACTCTGTGAGTCTGACAAATTATTTATTGCTCACAAAACTACTGTGGTATCTGGAATGCATCAGTTTTTTAAAAAAAATAATTTTCATCCCAGCACTTTGGGAGGCTAAGGTGGGTGGATCACTTGAGGTCAGGAGTTCGAGACCAGCCTGGGCAACATGGTAAAACCCCATATCTACTAAAAATATAAAAATTAGCTGGGTATGGTGGCACATGCCTGTAGTCACAGCTACGCGAGTGGCTGAGGCACAAGAATCACTGGAACCCAGGAAGCGGAGTTTGCAGCAAGCCAGGATCGCGCCACTGCACCCTAGCCTGGGCAACAGAGCAGAGACTCTGTGTCAAAAAATATAAAATAATAATTTTCACAACTCAAACACAATTAACTGCTTTTAGTTTAAACTCTTTTAAATTCTGACTTTTTACCATTTGCACTGACAGGATGACAGTCATGCATAACCTAATGATGGGGATACATTCTGAGAAATGCATTGTTAGGTGATTTCGTCATGTAAACGTCATAGTGTGTATTTACCCAATGTGAGATGGTGTCACCTACTACACAGCTAGGCTGTCTATGATCTCGCCTATTGCTCCTACTAACCTGTACGGCATGTTACTGTGCTGAATACTGTAGGTGATTGTAACACAATGGGGAGTATTTGTGTATCTAAACATACCTAAATCTGGCTCTAGCTTTACTTCTTCCAACCCCCACAAAAGGTACAGTAAAAATATGGTATTGTAGTCTTATGAGACCCCTGTAGCATATGCAGTCTGTCATTAACTGAAACATCGTTATATTGTGCATGACGGTATTAGAAATTATAGAGGTTTTACTTTCTCTAAATTTAAAACATAGCTTATAAATAGAAAATATTTATTATAGCATCTAAAAAATGTACATAAGCCATATGTGAACTCTCAGTGCATATGACTAGGGGTGGGTTCTTTAGTCTTCATTGAGAAAAATTTTATATGATGTTTTTTAATGAAATAAGTATGGCATGGGATCCTCTTTTCCCTTCTTAACTCTGGTAAATTTCTGTGAGTAGCGAAAGATCTATTCACTATTGGAAGGTCTATCCCCAGGATGCTAAGTGAGAATTTTCCTGTACATACTAAGTAAGCACTGCACGCTCTAAAAAGAAAGCTGTCAATCATGGAGCCAGACACCTACTTCGGGGTTTACAAGGAGGCAGTGTGAATCCTGCCTCAAAAAAGATCCAAATAAGTGATCTTATTTGAATAAAGTTACTGAATCAGTCTCTTGTTCCCGGTCAGCTACGTGTCCACATAGGCGGGACATTAGTTAGTGCTGGAGAAGGACAGAGAATTGTCTTGAGTCCTGTGGAAAGAACTAAGGCTTTTCCTCCTTTCCCATGAGAGAGGAGACAGAGTGCATTCCCATGCTCTCCAGTCCTGGTGAGAAGGGGTTCAGGAGGAATGTACATCTGGCTTGGGGGTGCCTGCTAGGAGGGAAAACTGGCCTTGGTATCCGTAACTAGACTTCTGGCAGGCAGGTCACATAGCACCTACCGAGCTGACACAGAGAGTCCTGGGGAGAGATGCCCTGGCAGAGAGGGGGAGTGTTCACAGAGCAGCCCGCCCTTCTGCTGTTCTGTGTGACAAGGATGTGTCCATGTCATGTGGGCCACATGGCTGTGCAGAAGGGGGCTGAGGTTATGTTTGTCCCCCTGGGTTCCCCTCAAAGGGCATATATGTGTCCTAGGAGGGCTGAGTGGGAGTTGGAAGAAGTCAAGCTAGAGCCAGATTTCTGCCACCAGGAACTGTGCAGTGGGGGGAACTGTCCTCTACCCTAAAAGAGCCCTCCAAAGAACTCACATGGGGACACAGGAAAACCTAGGTTGCAGCAGCTGCTAAGCAGAGCACATGGGAGACTATGTTAACGTTAGCTGAACAGCAGTAGCGGCTGCCAGAGAAACAGCCAGACAAGAAAGGGACCTCGTCCTTTTCCTGTTTCTTCCTCCCCAACTAAACACATGAACTAGGTAGAGCTTGGGGCAGGGAACATCCGAGGTAGACCATGACACCTGCCCTCTCCTAGGAGAAGTCAAAGTGCAGACCAAGCTTCTCTTACCCACCCCGGGCTTTTTAAGCCCCAAGACTGGCACATGATGAGGGAGGGAAAAGTTTGAATCAGATATGAGTTTGGATTTCATACAAAATGGAGTCTTCATGACTCAAAGTGACCAGGAAGTTACGCAGTCTGCCCGAAAGGTGGAATGGCCTGGTGCCCATCAGGCAGGCAGACTGGGCATGGCCCCTTTGGGAGTAACTAAAATAACCTAAAACAACTTTTTGGTATTTGAACCCCAGTACAGTTAAGACTGTTCCATGAACTGATTGCATTTAGATATACTCGTGTTAACTTATATATATATGAATTTAGTAAAGGAGAGGAGACTTTATTTCTTCTAAAGGTTATAGCCTGCAAGGTAGCCATCCCACAGGCTGGGAAGCACCTCCAACCAAGACCCCAGAGACAGGTTCTTCGAAGGGGAAGGGCTTAGAGTAGAAGATTTACGCTGAACAGGTTAGCTAAATGCGTATATTCAACGTGTTACAAGAGCTGTGAATATTCATGAAGGTAGTCCTGACACATGTGTATTCAACAAACATGCATGTAACATGTGACCTATGTTCACTTTGGGTTGGAGACTTAACATGTAGATATTACAGTTAGCCCTATACATCAGAAGGGCTTTTCAGGACATGAAGGCACACAAGTGTGCAATCTCGGTAGACCAACCAGAACTAGTCCACGGTCAGTGATCTTATTTGGATAAAGTTACTGAATCAATCACTTGTCCAGCTGTAGTTATGGTTGGTGGAGCAGGGGCTGAGGCCCAGTCAGCATCTGGTGGAGCTGCAAATTGTTTAAATATTGCTTCTCTTAAGGCCACTGCCTGTTTAGCTGCTAGAGAAAAAGAAAAAGCTTGTGGCAGTTGGAACGTAGTTTATTCTTTAGGTGTAGGGGTGCGTGATTTAACCTTTGCCTAGCGTGGCCTTGGGTCCTGTTGATAATTCGGTATCTTATTGCCACAAGGAGACTGTTCTGTCACTCTTATGATCTCTATTTTAACATTAATTCCTACCAGTTGTTTTGTCTAAACCATGAAAGAGAGGAGGTATAATGAGGCTTGTCTCACCTCCCATCCCATCATGGTCAGAAACTCAATTTTAAGGTTTTTCTGGGGTCCCCTTGGCAGTCTATGAGGGGGCTTAGAATTTTATTTTTAGTTTCTATTCACTTCAGGGTCAGTAGAACCAGGCCGTATATAGCTAGAGCAACCCTCTGCCTTCTGGTGACATCAGTACCAGGCTCACACTCCTTCTTGGCCATCCCAGCAGGCTGACATATTGTGCCACTCACCTGTGTGACCTGAGCAAGCCACTTCACCTCTTTAAATGTCTGTGTCTTCATCTATCAGATGACAGGTGGTCTCTGGATTATTTAGCACTGGAAGTGCTAGAAGCACTTCTAGCATTAGATTAACACGAGAAATGTGTGAAAGTTGTAGAAGATGTGATTTGTGTAAAGAATTCGCTCAGGAGTGGATGAGGATGCCACTTAAGATGATAGTCCAGCTAAAGCATGGAGTTAGTACATTCAAATCAGATGACAGCTCTTGGAGACAAGGCCAACAGAGTGGATGGGTCCAAGACTGAATTCGCTAGAAAGGTAAGAAGAGGAAGAACCCCCTATGGATGTATAAAATAGCATGGAGTTTAGAGAGGGAACTGAGGATAGCAGAGCTGGTTTAAGTGAAAGGTGTTTGGAAGTGCCTTTGGACAGACCCTGGGGATCTAACTTCCTGAACAGAAGGCCATCTTCCTGACGGTCCATCCCCAGCCAGCCTCTGGTTAACAGAAGACATGGAAAGCAAAGGTGTAGGGGTGTATGGCGATGCAGTTGTAACTAGAGAGAGAGGTATTAAATTGCTGGTGAGCGTTTCTGGGGTGAGGAAACTTTTAGCTAGGGATAAGCTTTCTTTTCTATCACTTGTTGGCTGATGATACTGTTCTTTGCTGGGTCTCTTAACCATATTGTGGTTATGTGCTTGCCTTCTTCCTTCAATGATCTTTGTACGGGCTGTTTGTGAATGCTGAAGATGCTCAGAGCTTGCTGAATAAGTTTACATGCTCTGCCATTTTCTGTGATTTAGTTTCACAGTGTGTTTTAGAAAGATGAAATTTGGGAACAGAACTTGGGATAGTCCAGCCAAGAGCTCAGTCGGTCTATTTGAAGATTTCTGCTCTAACTCCTGGGAAGGGATGCTGGTTGGTTTGGTGTTTGGTTCTGAGCAAACATTACTACTTTATCTTATTAATGGTGTGCGGGAGAGCCAGAATCATGGAGCTGAATCATTAGACTCACAATTGCTATTCCCAAGGGTTTCTGCTTGAGGAACAGAACTGAATTTCCCTGACTTCAGTTCTTCCCTGCCCCAGCCTCCTTCCTGCCACCTCCTTCACTCCTCCAGTGCTGGGTAGCAAGCTGACACGTCTTCCTTTGTTAACTACAGAGTTTTGCCCATAAGAACTCTGGAGGCATAAATGTCTTCTAGGTTTATCAAATAGAGCAATGACCAAATCAGGAAAAGTCATTTTATTCCACTGTTTACTCTTGGTCATTGAAGATAAGAAAATAAAAATATTGGACCTGTATTAAAGGTTTTTTCTTGTTTTTCTTGAAGTTGATAAAAATATTTATCCTCTGAAAGTAGTGACCTGAAGGGGGAAGGTATTTCTGGTTTTCCGGCAAATATAAAATACAGTTTGCTTTTTTCTAAGGCATGAATTTATTGGTAACTTTCCTTGCATAAATGCATAAATGATTTTTTTCGGTCAACTCAAAATGTTTTAAAGCAAAAAGAATGACTTGGAAGTCAATTATTAAACCTTGAGCACCCTAAAACATTTTTTGGGGTTTTTTTTTAATGTGATTCTTTGCATTTTGTTATTTTCCTCTTTTCCTTCCTGGATGCTACCTTGGTAGCTACCATGTTTTAAATATTGACAAGATAAGATAGTTTTCTGTTTATATCAGCAGTCGTCTGTCTGTGAAATATGGACGAATCAGAACGCAGGATTTCCTTTCTCAGCGATCCATCAGGTTCATAATGTAAGGTTACAAATGGTTCTTTTCTTCTCCTGAACTTGCGCTATGTACTGTGTTGCACAGTGTTGTCAACAGCTATAGGTACTGTGTCCTGGTAATGCAGAAAATTTGTAATGTCTGGTGACTCTGAGACTCTTTGTCTATTATACTTCATTTACTGTGCCTTGTGATGAGTTGATGTGCAAACATTGTCCTAAAAAAGAAACATACTTGGTTTTAAAGTCTATGGTTAAAATATGTCCCATGTGAGTTTTGGCTTTCATTCCAGGCGTCTGTGTTAACTTGCTTTTACAGGAAAAAGAAATGGGTAAATTGATATATATATACACACATGTATATATCAGCATTATTCCTCCCCATTTTGTACTTCCCCGTATTCATGGACTCTCCAACCCTTTGTGTCTAATGATTCTCAAAGATTCATGTGCTTTACTTGTGAGAAGTTTCTGAGTATGATTTGCATGTTATTCTGTATATATTTGATGCAAATGTGGGGGGAGGTGAGCTGGGAGAGGCACGGTTACAGCTACAAAGTGGTTCTCAGCCTTTTTCCATTTGACAGTACTGAATTGATCTTTGCAAATTGTATGAAATTGTGACCCATTTTACTCTGAGCTGTGTAATTTTCAAATGTTCATATTTCACCTTTGCATACTTTAGAAAAAGTTTATTTCTATTTGGAAAATAAACATTTAAATGTTTGGGGTTTTATGTTCTGTATTTTAAAATACTGTTCTATTTGCACACCCTTTTGAATTTCTCCCATTGGATAGCCTGCTGTCTGAGAAGTTGAGACACTTGGTTGAGAATCACTGAGCAGAATTCTTGGGGCGGCATGTGAAGGGATGCCACAGGCATTTTTGTGAAGTGCCTTTTGGGATGCTGCATCAGGCACATATGTCCTCCTATGCATGGGACTTCTGGCTCTTGAGGACCGTGGTGTCTATACATTGCCTGGTACTGGTGTTCACGTGACCCAGCAGTTCCTCTTGAACTCATAAATGCTAATCAGAGCTTTTATGTGTTCATAAATGGCCATCTCTGCTCTTTTTCATCTAAAGGAACAAATTCAGTATAACCAACTGCATTTGATCAAACTAGCATTCTTCATTCTTGAAGATTTTTTGAAAGAATAACTACAACATCCTGCTTTCATATGTGTGTGAATGTTTATAGGAAGCCTTTTCCTTACATTCACATTCAAATATATGTATGCATATTTATAAGCATAGAGCTGTGTATAGCATTCTTCAAAGCCTTAGAGATTACAGAAAGTAAATGTAATCACATGTATCTTATGTAGGTTTGGGTAGCCCATCTCTGAAATTTGTCAGAATCATTGAAAGTAAAACCTTAAAACAATAATTGTCCTTTAAAATCATTTTAGTTTTTCATTAAGTGTTCTGAAGAAATTGAGAATAATGTTTGTTAATATTCAGATCTAAATTTACAAGCAAGTAGGTGGGAGCAGTCCTCATAGAAAAGATTTTAAAGGTTCTATTTTTAAAAATCAATTAAATCCTAATTTTAAAAATTTTTAAAGAATAATACAAGGCTTGGAAAATGCCATACTTTTCTATTAATGTTAGAAAACTAAGTTGTAAGCATGGCTTTTAATTATCTACTGACATCCTTAGGAAACTTTTTCCTTAAGAAGAAAATAACATAAAGGCCTAGTCCAGTGGCTCATGCCTATAATCTCAGCACTTTGGGAGGCCGAGGCGGGTAGATCACTTGAGGCCAGGAGTTCGAGACCAGCCTGGCCAACATGGTGAAACCCTGTTTCTACTAAATATACAAAAGTTAGCCAGGTGTGGTGGCATATGCCTATAATCGCAGCCACTTGGGAGACTGAGGCAGGAGAATCACTGGAACCTAGGAAGTGGAGGTTGCAGTGAGCCCAGATTGTGCCATCGCACTCCAACCTGGGTGACAAGAGACTCCATCTCGGAAAAAAAAAAAAAAAGACAGAAAATAACATAGAGAAGGTTTTTCCTTTGTGTTCTCAGAGCATATAGAATATGTAATATTCAGTTTCCCTTTTGGAGGGAGAGAGCTACCTGATACGATTTGTTTTAGAATTTGCCATAGGCATCCAGTGCATGTGAACTTAAAATTTGCAGCTATTTACCAGCTGTTGAAATAATGCAAAGTTTAAAAGCTGCAATTTGGAATCTGCCATCCAGTAAAAATCTCTCTATAGACTTTTGTGACGTTTTTTGTTTTTTAACTAAATTCCATTGATGCTTTTGTATTTTTCAGTTGTTGGTATAAGAGAATGTTTAATTTAATTACATTATATTAGATGTGGTCCAATTATAGTCCTTCAAACTCACCCAGACTATGAATTTGTAGCTGGCAGTTGCAAACATGTGTTAAACAGAATCAATTCTCCATTTAAAATTCTAATCTCAAATTGTTTTTTTCTTTATGTTAGCAGTTTAGTTTTTATTTGAGTTTGAAGAAGAGAGCTAATGATGTACATTTTCCTCTGTTTAATTGATGTTCTTTAGTGTGCTTATTTAAAAAAAGAAAAGACCTTAAGCATACATCTAAAAAATAATAATAAATACCAAATAAATGAAGTTTTAAGCCATGACAAAATTCTTGGCATATTAAGATCATTCAAATACATGAACCTAAAGGAAAGATTTTCTGTAAATATTTTAAGTGCCAAAGGGATAGCCTGAAGACATTTATTAGGAGTACCTTGAATCATTTTAATTTCTCATTTATAATTACTTAAGGAATCCTTTCAAAGACTACTGTGTCAATAATAATTCAAAATATGACAGAATTCTACCCTAAACTTTTCCTACTTCATTTTGTTATTCTAATTAAATATTGCATTGTTAGCTGTGTTTAGGTCTACTTTTCATTAAAGATAAGCTTTGATTATAAACCATTATTGAGGCCAAAGACTTCTTAGGTCTGTTATTTAATATTTAATAAGCATTCTTAAGTGGAAAATTACTAAATTTAAAAATATTTGCCTAAGGAGATGCAAGTATTATGTAGACATGAATGTACTAGTCGACAAGACCCAATACTAGGTTTTAAAGTTCAAAATGATTTTATGTATGAGGCAAAAATCTTTATTTCTTTTTTGACCTCTTCTTCCGTTCCATATAGTAACTACTCTACCTAATTCCTCCATAGCTCATTCCTGCTGTAATTCAGCCTCCAGGAGGGTTGAGACCTAAGGCACCCTTGTTCTCTGAACTCTTTTGTTCTTACTGGCAGTCAACCAGGTAAAGCTGAATCCCAGCCAAGGGCCAAGGTCATACCTGTCCTTTACAACAGTGTAATGTTAAGTCCAGTTGTTGGAGTCCATCCATTCCCATTAAATTAATTCCAAAAAGAAGAATTAACATCTACAAATTGAGTCCTCTAAATATTTTTAGATCTAAGTTTAAAAAAAAAAAAAATAGGCAGGGGCAGGGAGAGAAGTTGATTAATTTCCAGGCAGAAAAGAAATTATTTTCTAATAAATTCAATCTTAAGAACACTTTTCCTTCTGTTTCAAAACGAATTTCTGGAAATAGCACTAAATATGATAAAATTCAGTGTCTCTTTCCAGAAAGGTAGATTCAGTCCCCATAGGGAATTTAACAATATTTGAACTGAAGCAATGTTTGAAGGCCACAAAGAAAATGAAATAAGGATTATATTTCTTTTCCTTGTAATTATCTCCCACCTCAGCACCTAGGGAAGATCCTATCAGATCACTCTCAATTCAAAGCAAGTGGTTTGTGATTTTTGGACAAAGTGGAGTCATAGGAGAGCAGATGATGGCGCTGTCTAAACAGATTTAAGTGAATGTTCCACTAATTTCTTCAAGTGGTTATCAAATAAGGGATTTCAGTGATTTCCAGACCGAGATTGGAATGTATGTGCCGGGGCTTGTTATTCCCACAGTGGCTGCTACAACTTATGTGGATGATGTAAATATTTGGATCAGCATTTGGCTGTGGCTCTGGCTTTAAATGTATGGAACTCACATTAATTATAAAAGTGTGTGAGTTAATTGAACAATTAGAGAATGAGTTTGCATATGATTTGCATGCTTAATGTACTAACACGTGAAATGTTTTCATAACCCTAGCTTCCCCCAACTCATTCTCACCCCTAGTCCTATTCCCAGCCCTGGCCCTGCAACTCATGGCACCACCAGCTCATGCCATGTTCAGACTTTTTTGAAAACTGCCTGTTGAGCTTGGCCAAGGTCTACCTCTGCTGAACTGTAATAGGGTTCACATGAAGATCTGATGCTTGGTTTGAGTTGTCACATCAGCAGACACTGGATCAAAGGATCTTTGGAAGCCAACCAGATCCTCCTTTTTCATCATTCCACGGAGTTGCATGCAAACTTCTGTTGTTTTGTTAACAGTGTTACCTGTGACTTAAATGTACAATACCTGTTTGCCATGTTGTTGTTGCTTTACCGAGGGAGCGGGAGAAGGAGGGAGAAGTTTAATGGGGGAGATTAGAGGATGATTTGCTAGATTTGGGTAAAGCTTTTGTTTGAGAACCCATAGCTGCATGTTTCCAGAGTTTTAAGCTATCATCACTTAAAAGTGATTATACTCAGCTTCAAAATGATATTGAAATCCACATATCCTATATTTTGAATTTTATACTAGTTTTTTGTAAGTTACAGCCAGATGAAATAAAGACCAGAGAGAGAATAAAGAGCCAGCCATTTGAGAAAGAAGGAAAAGAAAAAAATCAAAATAAGAAGGCAAAGAAAAATTTAATCTAGTTTTAGAATTGCAGTCAGTTATCACTTATACAAACTAAAAATTCATATAAATATAAAAGAAAAACTCAAGAATGAGTCAGGAATGGATAATAAAACAGATAAAAATGCTAAAGTTAATATTGCAAGTAAAGTCTTAACAATGCCAACAGACAATATACATGTAACAAAATTTCACATATACCCCATAAATGTGTACAAAAATAAAAAATACCAACAGATAGGGAATAGGAGGATTAAGCAATGTAAAAGTAAATCAGCAACCAAAACCAAACTAATGGAGAAAGTGGCTGAGAACAGAGCAGGAGAGAAGAGCCGAAGAAGTTCCAACTGGTCACACACTAACTACAGTGAGAAGCCAAGGAAATAGCGTGATGCTCACTTTCTCTTCCTGCAATTCAAAGTGACCCATCTCAAGGAGAAAAGCTTTACTCCACTGCTATTAAAAAAAAAAAAAAAAAAAAAAAAAAAAAAGCCTGCGGCGTTACTGAAGTCCTCTAGAAAGGGCTTTTTATCATTGGCAGCTACTTCATATGCCACCTAATGTAAGTCCAAACTGCACAAAGAAAATTGGAGAGCTAGTTCTCCCCAAAATATGCACCCTGTGTATGCCATTCCTAGAGAACTGTGGGTCTTAATCTTTTGGGGTTTCTAGATTCTTTCAAAGAATTTAATGAAGCAGAGAACTTCCTTTCTCTCCCAAAACATACACCTGCATCCAAAATTTTGCATTCTTGTCCTAGACTCCTTAAAAATTCTCCTTAAGAAATCCCACAGTGTGTCAACACACTTTCTAGCACTTCTGTGGAACTTGTTCTCTAACTAAGGTTTTATTTGGTTTTAGAGTTTATGAGACCTTTTAATACTCTTCCAACTCCTGAGAAAAGTAATTTCTCATAGTTCTATATATAGCCAAATCTAGGTTAGATGAGAATAACTCTAGAAATCTGCCTATTTAGTTTTAGTTATGTCCATTTGAGAGCAAAGAGCTGAGTTTTGAAAAATCCAAATCTTTCCCAGGAGAAAGAGTAAGAAATATCTCATGTGTAGTATGTAAATCAGAGTTGAGCCCAGAAAATACCTGCCAACACTGGCCTTTGACTTTATAGATGCTCACATTAAGCTATTATAGTGATGAAACAGGTTGAGGCAAACCTTATGGAAAATGATAAATGAAATGATGGGAGGTCCTCTTGTTTTAGGTCTGTATGATATGATAGACCATCATTTGGGAATGTGCTTGTATTTGTGAATCAGAATCCTCAAAGTACATGCATATGTACGGGTGACCAAACTTGGCATTTCACTGTTTAGTCTTCATTGGTACATTAAGTTTTCTGAGAAAAGTAGCTGAATACGTCTGAGACAATCACAGCATCATTAAATCAGTGCAGTTGAATTCAGACGAGAGAAACTCGTTGTCACCCATTAGTAAATTTTTAAATTTTGTTTAGCATCATGCTTACACTACCATTTCTCCAGAGATCTAAAATTATTCAAAGTGGCTAGTACATGTCATATTTGGGAACTGAAATTTATAGAACCGTGTGTTCTGAATGTGAAAGCAATTCAAACTAAAAATTTCAGTCAAGTTAAAAACAGAAAATTCTTTCAAAGATTGTATGTCCTTTGCTGTTGTGATGGAAAACTGTGATTAGTAAATCATTTATGAATATCTTCATGTTTTTTTTTAAAGTGACTTAGCTTAGGGTGTCATTCTAAAAATAAAATAATTCAACTCCACACCTCAAAAATTAACTCAGCCTTGAGAAATATGCTAATACGTATAAAAATGTAATAACCAAAGTATTTATATTCACATAAGACACCCAAATGCATTGGCACATTCATAGCACATGTGTGTAAGGTGAGCTCAGGGTAGCTATAGGGAATGAACTTTGCTGACTGCTCATATTGCCTCTAGAATAAATGTCATTTTCAGACAGGAGACTGGGGAGAACCTTCCATTACCTTGCGACCTCCGAATGAAGCCACAGCCTCCACTCCGGTACAGTACTGGCAGCATCACCCAGAGAAGCTTATCTTCCAGTCATGTGATTACAAAGCTTTTGTAAGTTACCCTCAATTCAGTATTTAGGCCCAAGTGGAGATAGGGGGTATGTTTTCGGCTTGTTTGCCATTTATATTGAAAATATACCAAAATATCCATATCCATCACTGAAATTTTTAAAGTGTTTTTCTCTTCACTTTTTCTTAAAGTAGCCTTCTATCCAAAGAGAAAGTCCAAATAACTAGAGCTTAAAAACCTTTTTAATCTTGTAAGTTTAAGGTCTGTTGTGACCTCTTCTATAGTTGTATATTTTTAAATGAATGTGATAACGTACAATCTTAAAATGGAAATGAGTGTAAATATGGCACATATATACATCTCTGCTCACTCACCAAACATTGGGTCTGCCACTTTATGTAAATACTAGATTCTTTTCACGGTCATCAATAGGATTATACTATTTTTCTTTCTTAGTTGTTGTTAGTTTTTTAGAAGAGAGGAAATAATTATACTTAGCTGAGAAATGTAATAGGAACAGCTACATGTTCAAAAGATACTGTAGGTTTGGGGTCAGGTGGTGGTTGTCATGACAACAGCAGAAAAAGTGGCTGAACCTTCAGCAGTGCATTGAAACTGCCTCCCAAAAAGAAATATTTCAATCAGGCAAACTTCCCTGATAACTTAAAAGGTAAGGATTTTACCAAAGGATAATAAATTTCACCTTCATTTGATTAAGATGGACATTGTGGTTATCTCATAGCAATTGAGTTTCTTTTTTTTTTTTTTTTTTTTTCATTTTCTGCTTTCTGCCCCTCTTTTACTGCTTACTTATATTGCAGCTTTGGATTTCTTTCAATGGTATTGCCCAAAACTGTAGGATTGAAATGGCTCCTCCCTCCAAAACTCCCTCCAAACCCCAAGTCCCTGAGCCTTTCTGAACATGCCTTTCTCCAAGGCCCTGACGACGCCTTCTCCTGTTGTGCCCTCTCACGTCTTCTTCAAGTCAGGGACTTCCCTAGTCCACAAGAGTGGTTCCCATCCCCGTCTCTGCAAAGTACTAGGATGTCTCCAGTCTTGTCAGGAAGTGTCCATCAAATATCTTCTAAAATAATTATTGTAATTCACTTTTAAAAAAATCATATATAGAGCTCTTTGGGGATGTGAGGAAAGGGCAAGGGGTGGAGGAATGACAAAAGAGAAAACCCCTACTAAAGCTTCAAAAGGTTGAAGAGGAGTCAATTGATAGAAAGGCAAATCAGACATTTTGTTTGAAACCATTTGGCCCCAGCCAGAAGCTGGAGTATGGGGGGCATTTTGTACCAGGATGATACAGTATGGGATCTGGTCTTCTAACAGCAAAGTGGTTGGCAATTCTTGGGAGACTTTGTCATCCTTCTAGCTCCATTCAGCCCTCCAGGTGGCACTTTGCACCGGGAACCCAGCTCTCTTCCCCTGTGAAACAACTGAGAATGCCTGTCTCCCTCCCCCTACCCTCCCATTCCGTTTTCAGGTGGATCAACCATAGGGCACACAGCTGTGAATGAAAAAGGTCCAAAACTGCATCTCTGCCTAAAAGCCTAACATTAATTACCTATGCAGCAGAATAAGCCCAAATGGGGGACATGTTGCTTAGCTTCTCAGCTGTCTCATGCAACCCTGTAATTACAGAGATAGTAGTGTGATTTATTTTTGCAGACATCGCTGCCTGAAAAAAGGGGAAAACATTTTTAGATGCCCCCATTTTGCAGTTAAATATGATTTGAAAGACGGCATCTTTAGAAGATGCTGCAGTTTCATTATAAAGAGCAATTACAGCCCCCAGAACTTATGGTTAATTCTGCTGCATTTTCTCTATGAATGCATTTATTTGTTAGGATTAGTTACTGTCAGTTTTTTAAAGTTATGCAACAACTTACAGCCAGGAAACCTAGCCAGTAATACTTCCACAATTTGTTTTTAAAACGTTGCTCATATTTATATTCCATTTCATAAATCGTTGAATTTTTTTTTTTTTTTTTTTGTATTTTAGTATTTAGGTTCTATGCTGATAAAAGAGCTTAGGGGGACAGAGTCAACCCAAGATGCTTGTGCAAAAATGCGGGTAAGTCTGCCAAATTACTTTATTTCTAGTAGCTGAAATACTAAATACCGGGTATGGATACAAATTGCCACGTTTCAAATTACTATTTTCTTCATCTGTTGGTCTGCTGAATCACACTGGTATTACATAAAAAGGTGCTCTCATTTTCTGCATGTTTAGACTTGAACTTATCTCACTATAGTTTGAGTTAATGTCTATTTGCTATATTTGTACTATGTTATATTTGTTCTTAGTTATTTTTAAAGATTTAAAATTGTATCATTTTCGAGATTAGAAAAATGATCTTTATTACGAGAAAAGGTTTTAAGCACTCACTCGATAGTCTGAGAATATTTACTGAAAAGATCACCAATTAACTAAAATTATCAAAAGCAGAAGAATTAGGAGCATATTATATAAAGCTAATATTCTTTATGCAATTTCTTATCAGTTTTTTTAAAATTTAAGAAAAATATTCAACTTCGAGTGGAATGAACTATTTAAGTGCATATGTTGACCAAAAATGGCAATTCCAGGCCGAGCACAGTGGCTCACGTCTGTAATCCCAGCACTTCGGGAGGTCAAGGCAGGTGGATCACCTGAGATCAGGAGTTCAAGACCAGCCTGGCCAACATGGCAAAACCCCTTCTCTACTAAAAATACAAAAATTAGCCAGGCATGGTGGTGTGCACCTGTAATCCCAGCTACTTGGGAGGTTGAGGCAGGAGAATCACTTGAACCTGAAGGCAGAGGTTGCAGTGAGCTGAAATCGTGCCATTGTGCTCCAGCCTGGGTGACAAGAGTGAAACTCTGTCACACACACAAAAAAAATGGCTATTCCAAATATCTGTGATTAGTGGCTGCTTGATTCCTAGGTGTCTATTTTAGCCAAAGCAACTCTAACTCATATTGCAGACCCACCTTTTCCTTTTGTGTGTCCTTTGTTCTTGCTTCCTCCATAGCAGGTGTATAGAGGCTATGGTGGTATCTGAGTAACTGCACAAATCAAGAATATCAGACTTACTCAATATAGCATCTAACTAAAGTCAAATTTAAGGTCATTAGTAAGTGGAATGCTAACTTTTATTTACGGCCAATATACCTTGTTGTTTATTTTATATGAGCAGCTTTTGGTGGAAAATAATTTAAGAGCATATAATTACACTGAAACAGCTATGAAGGTAAACATGAAATATCCATTTGTTTATGGAAAGCTAAATATGTGTGAATCTTCATGAAATTGAGACTTCAATATGTAATCACTAATATTTTGATCAATTAATAGCAAAAAAGACTGAAATAGTTATCCTTCTATTTAATATAGAGTTATACAGTACTTAAATTATCAGTACCAGTGAATTTTTAACTTAGGTACTGTGTTTAGATGAAAAAAAGCTTCTGTATGTATCAGAAACTCTTAAGTTCTAGTTCTATTGCTGCTTATTTGCCTTAGGAGTCACTTGTTACTCATAAAAATAATATGATAGCTACTAACATTCACTGAGTCCTTACAGTGTCCCCTAGTACAATTATTGTCCCCATTTTACAGATGAAGACATGGAGGCTTACAGAGGTTGAATAACTTACTCAAGGTCACACGGGGAATAACTTGCCAATCTGAGACTGGAACTCAGGTCTGTCTGACTCCAGAGCCCAGGCTTTTAACCACTACATTCTCCTGCTTCCCCGATCCTCTGTTTTCTTACATATAAAATGAGAACATTAGACTAGATGCACTTTAGAGTTCTCCCTGGTTTTATAATTCTGGAAATCTTATATTCTAAATATTTATCTGACCAAATTTGTGTCACCAATGAACAATAAGAAAAAGGGAAAGTTTTCATTCATCAAGCCTCATAATAATTTTGGAAATATTCATGAACATGTCTAATAAATTAATTTGGCGTCTCTGATTTAATACTCTTAACTAAATTACCTGAGTCCAGCTACTCCGGTGTCATAATCAGCATCAATATTGCCTAGTGCATGCAGCATCATTTAAAATATACCAGATCTATGATTTGAATCTCAGTCAATTTCATGAAATTGAGTGGATCTGAAATTACATCCTGATAGCAATAGAAAAGCCATTTTAGTAGTCTCAGTAGAGAATAATTTAGTTAAATACTCGTCTGTTGCTTAAAATGAAACTTAGAAAAAAACATATATTTAGAAGCCATTCTTCTGTTTTGGGGGACATTTTTCTGGTTTGCTGCTCTTGGTGCTTACGTAGTTTACATGAAAACAGAAACTTCATTACTTCTCGGACTATCATAAACCCTTATTTCCAATCTGGATTAAATAAGTCTCAGTTCTTGATAAAGTAGCTAGGGTTGCATTCACTACATTTCACCAGAGTCTTTCAAAACCAGAAGCGTAGGGTTGATCTGCTATCTGGAGCTATTCTATTATGAATTAGAACTTCCACCAACTATAAATGATGTCGATCTCAACTTGCAGCTAATTTTCAGTTTGAACCCCAAGTTGCTGTTTTCTCTGATCTCAGCATGGTGACATTTCAGCCAAAAGTCCCAGTTCAATCAGAACTCCCCATGAAAACTTCTTTAGGACACAGATGATCTAAAAAGTTGATTCATGGTAATATTATTAGACCAAAGTATTGTAGATTAAGAGTTACCTGTTCATTCTTTTAATTGAAAAAAAAAAAAAGATGTTTTCTGTTCAAAGTATGCATTTTAGCCAAAATTAAAATGTCTCTCCCAGTAATTAGTAAATCAATGTGATTCCCAATTCTGATAAATGTTTCCTTAAATGTACTTTGTTAACAAAGATGACTAAAATCCACTGAGTTCACAATCTAGTGGAGAAAACCAACATGTGAACATTTAATTACCCCCAAAGTGATAGAAGTATTACCATAGAGGCATTTTCAAGTTGCCATCAGCCTAAGGGATCATAATAGATGATCTTAAAAATGACATGTACTCATACCCTCCTAAAATCAGTTTATTAGGGCTAATAACAGGTAACAGTGGAGAGCTGTACACCCTGCCCTGCACAACTGAATTATGTGCATTAGTTCATTCAGTCCATGAAGTACATATTGCCATTGCTTCCACTTTACATATGGGAAAACAAAGGCGAAGAGAAGTTAAGTCACTTACCCAAGGTCACACAGACAGCAAGTGGCAGAGCCAGGATTTGAAACCAGGCAGTCCACTCCACTACCCACACTGTGAATCCAGAGACTGGACTGCCTCTCCAATGTGCCAGAAACATTCATTGTCCTGGTTTTTTTTTTTTTTTCCCACTTTTTAAATGGTTTTATTTTATGTGCAAATAATAAACAGATGTTGTACCCATAAATTCTACTTTCCAAAAACAGGAGCTTTTTAAAAGAAAACCACATAATAACTTTTAAAAGGCACTGGGATTCCTCTGCTTCTAGATCATTGCTAGGCTAGAAAAATAAAGTTTGTTCTACCAGGAATCACAAGTTAGAACTGAGTGTTCTCCAGAGTGGAAATTCTAGAGTGTAGTGTCATTTCAGGCAAAGATTATTCAGTTCTCATCCCCAACATCCACAACTACCACAACTAAACCAGCTCAAAACAGTCCAGCATAATTAGGCTTCATCAAACAATGTCATTATGCTCTTCTAAGATGCAAATAAAGCAAAACAGGAAATTCTAAAATCAAAATAATAGTTGACACTGTCATACAAATTGTTAGTTCCTTGTTGTATCCTCCCTTCTATAACATTAATAAAGGGAGTATTTTACTGCAAAGAATATTTTATTTTATACATCACTAGCCATGAATTTTTCCCATTAGTTATTATACAAATGCTGCCTAGTGCCATTATCCAAATAGTATAACCATTTTATGTCCACAATTCATTTCTATAGTTATAAGTAGAATTTTCATGATTTAACACTGAGTTGCAATCTAACATCCATAATAGATGATGTGTTGTAGATGGCAATGCAGGAAAAACATATTTTAATCACTTTTCATTTAAGTGACCTTATGTAAAAAATAAACTAATAATTTAGCAGTTTCAAGTCTCCAAAGGGTGTTTTCAAATGTACATAAAGGAAATGGTTACAGAGATTTTTAAGAAGCATCTTCCATGTCCACATCCTCTTGTAGCTGCTGTACCGTGTTCTCTTCCAGCTGCTTCCCTTTGCCGGCAAGAGGGGCTTGGATAACATGGATGTTTTGCTTAACTTCTTTGATACCCTGAACTTTCTGTAGCTCTTTATTTTTCTTCAATCTGTTCATTATACATTTAGCTTGGTGTTTCTGTTTGATCTCTTCAGTCTTCTTCATTACATCAGTAGTTTTATTTCATAGCTCTCGCTGGTGTTTGATAGGTTCATTTCTACATTTTTCAAATTCAAATGAATTATCCACTGTAAGCCCTTTACCAGCTGCTTTCCAGAATGCTTTGGTCCACCTAACTTTGTGAGGATTGCACTTCTTTTTAAAGTTTTTAATGACATTTAGATTTACAAAATCTGAACACCTTGCAATCATTGCAGATGAACATTGTGCCATGGCCAGGGTGGATGGGCCCCAAACAGAAATAACACTTCTCGATACACATGTTGAACCCCCGTGGGTCCCCATCGACCAAACGCCAAGCTTGAGAGGAAGTCTTTTCTTTGAGACAGAGTTTCGCTCATGTCACCCGGGCTGGAATGCAATGGTACAATCTCGGCTCACTGCAACCTCTGCCTCCTGGGTTCAAGCAATTCTCCTGCCTCAGCCTCCCCAGTATCTGGGATTACAGGCACCCGTCACCATGCCTGACTAATTTTTGCATATTTAATAGAGACAGGGTTTCACCATGTTGGCCAGGCTGGTCTCAAACTCCTGACCTCAAGTGATCCACCCGCCTCAGCCTCCCAAAGTGCTGGGATTACAGGTGTGAGCCACCGCACCTGGCTGAGAGTTACCTCTTTTAAATAATGTGTCCACAGGACTGGATTTTACAGAGCCATAAGTATATTGCTTTGACTTTTCAGTGGGTTGGTTTGTTGCTGTTCTTATGTTGGTATGAATAGCTCCCACTTCAAAGGTTCCAAGACATACAGTTTTTGGTGAAGTGAAGGATTTGCTCTGGCCAGCTGAGGCCCTACTCTTCAATTTTGCCTCCCTAGGTTTACCCATACCCCATCCCCCAACCCTGAATTTTGCCCCAGGGTTTAATTTTCACTAATATACAGTAATGCATCACTTCCCTAATTAAATATACAGTTAGGAAACATCTGTTACTGTAAGAGGTAAGCCATTATATTCAATTTAATACTCTCTGCAGTCTTACTCTCTCTAATCCCGTCGTTGATGGTTAGGATCATTCACAGGTGTTTGTTCTCAAGGAAATTTCTCTTAAAAAGAAATAAAAATAGGATTATTTGTTGTTTTGCTATTGCATTGTTTGGGTCCCTTATAAATTCTGGATATTAATCCTTGTCAGATGTACAGCTTGCAGATATTTTCTCCCATTCTCTAAGATGTCTCCTCTGCTGTTGTTGTTTCCTATGCTGTGCAGAAAGCTTTTAGTTTGATGTAATCCCATGTGTCTATTTTTGCTTTTGTTGCCTGTGCTTTTGGAGTCATATCCAAAAAATTCTTTCCCAGTCCAATATCATGACATGTTTCTCCAGCATTTTCTTCTAGTAGTTTCAGGCCTTATATTTAAGTCTTTAATCCATTTTGAGTTGACAAATAATCTACTTAAAAATGGACAAAAGACCAGAACAGACATTTATCAAAAGAAGACTTACAAATGGCCAAAAAGTATATGAAAAAATGCTCAATATCATTAATCAGTAGGGAAATGCAAAGCAAATTCAAAGCGAATCATTAGGGAAGTGCAAAGCAAAAACTACATCTTATTCCATTTAGAATGGCTATTATCAAAAAGACAAAAGATAACAAACGTTGGTGAGAATGTGGAGAAAAGAGAACCCTTGTACATTATTGGTGGGAATATAAATTAGTAGAGCCATGATGGAAACAGTATGGTGGCTTCTCAAAAAATTATAAAGAGAACTACTATACTATCCAGCAATCCCAGTATTAGGTATATATCCAAAGGAAATGAAATCAGTATGTTGATATCTGCACTTCCATGTTTACTCTAGCACTATTCACAACGGCCAAGATGTGGATCCAAGCTAAGTGTCTATTTAAAATTCAGTGTCCATCAACAGATGAATGGGTAAAGAAAATGTGGTATATGTACACAATAAAATACCATTCAGGGGAAAAAATGAATGAAATTCTGTTATTTGTGACAACATAGATGAACCTGGAAGACATTATGTTAAGTGAAATAGGCCAGACACAGAAAGACAAATACTGCATGATTTTACTCATACATGGAATCTCAAAAGTTGATCTCATACAAGTAGAGAATAGAGCAGTGGTTACCAGAGCCAGGAAAGGGTAGATGAGGAGGAGGGGAATAGGGAGAGATTACTCAGTGGTAACAAACTTACAATTCAATAGGAAAAATAAGTTCTGGTGCCCAATTGCATATTCGGGTGACTGTAGCTAACAATACTGTACTGTATACTTGAAAATAGCTAGAAGAGGATTTTGAATATTCTGAAAACAAAGAACTGATAAATGTTTGAAGTTCCAGGTATGACAATTACCCCTATTTGTCATTACACAATGTATACATATATTGAAGCATCACATTGTACCCCATAAATATGTACAGTTATGTGTCAATTAATATTTTTTTAAAATAATCATCCCCAAAAAAGAAATACCTGTTTTCAAATAAGATAAGATAGAAATCTGCCTTCCTGGTGTAAGAAAGGATATATTTTAAGATTATTTTTACGTCAGAAATAAGCAAATCTAGTGTATTTAGGTTTTGGAACTTTTATTTCCCAAAGGATTTAGATAGTTTCCCCATAGTTCTCGTTGAATCTATTCCTCTTAATTTGTATGATTTTTAAACTTTCAATCCAGAAGCACTTCTAAAGTGTGAATTTTCAAATATACAAATCTCCAAGTAATAATCTGTGCCTTAGTTGAAGTATTAAGACTTTTCTCTTTTTTATGTGTTTTAGGAAACAATAGTGGGAATGGGTTGGAAAGCTTTTAAAAAGTTAGATCTTAAAATTGGATGGAAATACTAAATGTAAAAGCCTCTTTCCTCTTAGAAGAGACTCAAACTAAAATCATGTTTTGTTCCTCTGTCCTCATACAAACACCTTCTGTGACAAATGGTCATTTTCAGATATAACTTCAAGAATTACTTCTTAGGAACCACGCTGGGAAAAAAACTTTTAAGTAACTATTTTTCAAAAGTCTCTGTTGAGCTGGGCACAGTGACATGTAGTTGTACTCCCAGCTACTTGGGAAGCTGAGTCGGGAGGATCACTTCAACCCAGGAGTTTGAGACTGTAGTGTACTGTGATCACACCTGTGAACAGCCACTGCATTCTAGTCGGAGCAACATAGCCAGACCCCATCTTAAAAAAAAAATTCTCTGTTGCCCAATTTCATGGAAGCATCAATTATTTTCTTTCACTCTCTCCAAAATACTGCATGAATCATAATGAATACAGCTTCTGAGCCCATAAATATGTGTTGTGTGTCTATTGAATAGCAATGCCCACGAAGAAACAGCCACATAGGTAACTCCTTATTGCTGATCCTTGCTCACGTGTGCCTCTCCCATTGTGAATGTTTTCTTACGGGTCTACCCTAGAAAGCTTTTTTTGGTTTGTTTTTTTATTATTATACTCTAAGTTCTAGGGTACATGTGCATAACATGCAAGTTTGTTACTTATGTATACTTGTGCCATGTTGGTGTGCTGCACCCATCAACTCGTCAGCACCCATCAACTCATCATTTACATCAGGTATAACTCCCAGTGCAATCCCTCCCCCCTCCCACCTCCCTGTGATAGGCCCCGGTGTGTGATGTTCCCCTTCCCGAGTCCAGGTGTTCTCATTGTTCAGTTCCCACCTATGAGTGAGAACATGCGGTGTTTGGTTTTCTGTTCTTGCAATAGTTTGCTGAGAATGATGGTTTCCAGCTGCATCCATGTCCCTACAAAGGACACAAACTCATCCTTTTTTATGGCTGCATAGTATTCCATGGTATATATGTGCCACATTTTCTTAATCCAGTCTGTCACTGATAAACATTTGGGTTGATTCCACATCTTTGCTATTGTGAATAGTGCCTCAATGAACATACGTGTGCATGTGTCTTTATAGCAGCATGATTTATAATCCTTTGGGTATATACCCAGTAATGGGATGGCTGGGTCATATGGTACTTCTAGTTCTAGATCCTTGAGGAATCGCCATACTGTTTTCCATAATGGTTGAACTAGTTTACAATCCCACCAACAGTGTAAAAGTGTTCCTATTTCTCCACATCCTCTCCAGCACCTGTTGTTTCCTGACTTTTTAATGATTGCCATTCTAACTGGTGTGAGATGGTATCTCATTGTGGTCTTGATTTGCATTTCTCTGATGGCCAGTGATGATGCGCATTTTTTCATGTGTCTGTTGGCTGTATGCATGTCTTCTTTTGAGAAATGTCTGTTCATATCCTTTGCCCACTTTTTGATGGGGTTGTTTGTTTTTTTCTTGTAAATTAATTTGAGTTCTTTGTAGGTTCTGGATATTAGCCCTTTGTCAGATGAGTAGATTGCAAAAATTTTCTCCCATTATGTAGGTTGCCTGTTCACTCTGATGGTAGTTTCTTTTGCTGTGCAGAAGCTCTTTAGTTTAATTAGATCTCATTTGTCGATTTTGGCTTTTGTTGCCGTTGCTTTTGGTGTTTTAGACATGAAGTCCTTGCCCATGCCTATGTCCTGAATGGTATTACCTAGGTTTTCTTCCCTAGAAAGCTTAAGAGCACCAACCATCTTATTCCATATTGTCTTCAAACCCCAATTATCTTTCTTATTTTTTATTGCTCTTGTTGCTAGCTTTTCTCCTATATAACACCCTCACTACTTCACATCACTGAAAGATTTCCTGGGCTGCTTCTGTCTTTAATTCCCACTTGTCTCAAGCTCTTTCTAAACATGTTGATTGATTGAGTCTCTTGTCATTGGCCCAGATATATTGATCCACTGAATGTTCATTGTTGCAACTACCGTTTTCCTGCCATCATAACAAGTAGGCTGGAGAGTGTTCAGTTATGCACACAGATTTCAATTTTGTTTCTGCTCTCTTTGGCCAGCGCTTTACTTTGGAGAGGGACTTTCTGAGTGAAAGCATCCATCCTCAAAATAACAATAACAGCTGGCCGGGCAAGGTGGCTCACACCTGTAATCCCAGCACTTTAGGAGACCGAGGCAAGAGGATCTCTTGGGGCCAGGAGTTTGAGACCAGCTTGTTCAACACGATAAGACCCCCATCTCTACCAGAAAAAGATATTGTTTTTAAACAGTAATAACTAAAATCTGTTGATGTTCACTACATGCTAGGCACTGAATTATCCTGTGCAGTCCTCACAACTCTAAAATGTCGATGCTATATTAACATACCCGTTTACAGATGAGGTAACTAAGACCCAGGGAGGTTGAGTACCTAACCACCCAGCGAGGAAGGAATGGAACTAGGCCAGGAATCCAAACATACCATCCTGTGCTCTCATTTGCTGACAACTGCCCCTTGCCTCCCAGAAGAAGGAGCTCCTCTGTGGGTCCCTTGATAAGCTCAAGATGGCTTATCACACACACCCCCAAAAAACACAGAAGTTGCACTTTTAAGTGATAGATTCAAACAGTGTGTTTTTTCACACATTTGCACTTGGCATTTTTAATTAAAATGATACATTTTTAAAATTTTATTTTATTACAAAAACAATGCACATTCATTACTATCCACTTCTAAAATAGAAATACAGGAAAGAGAAATAAAAACAACTGTGATTTTTACCACCTAGAAGTGGTAAATTCCTCCCTGTTGACATCTTATGCTTGTGTAATCCTCCAGACAAACAATTATGCATTTGTAGGTACTATTTTTCTAATAAGTAGAAATATTGCACACCCACTGTTTTATCATGTATTTTAAACACAATAATACATTTTGAAATATTTTTATTCCTATACATATTCATCCCCAATATTGTTTGTGGTGGTTGATTACAATATTCCAAGCCATAGTTGAACCAAGCTTATTTAACCAGTTCTCCTCATTGGTCATTGGGTCATTTCTAATTTTTTTCAAATGATAACCAGTACTATGGGTAACACCCTTAACCTAACTAAATCTTTTGCAATTGGTTTATTTCCTTAGAATGAGCCACTAGATTTGGAATGGCTGGATCAAAGGGTATACACACTGTGAAACTTTGGATAACTATTCCCAAATTGCCTTCCAGAAAACTTGTTCCAGATTACACTCCCAGAGACAGTACAGGAGCCCATGTTCATGTTTGCCTGTCACAACTCTCAAGAGCATGTGCTTAATTTGAGGGAGAATAGGGGAACTTTAATAAAAAATATATATCTTCATCTTCAGCGTGACCCCTGATCTTATTAACTCTATCGTTGTTACTAACGAGTCATTAACTCTGTCGCCCAGGCTGGAGTGTGGTGGTGCAATCTTGGCTCACTGCAATCACTGCCTCCCAGGTTCAAGTGATTCTCCTGCCTCAGCCTCTCAAGTAGCTGGGATTACAGGCGCCCGTCACCACGCCCAGCTGATTTTTTAATTTTTTGTAGAGACAGGGTTTTACCATGCTGGCCGGGCTAATCATGAACTCCTGATCTTCAGTGATCTGCCTATCTTGGCCTCTCAGAGTGCTGAGATTAGAGGCGTGAGCCACTACACCTGGCCAACATCTATTCTAGATGCAACTCTTGAATCTGTCCTTATGAACTGAACTGTTTGTTTTATGTGAAGAATGTTTTATCCATTCACAGTCCCTGAGAAACCATGAAGAATTAAATAATTCTTTTTAATTGCTCTCAAGACCAAGAGCTGTAGCTTAATGCTAACTAAGGATTTTTGGAAATCACTTGTCAAATGGAGAACAGTGTGTTTTGATAAACTAGCTTCTTTCTGAATTAATGTAGGATGCAGTACAGCGAGTTGACATGCATAGCAGCAGAGAACGGTTCTGACAGTAACTTTCAATCAAACTGATCGACCGCATTTTTAGAGCAGTAGTTCTCAAAGTATGGTCTCAGATATGCAGCATCAGCAGCATATAGAAACGGAGGGCATCGCTTTGTGCTGTGCCAGACTTGGGCCCCAGAGCATGCGAGTTACACAGGCAGTACAACGGCCATGTCATATGCAGGAGGTGTGGTTTCAATGGCTGCTTGCCCACTATCTGTTCTTGTCACCTGGTTTTAGGTTCTGTATTCTCTTAGCCTTTGTGCCAGAGCTCCTGTGACCAGAAAAGTACTTGGAAGGTCATTTAGCCTCATTAATGACAAATGAGAACCCAAACTATTTTTAAAGATGACTAGAGGGAGAATCTTCCCAGCTGCCCTTAGGAATCCTTCTACCCTCTCAAGAAGCCTTTTCTTCTTAATGCTTGCAATTTGAGCCACTTTGCTGTTGCAGAAATGCTAAGCCTTGCCTCCTTAAGACTGAAAACTCTCACGATCTTCTTTATTTTTTTTTCCTAGAGATGGGGGTTTCACCTTGTTGTTCAGGCTGGTCTTGAACTCCTGACCTCAGGTGATCTGCCCACCCCGGCCTCCCAAAGTGCTGGGATTACAGGCATGAGCCACCACGCCCAGCCAAAATCTTTGAAGTTTTCTCCACCCCATAGGAATGTCTTGGTAACCCTCTAATCACATTTGTGGTCCTCCTGCAAGCTTTGCAAGGCCTCCTTGCTGGCTGTGGGTACCAGAGCTCTCTGAAAGTTTGCTGAGCTCTCAGCATGTTGAGAGACTGGCAATGTGCTTGTTTTGTTTGTTTGTTTGTTTGTTTGTTTGGAGATGGAGTCTTGCTCCGTCGCCCAAAGTCTCGCTCTTTCGCTCAGGCTGGAGTGCAGTGGTGCTATCTCAGCTCACTGCAACCTCCACCTCCTGGGTTCAAGCAATTCTTCTGCCTCAGCCTCCTGAGTAGCTGGGACTACAGGTGCCCGCCACCATGCCCGGCTAATTTTTTGTATTTTAGTAGAGATGGGGTTTCACCATGTTGCCCAGGCTGGTCTCGAACTCCTGAGCTCAGGCAATCAGCCCACTTCAGCCTCCCTAAGGAGGAGGGATTACAGGCGTGAGCCACCGCGCCCAGATCGTGGTTCCTTATAATGCTGGCTACATGGTTGTTATGATACATTAATTCACTGGCCTGTTCCTTTAACAGTCATAGATTTCAGCAACCGTTAGATCGAATCCTATGAAATTGCTGGTACTTAGCCATTCTTGACTTGAAAAATGGCTACTTCATAGGGCTCAATGTAAGACTATGTGCTGGTCATTATGGTGAAGACAAATCAAGAAAGGTGTGAGCAGTCCTCAAGGAACTCCCCATAGGGAAGCAAGCACACCACACTAAGATCCAGGGCAGTGCACGGGAAAAGTGGCAGAGAGGGGAACAAGGGGAAAGCCATCCTGTCAGCCTGGGAGACCGTGGAAGCCTTTCCCCAGAAAGTAGCCCTTAAGCTCAGTTTCAAAGGGTGAGAGTTCATTTCAAATTGCTGATTGGTGGTCTGCTTTTTATCTCTTGTAATCCCACAACCTAGCTAGTTTCACTGCCTACAAAATCACCACAATAATGCTTATTTTGTGTGTGTTTTTTAATCATTTGAAAGTCACTTAGGGCTACCAAACATAATTGCTTGATCCTATTTTAATTTACTTGCTGAAGTGGAATGTAATAATTAAGCTTTGAATCTAACTAAGGAAGATATTATATGCCAAAATTAATAGTTATGACTCAGGACTGAATATCTAACTAGAAAGCATTCTCAGGATAGCCATGTGTAGGTTAAAAATATACTGTAAGTTGGATGGCAACAGACCATCCGGAAATCCCTTCCCCAGCCTGTGCTTCAGATATACTGGGAGCAGTCGGGGTATTGTAAGAATGAAGGGTTGGTGGCATCCTCCCCACGTTAGCCTCACTGTTTTCCCTGTCTCTCAGAACATTAACACCACTCCAGACTCAAAGAGCATTACAGCTCACAACTGAAGTTATCCCCATCATAAACCCCTCTGCTTTCATTCGCACTTGGAAAAGTCATGCTCTGAAATTAGAGTTCGTGCACTCTGAAAAGGGTATCTCCATACTATTGATTCTGCATTCAAAATGGAAAACCTACTTATTTTCAGAACATGCTTTAAGGCAGTAATAAAGGCACCAATGATGATTTCTGACCTGATACCAAGCCGTTCATAACTTAAAATTAAAAAGGAAAAGAAGAAAGATGGCTCTTTCTCTTGGTGATTTCAAAATCTCTTCTTTTTAAAAGTGCTCTAAAAGCATTCAATTACTTACTAAGAACAGTATTTCAGGTGGCCACCTCCAGATATGAAATTCTGATTCCTATTTCTGTTTAATGGTTATAGACAATATAAACTCAAGTGCTTAAAGAGAAGACTGCCTTTGAATTTAGGATTCAAATGTTGCATTATATTTTAGGTTTCAGAAACGTAACATCTCTATATAACTAAATATCATTTCTCTTGGAATAATAAAAGTATGATCATCTTAATTTGGGAAATTGTGAACAAAATACATTTGAATATCACTATAATGCTTTTTGCAGGCAAGCAAGATGCTGTACAAATTAAGATAATTTGGGGCCTTACCCAGGAGTATTTAGCTGCTTAGGTACTCAGAGGTCTTCAGTATAAAGTAGTCTCTTCTGTAAAGCTGGCTCTGAAGGGGGGTGAATTTGAGAACGTTGGGAAACCTGAAAAATGCCACAAAGAGCATGGCATTGGGAAAAGCAACTAGAAACAAAAGAGAACGGTAACAGAAGGTTCGCCTTGAGCATCTTTCACTGGGGAAATGGGCCTGAAGTAGAGAGTTCTGTTTATACAAATCAATAAAGCTTGAATTTTTAACAGAAACATATGGGAGTATTAATTATACAGACACCCAGCAGAGCATGCAGATAGATGGGTCATAGAAACCAGTGTTGCCTGAGAGCACGTGCCCAGTAACCTGATGTTCAGAGTAGGCGCCTTCGTCCCTGGGAAGGAGAAAAGAATGACAATCATAACACTGAAGAGAAAATGGGGAGGGAGGGACCTCGACTGCCTGTGATTGGACTGAAGCCCCATGCTCACATTTTGATGTCTATAAAGCCTTCATAAATGAAGTGGGCGCTTATTAGATTTCTCGCCTCCCAGATTAGACTCCCCGAAGACTCAATAACTTTGATCTTTGCCTTTTTTTCTTTTTCTTTTTGAGATGGAGTCCCACTCTGTTGCCCAGGCTGGAGTGCAGTGGTATGATCTTGGCTCACTGCAATCTCCGCCTCCCGGGTTCAAGTGATTCTCCTGCCTTAGCCTCCTGAATAGCTGGGATTACAGACACCCACCACCATGCCTGGCTAATTTATTTATTTTTAATAGAAACAGGGTTTCGCTGTGTTGGCCAGGCTTGTCTTGAACTCCTGACCTCTGGTGATCCTCCCACTTCAGCCTCCCAAAGTGCCGGGATTATAGTCATGAGCCACCACGCCTAGCCTCTTTGCCTTCTTTCTATGCATTTTCATCTTTTGCTAAAATTATGTATGAAAAGACCTCTTTGGAAACGCTTGTCAAAGTACACCATCAGAAAACCCCTTTAAAAGACGATGGATTCTTATCTCTTGTAGGGAGTATAAATGCCTTCAAGGAGGGGCTCTTCCTGGAAGATTTCCCACCCTCCCTTAGAACTCCGTGGCTGGTCAGGATCCATCAGCTTCTTGTCAAATGACTCAGTGGAGAGAGCAGTGCAGTTTGGGCTCCAGATTGGAAAGCATGGCCACCCCCAGCACTGCCATTCATAGAGGCCTGTGCACAGCGCTGCCTCCAGTTAGGAGAGCAGAGATTCTTGGGACCCATGGAAGAAAAAGAAATGACTATACTTTGTCTTTTCTTCATTCAACTTGGCCAAGCATCTGATGTGGAATCTTTGTACCATGACAGGAACCACCACTGAAGCCTTCATGTCAGGTCAAAAGCTTGTGTCCTGACCTGCCTGTTGCTCCAGCTCTGCTTCCTTTCACTGGCATCCATTGCACAACTCACTGTATTCCCCTCTCCAGCTGCTGCCACCATTCTCTGGAAGCTACTCTTAATGAAATCAGCAACAATTTTTTCTTGTTGCAAAAGCCAAGGATTCCGCCCAATAAGCCCAGTGAAAGTAGCAGCTCCTGTGTGTGCCAGCCACTATGGTAGGCACACTGTTTTAGGCCTTGTTAGTCCTCATGGCATGGGGCACTGCTCCTACCTTCTAAGCCCTCTCCTCCTTGGCTTCTGTGATACTGTGTTGGGGACATCTTCCAGCTTCAATTCCAGTCCTTCATTAGCTCTTGTTTCTGCCCCACCCCTTGGGATTTCATCTTCCCCTAAGTTGTGTCCTTCCCCCTTTTCTTGTTCACTCCTTAAAGCACCTTGTCTGCTCCCATCTCCTTGGCCACCCATGTATGTGGGTGGATTTCCAGGTCTGATTCTCATTTCTCATTTCCTACTGGACCTCTCCACCTGCTTATCAGACTGAGCATGTGCAAAAGCATTTCCATTATGCTTATGCAAAAACACTTTCCCCTCTAGTATTCCTTATCTCAGTGGCTTCTTCATCTATGGCATCCTCCCACCCATTCATCTTCCATGGCAGATCAATCGACAGAACCTTTCAATTCTTCCTTATCGACATTGTGGCTCCTCCTCCTGTTCTTCAATGCCTCTACTTCAACTCAGGTGCTCAGGGTCTCTCTCTCCTTTGGATTTGCACAATAGCTTCCTCACTCCCTGTATCCAGCCTCTAGATCTTCCAGTCCCTCCTTGATAAACAACCACCAGAACAATCTTTCTGCAACACAGGTCGGATTGTGTCACTCTCTAGTGAAAAGCTTCCAATGGACCCTAACTTGGCAGAGTAAGTAACAACCTTCCAAACCGACTCTACCACTCTCATCTCCACCAGTTACCCAAACCCACCACATTCTCATTTCTAGGCCTCTGTGCATGTATTAGTTCTACTGCTAAAACAACCTCTTTTGGCCTCTTTGCCACTTGGAAAACGCTTATTCATCAAGAGTCAGCTCAATCACCCCTAGCAGGCTGTCAGTGTCTGTCGAATGAATGAATGCAGACTGGGCCCACTCTGTCATGCAAAGTAATACTGTTTTTATTCACTATCCTGGAGGCATGTTGTTCACATTGCTCCTGTCACATTTGTCAACATTGTAATTGTGGCTGTTCTTCCTATCAGACCTAGCAGGCATGTTCATGAGTGGCCCCTGGGCTGCCTCTTCCTCTTCTTCTCCCATGGCAGACATCATTCCCAGCCCTCTTTTCTACTGAGCTCAGACACAGCTCAGAATCTGTCTCAACACAGTACTTTCAGCAGACTGGTGTTTGCACACAGTTTGAGGTCTGTTTGCCATCCCTGAACTAGACTCAAGCTTTTCCAGTGACAAGCACAGTGGGTTGCCTAAAGTGACAACTCAATTGCTGAACAAATAACAAATGGATTTTTATCTGAATATTAGCTATATATTGCTTTGCATTACAGATAGATCTGTCCAGGAGAATGGATTCATGGCAAAATATAAGTGAGGTGATTTACCAAAATCCACTGTGACACTTTGCAGAAAATTTTTCACATACGCATTCAGTTATTCAAACTATTGCCTGGGCTGCCCCAGCCCTCCCTCTTTACAGAGTTCAGCCTCCGTGTTGCCTTAAAATCAACACATTGCATATGATTTCCTCTAGCCTGTCTTTGATGTATCTTGTACATTTTTAAGAAGTGGTTGGAAGAAGCATTAAAACAAGTTTCTAACCTTATATTTTATTTCCATAATCTCTCTTTTTGGCAATCACAAAGGAAAACTGATGTGTCCAGGGAATTTTAAAACTGATTAAAAAGCACTTCAAGAGAGTTGCTTTTTCACGTACTGTATAAAACAACAAATATTAAATAACAATACTTTTAGTAATCCATTGTCTTTGAAACAGTGTAGTAGCTCTCAAAAAGATGTTGTGTCAAAAACAATCAGGAAAATGTGAAACACCCCTTTTCATGGCTCAACTAAAAGATGCAATCGAAGTCTCATCATTGAGTTCGATGCGTTTCACTCACACTATCCAATTAAAAGCCTTCTTGAATTCTAGCCGCATTCCAGAATTTAAAACTAGAAAATTGGGAAATACAAATGAAGAAATCAAGAAGGTTTCTATTTTTTCCTGATTCCCTTAATAGACATAAGACAGCCAGTTGTTGAACGCTCACAGTGGAAGTTTCTTGTGTGTCAGTCCTAAGACTGTGCAGTGCAGTAAACAGAATGATGAGAAACAGAGAAAGAAAGGGGCCTGTGAAAGCCTGCAGCATTTCTAAAATAACAGTAGCACTGCCTCTTTGATGACTCTGAAGCCTATTCTTTGGTGGCGTCTTTTATTTTTTAATGAATTTATACTATTGGTGAATTATTGAATGGTTTCCTTTCCTCACCTTTTATGTGTTTTCTCTCCTATTATGTTCCCATCTGTCTTAACTGGAAAATCCACCAGGCTAACTGTCAGGTAGGTTCTTCTTGATGTTTAGTGTGATTATTAGTAGTATACATAGAGGGCAATGAAGTAAACAGACTGCTGGTGACTGGTGATGAATGAGAAAGCTAAACAGGAAAGGCACATACTCAATTATAGAGAAATTTTTGCAGATGCATAAAACTGTACAAGCTGCAAACTCCAAGCACATTCAGCCAGTGTGAATATCTATCACAAGAACCTGGCCTAAGGGAATGTAGCAGCTCTCAATGATAAAGTAGGTTACCTGGGCTGTCCAGCATTTAGCTGTGGCTGAAAACCCGGGCTGCTCCTGGAGGGCTTCAGTGTTCTAGAGTATCATTACATCCTGTGTAGTCACAAGTGATGCTGCTGTAAATATAATATCAGCATTTTTGGATTCGGTCCAGTTCAAGAACAATACATAGTGACGTATTTCACATCCCTATTTTAAGTACACATCCAAGCATTCTCTGTGCCTTGAAGAATGAAAGTAACTAGGAAAAGCCGAGGTGCATATATTTTGTTAATGTTGAATGCATCCTTGGAGTTAAGTCTAACGTGATGTAACTCTTGTGAAAGGAATGGTCACTTGAAATTGCAGTAGGAGACAGACCTCTTCATTCACCCTTTAGTGTCGGGGAAAAGAAGTACTCCTTCATCCACACAAAGTCGCGGAACAAGCTCTTTTTAGTTCCTCAAGGGCAAGACAGATAACTTTATAAGCCCAAAGTATAGCTCAACCCAAGAGAGGAGAAGCAAACATTAAAATTAGAGTGTGCGTGGTGTGTATCTGATGTGTGTGCGTGTGTGTGTGTGTGTGTTGTTTTTAATTTGAGCTCATCTTTATCTTTCGGGAGGAAAAATTATGTGCTTCAGTTGCCACGCAACACAAACTGCTCTAACAGCTTTCTAATTTTAATTTCAGAAGTCTACAGAGCAAATGAAGAAGGTCCCTACTATTATTCTTTCTGTTTCATATAAAGGAGTCAAATTTATTGATGCAACAAATAAGGTACGTACCACACCTCTCTCTGGTTTAGACACCAGATGCAGTCTTGAGAATATGATCTAAAATCCTTTGCTTCCTATAATAACCAGCATTCTCCACTTTAATCATCCCATTCCCCCAACCTTCATGCTTCCTACATATACCTATAGATACACGCTCACGTACACACACACATACACTTTCATACATACAGAAAGGCACCATTTGGGGGAAGGGCTTGATCGGGGGTTTCTATAAATATTGTGCTTTCACTTTTTCATGATGCTCTCTCTATTAGACTGTGGCCACTTATTATCTAGCATGTCCCTTTGGATCTGGACAACATTGAAAAGAAAACAAAAATCACTTGTAGATTGAAAAGTCAACAATGTCATCACTCCTCCATCAGAGGAGATGTTACTAGATAAAGGGCTAGAACATTTGTCTTTATTTATCTAGATATATATGTGTGTCTTTTCTGTTGATAATTTTCTCACTTTTTAATTTTATAACTACATTTAATTCCCAATCTCTGAGATGGGAGTTTCAGCTGTATTGTTGTCTGTCTGTCTGTCTGTCTTTCCTTCCTTCCTTCCTTCCTTTCTTCTTTCTTTCCCTCCTTTCTTTCTTCTTTTGAGACGGAGTCTCACTCTGTCGCCTAGGCTGGTGCGATCTCGGCTCACTGCAAGCTCCGCCTCCCAGCCTCAGCCTCCTGAGTAGCTGGGACTACAGGGACCCGCCACCATGCCCAGCTAATTTTTTGTGTTTTTAGTAGAGACAGGGTTTCACCATGTTAGCCAGGATGATCTCGATCTCCTGACCTTGTGATCCGCCTGCCTCAGCCTCCCAAAGTGCTGGGATTACAGGCATGAGCCACTGCACCCAGCCTCAGCTGTATTGTTTTCTTAAGAGACACAATCAGAAAAGCAGCCCAGGCCATGCTGTGGCTCCGCTGTGACTTCTTCCTCACAGTGGGAATAGTTTGTGGGCTGTGATGTCAAGTGTGGTCAGCAGGGTTGAATTTCACTGAAAAAGCATTCCTTTCTTGACAAAGACAACAGCGTCCTGGTGCTCAAGTGGAAAGCTTGGGTGACCCTTGTCCCTCTCCGTAAACTCAAAGCTGACTGGCTTCTCCTAACAAAACCCCAAATGTTCATGTGTTTTATTCCTGCATCCTTTCAACTAATCAAGCACAGAAGGAGGGTAAAAGAGGTGATTACTATTGGTGAATGCTGGTTTTTCTCTGGACCTCTCACCCAGACCTCCCACCTGGACCTCCTCCATTTTGGAGAAAGGGAACAGAAATCGTGAAACAGGTGAACTTAAGAAACAGCAACTTAGGGCCAAGGCAACTGGATTTAGGTACCAGGGAAAAGTGTCACGGGCAGTGACTCTTTGGTGTCTGTGTTAAACCCCAGCATCTGAATCAGAAGTTTTTCCAATTGGTTTTCTGTAACGAAAGAGGTTGTTGTTTCAGTAGTTAGATAAACCCAAGTTCCCCAAATCTACTTGGGAAAACAACCTCACAGTTATAGAAAAAGTTCTGAAACCCAGGCAAAAAGCATATAACCAGCATCATTATGCTGACCAATAATATCAGCATAATGGTGAGTCCAACTATGCAAAATATTGTGGGTGGTTGTTGACAGATAATAATTGTGGAGACTCAAATAAGAACAATGCCAATCGATTTGCTTTTTTATTTCTTGGAAGCATCTTTAGTTCCTGGTGTATAAAATTACTTTATCCTTAAATTATAGTCCGTTGGTTTTAAAAGTTCTAACACTTTATGGAACATATTATAGAATGGCACAGATACCATTGCTATTGCTGTATCTAAACCTTAGGAAAGACTTTGGTGCCTGGATTTTTTTTTTTCTAAATTGGAGAAACTCCCTCTATTCCATTTATGCTCGAAAAGCTTGAATAGCTGTATATTTTCAGTGGATGAATTTGACACTCTCTTAGATGAACAACTTTAGCAGACTTGGATTCTGACAATTTCTAAACAAGTGGCATTTGCCCTGAGAAGTTCCTGCAGTCCTAAGTCGGTCATTTCATGATGCTGGGGTTGTGGCTGGATGCAGCTGTATTAATAGCATTCTCTCTAACCCGCTCTCCACAATCAGAGGAATCAAAGAGAGCTTGCCAGTTCCATTGTATGTTGCTTACTAACACGTCAAGGGACACAGAAGTTGATGCTCCTGTACCTCAAGGAGATACTTCTGCTTTAATTGCCAATAATTAGATGAGTTATCCATAAATCTCTGCTCACTGATGACTACTCTTGGAAGCAAAAGCACAGAAAGATATGCAAAAGATAATTCTGTGTAAATAAAGATGCTAAATAAAGAAGGTCAGCAGATTTTTTTCAAGTCCTTGCAGTGTGGTCCTCAACATATTTTCAAAATCTAGAGCAAAGGCAAAGTGCCTATGTTGGTGGCAAGTGGAGCCGATCTGTGAATGTATGACAACATACGCTTTTAAAGGAATTGGAGGATGTTAATTTCAACTGACTATACAGGGTCCACATCCCAGTGACCTGTGAGGTAGCTGATCTCCCCCAGTATGACAGTGGGTAGGGAGAGAGTGAATGACTCAGGGCAGTAGTCTAGTAGTTGCTGTGTAGGGAGCCAAAGTAGAGAGATTGTGTTTAGAAGGATAGAAGAAAGAAATGCTGGAAGGCCGTACTGGTGGAGTGTGACTGGGTAAGGCTGAGAAACACTACCACCAGCCAGGGCGGGAGGACTGGCTTCAGAAGGGACAGAGGATCCACAGTTGAAGGATCATCCTCAAGTTGTGGTGCGAAAGGAACCATGCCCAGACCCCTAGATTCTAGCAGTGTCTGCAAGGACACCTATGTTTGCCACTTTGTTCTAGAGCAAAGAGCACAGCAGAAAAGGAGCAGATTGATAAACTCCAGAGTCCTGCTTTCTGTTTTCACCAAGGATTTCCCCCACTGGGCAATGTTGTGTCAGTGAGCCACTTTTATTTGAAGCAAAGGACTTGTAATATACAAGCATATTTAAAGATCTCACCATTTCAGGTACTAGAGGCCACTAGGCCTGGAATTCAAGCGATTCTCGTGCCTCAGACTCCCGAGTAGCTGGGATTACAGGGGCATGCCACCACGCCCAGCTGATTTTTGTATTTTTAGTAGAGAGGGGGTTTTGCCATATTGGCCAGGCTGCTTTCGAACTCCTGACCTCAGATAATCCACCTGTCTCAGCCTCCCAAAGTGCTGGGATTACAGGTGTGAGCCACCGCGCCCAGCCTACTGTTCATATTTTATGTTTTCATGGTACTTTATTCTTCAACAGTGCTCTCCTAACCTTGCATCTCTTACCCCTGCCCTGGTCAGAGAGGGGGTTGTTTAATCTGCCCTGGGCAGCTGGAGACCTGAAGGCCTCAGTCCCTTGGCTCAGTGCTGCCCTGCAGTCAAAACACAGCCTGTTGGTCATGAAGGACGACTCAAACTTGATTTTCAACCTCCCTAACCTAACGCTTTTTCTGTTACTCCACAGCTACGTTCCACGAATTAGTTTGAAGTGCAATGGATAATTCATTGTATGTTAATTACTCTTCCCTTCTTGTGAGCCCCCATTAGACTCTGTGAAAGATGAACCCTCCTTGAAGCATTTCTTTCCTTTGATTCTAATAAATAAATGGGTTTGGCTGAATTCATGGGAAAGGGTTAGAGGCCTAGTTATAAACTCATAAATGTATTGCCTAGCAACTTAGGAAATGAATTGAATCACTAATCCTGATTTAAGAAGGAGGAAGCAGAAAGCGATCTTGAATTAAAAGTGGGACTTGCAATAGATTTAGCACTAAAGTGTTTTAGATAAATCACCTCAGCCTTCTGTTGATCAATAGCCCAAAGGCTGCTCTAGCAGGGAATTCCGCCTGGAGGAGTGCAACTGTTTAGTAACAGACCCTTCTTCAGGTTGGGGGGGCGGAAGGGGAGGTCTTCCGAGAGGAGACGCGGTTTCTGCATTCAGTGCTCAGCTGAGGAGCAGGTTGCATTTTGCCTTCCTGTGCTGACTCCCTCCTCAGTCTTCCCATCTGGCTAAATTAAAAATGATGCAGTGCCAGGGTTTGTTTTTTGCTTTCATTGTTGTTTTGTTTTTTGAGTTTTTAAAAATTTTTTTGGAATGCCAGTTTTAAACAAGGCCTGTGCTATTTTGGGGGCACAAAATACTTTGGAACATTTGCCTGAACAAGTGCCTGTTGTTTTGGGGTTTTTTTAATGTTTTTTTTTTTTTTAAGAGACAGGGTCTAGCTCTGTTGCCCGGGCTGGAGTACAGTGGCGCCACCACGGCTCACTGTAACTTCAAACTCCTGGGCTCAAGTGATCCCCCAACCTCAGCCTCCAGAGCAGCTGAGACTACAGGTATGCACCACCACACCTGGATAATTATTTAAATTTTTTGTAGAGATGGGATCTCGCTATATTTCCTAGGCTGGTCTTAAACTCCTGGCCTCAAGCAATATTTCTGCCTCAGCCTCCCAAAGCACTGGAATTACAGACATGAGTCACTGTGGTGGACCTCCCATTGTTTTTTTATAGCAAATACTCCTAAGAAGCTTGGAGACAAATTAAGGCCATGTTAAGCACCTGTGCTGTTCTCAGCATCACGTGCCCGACAGGGCATCACCAGTTAGCCCTCGCTCTACACTGTTAGCCCCGCCCTGGAGGGAACACTGCAGTCTCCTCACTCAGGAAAAGCCCGGCCTGATGAGGAGATGCAGGAGAAAGGTCCCACCTGTCGGGGCTCAGATTGAAGGCAGTGGCGAGAGGCAGATTTCTAGGCTGCATCACTTCATCACCACATGCCCTTCTCAGAACCACCATATGAGTTAGCTGGATCCGAGAATCCTGTCCTACCCCTACCAGCAAGACAGCTCTTCAGCTGTTTCTCACCGTGATGGAAAACAGCAGACAGGAAAAGCCATCTCTCCCTGTTGAAGGGTGCTACGCTGCCAGAATTTCTATCCCCAAGAAGAGGCAGGAGGAGCCCCTCGCCAGTTCTTCTCTTGAGCCTTTTAAAGCTCTAGTCTTCTTAAAACGTGCTTAGAAATGGAGGCTCATGAACATGTGAGGAGTCCAGTTTTCAGCTGAGGTGCATCACCTGTACCTCTTCATGACATCACTTTTTAATTTGTGGAAAAGCCACTCATAAATGCATGACAGGAGGTGCAAAGAATGTCTTCCTCTTTGGCTTCTTCTCCAAGGAGAAAGTCTACCATCTAGTCTCCATACAGACAACTGTAGTATCATTGGCCTTGGATTTGTCCTGCATGTAGAGAACTGGCTTCACCACTCTGCACAGGTAGACGATGCAGAGTGATGGCAGTATTTCAGTAGTGACATCCCAGGTCCTCACCCCATTCTGGCATTGGCAATATATCACAAAAGTCTGTTCAAAAATATCTGCCTCCGTAGGCTATCAATACAAATTCAAGAGCATCTTTTAAGTGCCAGTTAGGATGACCACAGTGATCAGTTATTCCTACCTGAATATAGAATAGTTTTACTAGCATGAGCTTTCCTTCTAGCTTAGACAATGAGAATAGAGTAGTAGAAGTTTCCACAGTTGGAGAGGAGGCTGATTTTGGAACATGCAGCATCACAGAGATCAGGCCTCCCTGGGCAGCTAAAAGACAGTCCTGGGCTCCTGGGGAATAGAGAACAGCGGGGACTAGGCCAGGCACAGTGGCTCACACCTGTAATCCCAGCACTCTGGGAGGCTGAAGCAAGTGGATTGCTTGAGCCCAAGAGTTGGAGACCAACCTGGGAAACATAGCGAAACCCCGTGTCTACAAAAAAAAAACAGAAAATAAGCCAGCCTGATGGTGCACACCTGTAGTCCCAACTACTCAGGAGGCTGAGGTGGGAGATTGCTTGAGCCTGAGAAGTTGCAGTGAGCTGAGATGGTGCCACTGCACTCCAGCCTGGGCAACAGAGCAAGACCCTGTCTCAAAAAAAAAAAAGAGAAAGAGAAGAAGAGGGCTCCAGAAAATTCAGGGGTCAGCAAAGACAGAGGAGGAGAGAGCAGCAAAGATAAACTTTTCCTCCTTTGCAACTTTACCCCTGGCCACAGTGCTGCCATGCACCATTGGAAATTGTCAAGAGTGGCATCCCATGAGTTGGCAAGATTCAGGGAGTTCAGTGCAATAAAAATCACAGAGCACTTTTCATTTCCCAAGAAGTGGATCTACCTTGAGATCTTGCAAAAGATCTCCAGAACACAAAATGCCAACTTAGTAAAAGTTGAAGCATCTATTTCCTGTGACAGTGCCTCCTGGACAGGTGAGACCAAATCCACCCAGGCTTCCCAGGGTGCCCCCAATCAAGATAATGGCAGAGACTCCCACAGCACCTCACATTGCACCTTTTTCTCATTTTAACATTCATTTGAAGACTCACCCATCCCTAATTTGGTTTTCTACTTGAAGGAATGCTATCTGGATGCCAGAAAAGGATCATCACCTTCTAGTTTGAAACTTATCTTGCAATAGAATGTTACTTGTTTATGGGATTCCAATTGCAATTTGAGTTATTTTTTGACAGAGTACTGCGTGTAATGTCAACACACAAGACCACGGTGAAAAATGTCTTAATTTAATTTTCTTTTGCGAGTTTTAATTCTGTAATTGCCTCTGAACCACTCAGCTTGGTTAAGTGAGGGACATGAAGTACTTGCTGGGGCTGCTGGCAGGGAAGGACACTTTGTAAGCATTTTTAGGCATTGATGGTTGTACACGGAACACTGTATTGCCGACAGGTTTTTTAAGACAGCGCAATTAAAAGGTAATTAGAGTAACTAAAGCATTGAGGGTTTTACATCTGTGACAACTGCAAAAAAACATAAATGGGATATTATAAGATAAAAAATGATTGCACGATTATGTGAATTTTTTTTATTTTTTTCTTTTTAAACACATCTACGTATCAAAAGAAGTTTCTAGCAGGGTTTGCAGCCAAGCTGCTTCGTGGTTATTTTGTGCTTCAGGACAATGGTACTTCAACCTTTCTCCCACCGGGGAAGAAGGCACAAAGAGATGCTAGAGAGGAAAAAACGCGATTCTTGTTAAGCCAGTAAGAGGGAGGTGGAGACAATGAAGGGCATTGCAATGCATTTCAAAGAGCCTGAGCTCCACAGTCAGACAACCCTAAATTTCAGTCCCAACCCAGCACCTGCTCTGCATAAGGCACTTAAATTCTTTGAGTACCAGTTGCTTCACCTGTGAAGTAATAATGGCAGCAACAGCACCACTTCCTAATTATACACAGTGGATGTAGTTAGGAAAGTGTTGTTTATATAGCCACAGGGCCCAGATCAAGCAGGGCATCCAAGGCCTGAATGTTGCAGTGTGGTATTTCTCTTATCAGGCCCCTGCACCTTAGTTTCCATGGAGAAAGCACCTTGAGGCTTCCACCTGCCTGCTTCCTTCAGTATCTGCCCTTGCTCTGAGGGAGGAGGAGCAGGACACAAGAACAATGTGCAAGCATGATGGCAAGGGATTTGAAGAGCCTCGTTGGGTCAGATCTCTTCTCACGCAGAGAAAGCGACAGCTGCTCCCTTCCTTACAGAATTAGCAGAAAGCAGTGCTGCACAGCTACAGGTGGACACGGGGAATGGAAAGTCAAATGCTTAGTAATTACTGTTATTTTTTAAAGTGGAGGCCAGACATGGTGACTCACACTTGTAATCCCAGCACTTTGGGAGGCCGAGGCAGGCAGATCACCTGAGGTCAGGAGTTCAGGACCAGCCTGGCCAACATGGTGTAAACCCCGTCTCTACTAAAAATACAAAAATTAGCCAGGTGTGGTGGCATGCGCCTGTAGTCTCAGCTACTCGGGAGGCTGAGGCAGGAGAATTGCTTGAATCTGGGAGTGGGAGGCTGCAGTGATTGCACCACTGTACTCCAGGGGCAACAGAGTGAGACTCTTGTCTCAAAAAAGAAAAAAGTGGCTGCCATCCAGACTGCTTCCATGCACAGCACCTGGTGAGAACTGCAGCTCCAGATATGACTGTGTTAGATTGTTTTTAATTAAATGAAAATATTTCTTCCAGATCTGGCATTCATTTACCCACAGATAATACAGTGGACCACTTTGAGTGTTGCTAGTCTAGCACACTCCAGAAAGAAGGAAAGCAACTGCTTCCCAGGTTACTTGTCTTGGTTGTCAAATATGCTAGTTTGCAGAGGAAAACTATGATCATTTATGTCATTTCTTCCAGAACATAATTGCTGAGCATGAAATTCGTAATATCTCCTGTGCTGCCCAGGACCCAGAAGACCTCTCAACATTTGCCTATATCACAAAAGATTTGAAGTCCAATCACCACTACTGTCACGTGTTTACTGCCTTCGATGTGGTGAGTACCTGCCCCCTTTCAACAGATTAAAGACTTTCCAAAATGGGCCTGGACTGTGTTGAAAGCCCAACTTATAGTTAACATGCTAGCTTGGCTTGTTTACCCAGTATTAAGATACATACCAAGTGTATTTGTTTGCTAGGGCTGCCATAACAAAGTACCACAAACCGAGGGGCTTAAACAGCAGAAATTCATTTTCTCACAGCTTCTGGGGGCTAGAAGGGCAAAACCAATGTGTCGGCAGGTTTGGTTTCTTCTGAGGCCTCTCTCCCTGCCTTGCAGATGGCTGCTGATATGGTTTGGCTGTGTCCTTACCCAAATCTCACCTTGAATTGTAGCTCCCATAATTCCCACGTGTCATGGGAGGGACCCGGTGGGAGGTAATTGAATCATGGGGGTGGGTCTTTCCTGTGCTGTTCTCGTGATAGTGAGTAAGTGTCACAAGATCTGATGGTTTTATACACGGGAGTTCCCCTGCCCAAGCTCTCACTTGCATGCCGCTATGTAAGACGTGGCTTTGCTCCTTATTCACCTTTTGCCATGATTGTGAAGCCTCCCCAGCCATGTGGAACTGTGAGTCAATTAAACCCCTTTCCTTTATAAATTACTTAGTCTTGGGTATGTCTTGATTAGCAGCACGAGAACAGACTAATACAGCTGCCTACTTGCTGTGTCCTCACGTCGCCTTTCCTCTGTGCTTGGATGTCTGGGTCCAAATTTCCTCCTCTTGTAAGGACACCAGTCAGATTGCATCAGGGCCCACCCTAATGACCTCACTGTAACTGAATCACCACTTTCAGGGCACTATCTTCAAATACAGCCACATTCTGAGGTACTGCGTGTTAAGCCTTCAACATATGAATTTTGAGTGGGTCACAGTTCCATTCATAACACCAAGTACATTTTGGCAGACTAGGTTCTTCAGAGATTTTTCAATATTTTCATTCTTCCATTCAACTTAGAACACCAACCCTACCTAGTATCTCAACTGCCATTACTCAACTACTAATTTCACTTTTCAGACTTGAGAAATTCCTTTGTTTCTCTGGCACCAAAACATAGTAAAGGTCTTACAGCCCCCTTGTCCCTCACTATGTCTGTCGGTTTCTCTAGTAGCCATTTCTAAGTACTAGGGCATGATAGGTGTGTTTGCCTCATACAAATCTGCAGTCTTCTATATTGAATAGGAGTCACATTAGATACCTACAGGTGGTAATTGGGAACTCCAAGGTTTGGCCCATATGCTCATTCAGAAATTAGTCTTGGCCAGGTGCAGTGGCTCACACCTGAAATCCCAGCACTTTTAGAGGCCGAGGTGGGCAGATCACTTGAGCTCAGGAGTTGAAGACCAGCCTGAGGGACATGATGAAACCCCATCTCAACAAAAATGCAAAAGAAAAAAAAAATTAGCACATGCCTGTAGTACCAGCTAACTGAGAGGCTGAGGTGGGAGGATCACCTGAGCGTGGGAGTTCGAGGCTGCAGTAAGCTCTGATCACACCACTGCACTCTAGTCCAGGTGACAGAGAGACCCTGTCTCAATTTTTTTAAAAAGTTACTCTTGGCCAGGCACGGCTCATGCCTGTAATCCCAGTACTTTGGGAGACCAAGTTGAGAGGACCACTTGAGTTCAGGAGTTCAAGACCAGCCTGGGCAACATAGTGAGACTTTGTCTCTAGTAAAAGAAAAAAAAAAAATTAGGTGTGGTGGTGCACACCTGTAGTCCCAGTGGCTGATGAGAGAATCCCTTGAGCCCAGGAGATTGAGGCTTCACTGAGCTATGATCGTGCCACTGCACTCCAGCCTGGGCTAAAAAAAAAAAAAAAAAAAAGTCTTGTAATGACATCCTTACAGGATTACACCACTTCCACTTATAGCCATACTTGTCATTAAACCTAAAAGACTAGCTCATATATTACTAACTTGGAAAATGAAAACAATGAAAAGAAACAACAAATGTTTCTTTAAGATTGATAAGCCCTTGAGGTGGTACAAATTGCTTGAGGATATCTCTGATATAGTATATTAATAATCAGAAGAATTTGAAAATGCCACTTAAGTTTGATGATTCTGCTCTGCTCACTGGGTTTGAAATATACATATTTAAAGAATCAGGAATCACCTATTAATATATTCATGAGAGGCCAGCCCCCAGTTCAATGTCATCGGTAGAAGACTGCCTGAAGCAACGTTTTCCCGTTCTGATGAACACCTATAGGCCGAGGCCAACTGTAATCCAAAATCTACACCAGCCTAAGGTCCATGAGTCAGGCAGCTCATGCTCAGAGCATTTGTATCGTGCTACATGTTCCTCACCCCTTTTGGTTTTTAAACATTGAAACTGGGAAAGAATGATCATGGGCCTTTAAAAAGAAAAAAATCCCTTCTATTTGCGGAGGCTTGAGGAGAGTAATATAAAAGTAGTATGTGGTAACAGTAAAGACTGCAAAGCAACGCCCTGCAAGGCTACTCTAAATATCTCAGGAAGCGTTTGTTTGCATGGGATTAAAGTGTTGATTAAAGCCATTTCATTCAGGGTTTACAGGGATGTGCAGTGTTAGGTTTCTGGTGCCTTAAACATAACTTGCAGTTCTTGTAAAATGTGATTGTTTCTTTATACAGTCAAATATCATCCTGTTCACATCTATTTTGGTTTATGTGAAACACCTTTCTCTATAGGGATTGGACTGATGTCATGGAAAGAACGGAATACCAAAGTTCACATCCCAAATCAGCTATCCGTCTACTCCCTGGTCTTAGAGAAGTTGCTGGACTTTTCCGAGTCCCAATTTTCATAGCTAGAGAACAGAGACAAGAGTTTCTACCTTGCAGGTTTTTGCCAGGAGTGAAATGAAAGAACATATGTAGAGTGCTTCATAAATAACAGGTGTTCAGCATTTGTTCCTTCACCTCCTCCCTCTCCCTGCCTGCTGACGTCAGTTAACAGCCTGACCCTTTTTCTGCTAAAAGACATAAGATAGGTTTGTCAGATGTGTATTTATCTTCCAAAGTTTTCCTACTGCCATTATGAAAGGATTGAAAAAGTGGAAGCAATAAATAAACATTAAAATAGAAATAGCAAGCCGGGCGCGGTGGCTCAAGCCTGTAATCCCAGCACTTTGGGAGGCCAAGGTGGGTGGATCACGAAGTCAGGAGATCGAGACCATCCTGGCTAACATGGTGAAACCCCATCTCTACTAAAAATACAAAAAATTAGCCGGGCGCAGTGGTGGGCGCCTGTAGTCCCAGCTACTCAGGAGGCTGAGGCAGGAGAATGGCGTGAACCCAGGAGGTGGAGTTTGCAGTGAGCCGAGATTGCGCAACTGCACTCCAGCCTGGGCGACAGAGCGAGACTCCGTCTCAAAAAAAAAAAAAATAGAAACAGCAGAAAGAAAACATTGACTCCCCAAACCTTGCTGCCTCTAGACTGTGTTTGCGTTGAACATCAACATGAATATTCTGATACTTTTCAGGATCAATGCCACCTTTTTCCTAAGTATTACAGCATTTCTTTCAATAAAATTGGTTTTTAAGGTAATACATAATTTGCCTTCATCAGAGTATCTAAAGCATTTTTCCACATCAAACTAAAATGGGTTTCTGTGGACTGTCTGCCCCCTTGAGTTTATTAGCTATATGTATAAATATATGTGACACCAGAATACTGAGGTGAAATGTTGGGGGAAGAAATAGTCGACTGTTTCGTTTTATGATGAACATCATATCCCCCATACACTTGGAAAAACATGTAGAGAATTGCTTCAACATTTATCTTTTCATCCAGATGTTTGATTTAATGTAGACATTACTAGCTTAGGATTCTCATATCAGTTCCAAAGGACTTTCATCTTACACAGATCCTCCATTTTAATCTTCTCTAGGTGAACACAGTTTGTCAAACCTCAAAATTAGTAACAAAGGCCACCAGCCTTAACCTGAGACTTTGAGCAATTCTGAGATGCAACAAGCTTCACTTGCACTAAAAAAAGCTTCTTTGAGCATGGATTTTGTATCTTTATGTAGGACAGTTCAATACCAGTCCAGTCTTGAAGGCTTAAAATGCTTTTGATATGAATCAGTCCCCTGGGCTGCCCCAAATGGCAAAAAAAAAAAAAAAAAAAAACAAAGAATAACCTATAATACCTCAAATACACATTTAACCTTTTAGCTGAATAAGTATGTATACATTTTTAATTGTGAAGTTACTGCTTTTTTGACCTTAAAGACCTCTTATGGGTCACGTGTTTTTATGTACTGTTATCACATATCCTATGTTTTTATCTGATATCATCAAGAAAATTCAGTGATGTTTAGGAAGTTTCCAGTTTATGGACAGTTAGATTTGAAGTTCAGAGCATTTTCTCATAGAAACTGTAGTCTGGGAAAGTAGGCCTGCAGCCCCCCCACAGAAGCTAGGATGTGAGCTTAACGTAGTTTATGTACTGTGGGACTCTGTGGGGCCTTGAATGTGCTCAGATGCGAGCAGGGGGTGGAGCGTGTGGGGCTTCTCAAGCTTATTTGACCATGGTAGCCTTTTTTTTTTCTTTTTTGAGACAGAGTCTCACTCTGTTGCCCAGGCTGGAAGGCTGGAGTGCAGTGGCGCGATCTCAGCTCACTGCAAGCTCCGCCTCCTGGGTTCATGCCATCCTCCTGCCTCAGCCTCCCGAGTAGCTGGGACTACAGGCTCATGCTGCCACGCCCGGCTAATTTTTTGTATTTTGAGTAGGGATGAGGTTTCACCATGTTAGCCAGGATGGTCCCGATCTCCCGACCTCGTGATCCGCCCACCTCGGCTTCCCAAAGTGCTGGGATTACAGACGGAAGCCACTGCACCCAGCCTTTTTTTTTTTTTTTTTTTTTTTTTTTGGAGAGCACCCCACAGGGGTAGCCTTCTGCAGAACACATTTTGGAAAATGTTACATTTGATGATCTCTAAGCCTGTTTTTGTTGCTTGGAATCTACCATAAATTCAACTTGTGATATTTTTGGTTTTAAATGATGGGGAGATGAAAATAAAAAGACTAGAGCAAAACAGAATTAGGGTTGTCAAGAAAAAAGCGAGTATATACCCACAGGCAAGCACCAAGCCTTTTCTGTATTCTGGAGTCTACACTCCCGTTATTGTTGGAGCTGATTTCTAATCACAAAGCTAACTTGCTAGGCCTGGAACACATCTCACCCACTGTAGAACCAAAGCTTCCCCTAACTTCACCTTCTAGGCAGTGAGAACTTGGGGAAGAGGGAACCATAGGGTGAGCAGAAAAGAAGGATGTGTTATGAGACTAGGAGTTGTGAGAGTTAAAAATGGACTCAGCTTTTCTCTCCTCTGCTCTTAAATGAGTGGAGAGAATTCTACACAAATGGAATGCAAGAGAGGGAACGGGTATTTCAGTGGGCACCAGATCCCAAGGCTGAACTGATGGTCCTCAGAAGGCCACTATAGGTGAGAGAGAGGGACAACCAAGGTAATTTCAAAACTGTTGTCTTCTGTATTTTATTTGCCAGTTATTCTAGATTTCTCAGTAACAGAGAGTTGATATAGGTCAACATAGAAAGATTTTGATGCATTCCCCATGGGAGTATCAGATTTGTATCAAATATCTGAGAAGAGCCTCATTCAATAGTTTTAAATGTTGAAAGGTGTTATTTCTTTTTAATAGCATTAAAAGCCATGGCTTTGCCGCCAGACCCTTGCTAATTCTCACTCCTCTGTAAAGAATATGTTTGCAGTCTTTGATATTTTTAACCATGCTCATTTTTCGCTTGCAACTCCCAAATCCTGTGCTCCTCGGTGTGCAGCACATGGCAAGGCTGAGACGGCCTCAGGAGTGCGTAGAGAATGTTGAAGACATGATGCGGGGTGGGCGGGACGTGTGGGAGACGGAGCTCCCTCTTCCCTGTGCTTTCTTGGCTGAACGTGGGCCATGCGAGGATCTAAGCTGGAGAAACAGAAGTGACAAAACGCAGGAAAACATGGTCAGCCGACTGTGTGATCACCTTCTGTAGTACTCTCCCATCCATATGCACGAAGCCAGCCAAAGTGTGGGGCAAGGAAAACATTAGCGTCCACCACGTGGTCGTGATCAGTGATACCAACACCACTTCCAACTTTGGCTCTGCTATGAGTTTGCTTGTTGATTTTCTCATCAGTTTAATAAAATTTAAATTCCTGGCTGGGCACAGTGGCTCATGCCTGTAATCCCCAGCACTTTGGGAGGCTGAGGTGGGAGAATCACTTGAGTCCAGGAGTTCAAGACCAGCCTGGGCAACATAGGGCAACCCTATGTCTGCAAAAAAAAAAAAAAAAAAAAATTTAATAAATAGCCCGGCATGGTGGCAGACACCTATAGTGCCAGCTACTCAGGAGGCTGAGGTGGGAGGATTGCTTGGGCCTGGGAGGCACTGAGCTGTGATTGCATCACTGCACTCCAGCCTAGGCAACAGAGCAAGACTCTGTCAAAAAAAAAAAAGAAAGAAAAAGAAAAATGTAAATTCTTGAGCACTTTCTTAAATGCCAAGATTACTTCCATGGAGTAGTTTGAGGTCCCTCAAGAAAAATATGTATGGCTTATGTTGCAGAGATTGTCCCACAAAGTGAGAACTTAAAGATGCAAAAGAATTCTTGCTATTGTTGATGTTAGTTCACCTCCGACAACTGAATTAATATCATGGAGGCAGGTGATCTCTCTCATTCTGTTTCTCATTTTCTCCACCTGAAAATAGCCTTCAATGTATTTGACTGTGATACTGTGAAAAGATATGGCAATATAAGAAAATGTCACAGTGCATAGAGCCCTTAAAAATTGAACTCAAACACTTTCCCTGGTTACTCTTCCACATACAAAGTGGCAACCTACGGGTAAAGTAGAAGCATTTCCCTGGTCCTGTCCAGCCAGCTGAAACTCATCAGCAAGTCAGCTGCAGGAAGGACGCAGCTCCTAAGAGTAGCAAATGGCCCTGATGGAATGAAAAAGACAGCATCCCATCCCAATGGTCCTTCTACACTACCACCACCACCTCCCAAAAAAGAATAGATAAGTTAACAGTGCTGGGTTTCATTTATCCACATCTCCTCTCCATTGGCATAAATCACTGAGAACTAACCAGGCCACAAAGACAAAGGTGGTTGGATATTCAGAGATTAATAATCTTTATTTCTTCTCATCCCTATTTTGGGGGTAGGGAGACAAAGTTATCAGTGCCTTAAATTGATCCCATTTTTTTGTAAAGTTAGAAACCAGACATTCTGAAACGGTTTTCACAGATTGCTTTGCAGCATTTATGCAGGTATTTGTTGTACCCCCCACTTCTAAATAACTGTCAGTCAAGTGTCATGTTCAGGGGGTGGCCTTTAGAATCAGTCTGGTTTTGAATCACAGATCTGTGCTCTTTGCCTCATAGTTTGGGCGAGAATGCCACAGGCCAGGCACAGTGGTTCATGCCTGTAATCCCAGCATTTGGGAAGCCAAGGGGGGCGGATCACCTGAGGTCAGGAGTCCCAGACTAGCCTGGCCAACATGGTAAAACCCTGTCTCTACTAAAGATACAAAAATTAGCCAGGCATGGTGGTGCACACCTGTAATCCCAGCTATTCAGGAGGCTGAGGCAGGAGAATCCATTGAACCTAAGACTGAGACAGGAGAATTGCTCGAACCTGGGAGGCGGAGGTTACAGTGAGCAGAGATCACACCACTGCACTCTAGCCTGGGAGACAGGATGAGACTCTGTTTAAAAAAAAAAAAAAAGGCCAGGCGCAGTGGCTCACGCCTGTAATGTCAGCACTTTGGGAGGCCGAGGTGGGTGGATCTCTTGAGCTCAGGAGTTCAAGACCGGCCAGGCCAGCATGGTGAAACCCCATCTCTACTAAAAATACAAAAAGTAGCCAGGCATGGTGGTACATACCTGTAATCCCAGCTACTTAGGAGGCTGAGGCATGAGGATCACTTGAACCAGGAGGTGGAGGTTGCAGTGAGCCAAGATGGCACCGCTGCAATCCAGCCTGGGTGACAGAGTGAGACTCTGACTCAAAAAATAAAAAAGAATGCGTCTAATCATCAGTTTCCTAATCTGTAAAATAGAGATTATAATAGGATACCTCCTATGGTGATTGCAAGGATTAAACAAGGTGGTGACACATACACATTTCCAGCACATGGTGTCCAATAACTCTTAGCTGCTGAGGACACGGGGAGTAGCAGAAACAGTTAATAGTGATGATTATATTCTTGTCAGACCCTGTGTGAGGATTTATGTCCCAGTTTTTGGTTCACGACATATGTTTGTTGCTGCATTCTTCCACATCTGAGGACAAAGGTCAGATTCCATATAAAATGCGTTCCTGTATTGATAGAGTGCCTGCCATGCGTTAGACACACATCCCTGCTCTCCAGGAGCTCATGGTCCAGCAGGAGATGAAGGGACACAAGCAAATAGTTACAACAAAATCAGATCCATGCCACCCGTGCAGTGCACCAGCAGCCAGCATGGTGGGCTTTCCGAAAGGAGGGAGGTGCAGGTTGGAAGCCTGACATTTAGTCTGTGTGAACACATGGTCAGTGTAGAGGCATGGCAACTCATTCATTCAATTGAGAATAGTGAACTCGGGGTATCAGGTAGGCACCTGCAATAAGTAAAGGAAAAGCCATTTATATTTACTGTGCTGACTATACCAAGGAAACAGGCATATCCATTTGAGAAAGATTTAAACAACAAGGGTTCAAATTTAAAAGGTTTGAATCTGGTGAGTGACCCATGTCCAGGGCCTCACAAGTTAGTGAAGAGGCCAGGCGCGGTGGCTCACACCTGTAATCCCAGCACTTCAGGAGGCCGAGGCAGGCGGATCGCTTGAGGTCAGGAGTTCGTGACCAGCCTGGCCAAAATGGTGAAACCTATCTCTACTAAAATGCAAAAAATTAGCCAGGTGTGGTAGCAGGCACTTGTAATCCCAGCTACTCAGGAGGCTAAGGCTGGAGAATTGCTTGAACCCCGGAGGCGAAGGTTGCAGTGAGCGGAAATCGCGCCACTGCACTCCAGCCCGGGTGACGTAGTGAGACCCTGTCTTGAAAAAAACAAAAAGTTAGTGAAGAGTTCCCTACAGCTTCCACTGGAGCTTTTACTTTTGAGGAGCAGGGGAGAGGTTGAAGTCTGGCATTTCTTCCTCCTATACCGCCTTTCCACAAACCCTGGCCAAGTCACAGGATAAAGATTGCATGTTTCTTCCTCCCAGGCAGGCCAGTCCCTCTGGATGGATGTGACAGGGCTGCTGGCCAGCCACCTTGGGCTGTGGTTCCATGAAGACAGGTGACCAGTGTGTGGGGTGGCAGTGCATGCCATCCACAGAGAACCTGGAATGCTATTAATATAAGAAAGCAAGTCATGGTTTAACAAAGCAGGGCCCAATCTCCTATACTTGGGGTGAGGCGTAAAGTTAAACCTCAGCAGATACAGTGGAATGCTCGCCCCCTTTAAAAATCTGGTTTTTGAAGAACGTGTAATGGCATGTGAAGACCAACTATGAGATAATGTTGTACGAAAAAGCAACTTACGAGACTGCATATAAAGTATGATTATGATTTTAGACTCAAAGTATTCTAGTTTTTAAATTCATATTTAAATATTCATATAGGAAATGGAAGTATCTGGGTGTATATACAAATATAAAAAGAAAATGCACCAAAATGTTAGCAATAGCCATATCCCAACAGTGGAGTTTCGTAGCTGAATTTTATTTTCTCCTTTATTCTTTGTATTTTCAAAATTTTCTTCATCTGCCCCTGTTATAATTAGGGAGCTAAAGGAATCTCGTGGCTCTTTTAGTTAGCCAAAATTAGCCCTAAAGAAGCTACCTGCATTTTGGCCAGTTGATTTGTCATCTTGGCCCAGATAGACATCTTAGCAGAATTGCTAATATTTCTTTCTAAATGCTGAAGGCTATGATTGGGCACTATTTATTTCTATACAGTCTATGAAGACTCATTTCTGGCTGGTACTTGAGAGAACTAACTATAGGTAGAGCTAAAGAGATGTCAATGAAGTCTGTGACTTTGCCTAGAATATTCTCGAAGTTATTTTTGCCTTAGGACGTGGGTGAAGCAACTTGTAGACCAGGCTTACCCCAAGTCTTAAAAAAACAAGTACCAGCAAAATATAGCCTAAAAAGAAATGTCGCTTCTTTCTGGAGACCCCACTGAGAACCCAGATTGAAAAAAAACGTCTTGTGTCTTCAGGCCCTCTGTGGCATTATCTGCACTTGTCTAGCTTTTGTTCTTCAGGTCTGCCTGTGGGAGAGAAGACAGAAGGAAGGAATTGGCTCTGGCCATCCATATTCCCCCTTTTCTTAACCTTAAGGTGCAAGTTCACTTCTCTTAGGGACCTACCAGGCAACTTCCTTTTTGTGTTTAGCCAACAAACATTTCTTGAGCACCTGACCTATTCAAAGCCCTAGAGATGCAAAGGCTAGTGAGACCAGAGCCCTCAAGGAGCTCAGTCAGCTGGGGGAATCAGCCCTACAAAGAGAAAATCATAATAAATATCACGCAGTAAGTAGGGCTGTGCCTAAGGTATTGTGGGACCACAGAGGAGGGGCACCTAACTTAGCCAGGGTTGGGGGCACAGGAAAGGGTATTCAAATAAGGCTTCTGGAGATGTGATGCCCAAGGTGAGTTTTCAAGGATAAGCAGTAACTCACCAGGCAAAGGTGGGAGATGGCAAACGCGTGTATTGCCAAGAACAAAAGCTATTTTATAATAGATGAAATGCTTGGCCATTCGGAATAGCATTTGGGGGTGATTGCTGGAATGAAGATGTTTTCTGAGATGAAGGGCAGCCCCTTGGTGGTGACTGCCTGTCTGAGCTCTAGCTTGTGGGTTATGGAGCCCTGCAGTCTGGCCTCTGGGTAACATGCCGCTGTTTAGCACAGCATCAACTGTGCATGCATCTCTAAACCGAATCTGTAGTTGCCTGGGTAAAAGATAGCCCCTTCTAATCAGAGAATCCTGAAACTCCCAGGGTAGAAAGGGACCGACGGTTTACCTGGACCACACCCACTTCTCAGTGGCAATAGGTGCTGTAGGTAGGTAGCCCATGATGGAGCTGGCCTATGCAGGTGATCCAGGGACTTTGTTTATGACCTCTATTCACTGATAGACACTTTTCTAGCAGACCTCCTGAGGTACTTTATGACACCCGAGCTTTTCTGCCCTGGGCTCCCACATACAGACACAGCCCTTCCTTTGAACGTGTCTGCATCTGTGCCCTCTTCATGGTGTGGGTGAGCTTCTGATGACCCCTGTCTGGGCCTGCAGCTCTCTGATGCTATGGAATGAATACATTTGTTCATTCCATTCCAGTCATGAAAATGTGGCTGTTGTTTTTCTAATGGTAATGCAAACCAGGCAGGTCAAAATGGTCCACTCAGAAAGAGCAACTCCCAGCCTGGGCCAGGAGGGCCTTTCCTCCCTAGATGGCCTCCTCCTCAGATTCCTTCCTCCTTTGTCATATTTGCCAGAAGAGATGAAGCTTTATGCCTGACATACCTTGTCAGCCATTTGGGCAGCAATGCGTTCAACAAAGTAAGCCCTGGGATAAATATCTAAGTGAACAAATGGACACTGTTTCTGCCATGCCTCAAAATTCCATAAAGGATTGAAGACAACCTACATGAATAGGTGTAGTAGGCTGAAAATATATATTTATACACAAATCTGAATTAGGGAAAATACAGACTAAAAGGAAGCTCCATATCAAGGGAAAAGTTGTAGCATCAGTATACAGACCACGGAGTTCTGTAAAGGTGTGGGAGCTGAGCTCTCTCTAGCTATGAACTTTTAGCTCTGAGCTTCCTGGAGGTTAAGGCAAAAAGGGAAATGCAGTAATTTTATGCTCTGTATTTCTTTGAAAGAAAAGTATACCCCTTCCTTTCAGAAAACAATATTTTAATAAGGCTTAAGTATGAAAGAACTTTCTGTCCTAGGCCCCCATGAGGGGATACTGTGTAATAATGTCTTCACAAACATTTGTACAGTGAATCTCCAAAACACAAGGTGGTGTTCTAGAGGGTGCCTCAATGAAATAGGCACAGAATACCAGCACGTTCATGAAAGCAGTGAAGGTAGAATGGCCCAGTGGCATGAAACACTGGCTAATCTGAAGTCAGACCTGCACTTGGATCCTGGTTCTGCTGTATGAACTTGGCCAAGTTGTCAATTTCGCTGATCCTTAGTTTCTCACACATAAAATGAGGATGGTCATTCCTCCTCTATGACGTGTTGTGAGGGGTAGACAATCCACAGAAGGCACTTAGCCTCGTCCCTAGGATGTAGTAGACAATATCGTGTGTAGCTGCTGCTGCCACTGCTTTATCATCATTATGAAAGGAAATAAAGTATGGTTCAAGTTCATAGGCAGTTTGACTTCGTGCAGAGATCAAACTTTGCACAGCTACAAGAGCGGATTGACTGCATGTCTATGAGTTTATATCCACATAACAGCATTTTTCACTTGGGCTTGGCAGAAGCTGGACCACTAGAGGGTCAACTCCGCACTTAGAGTAGACGCATTAGGGTTGCAGCTTAAAGGAAGAGTTTGATACTTTAAAGTCTCACTGAGAAGATGTTAGAATTGGCATCCGGTGTGAAAACTGAAAAGCCTAAACAAGATTCTTTGCCAAATGAATGGGCAGCTTCCTGGCACATACAGGTGAGCCATGACAGCACCTGCAGAGAGGGACCAGATTTTGCTGGAAAGCAGTTCCCAGCCCTCTTAGCCAGAGAATGAAGAGACCCTCAGAACCCCAAGGTGACGCAGAAAGAATAAGATACATCCTCAGCAACATGTTGAAACCCTGTCTCTAAAAAACATACAAACATTAGCCAGGTGTGATGACACATTACCTGTGGTCCCAGCTACTCCAGAGGCTAAGGTGAGAGGATCACGTGAGCCCGGGAGGTCAAGGCTTCTGTGAGCCATGACTGTGCCACTGCACTCCAGCCTGGACAACAGAGCAAGACCCTGTCTCAAAAAAAAAAAGCAAGAATAAGACTATTTTAAACTCAAAAGACTTTCTCTTGTTTTTAATTATCAAAATTATCATATTTTATGACTAAAAATGATTAATCCTCATTTAAATAAAGTTCAAAACATACAAAATATAAAGAGACACATCATCCAGTCTCAATATGCAGTGATAACTGCTATTCACATTTGATCCATATCGCTATTTTCTATGCATGTATACAGATCCTATCTATGTGTATATGCATACATATATTCTTACATAGTCTTTTAACCCTTTATTTATTTATTTATTTATTTATCAGATGGAGTCTCACTCTGTCGCCCAGGCTGGAATGCAGTGGTGTGACCTCGGCTCACTGCAACCTCTGCCTCCTGGGCTCAAGCAAGTCTCCTGCCTCAGCCTCCCAAGTAGCTGAGATTACAGGTGTGCACCACCACGCCTGGCTAATTTTTTGTATTTTAGTGGAGACAGGGTTTCACCATGTTGCCCAGAGTGGTCTTGAACTCCTGAGCTCAGGCAATCGACCCACCTCCAGTTTTCATTTTAAATGGCTACCTAGTATTCTACTTAATCAGTCCTCTAATAATGAAAATTTAAACACTTTAATGAATATTTTTGCACATATATCAGTGAACCCCTGTGCCTAAGAGATTTTCACACTAAGAAACAGAAAAGTCTTAGTGATGTACCAGTTAAAATAAATTAATTACCTTGGTGGCCAGAGCTTTTTCTAGGGAACAGATTGCCCACCATTTATGACACAGTTTTTCTCATACTAGACTGATGAATATGCTGGGTATAGCCTCGGGGACAAAGATGCAGGAGGATGGTGAGGAAAATCTCTTTGTCTCTCCATGAGCCTTCTCTGGATGTAATGAGAGACTTGATGGACCCTTTCGCTCCCCCATGTCATTCAGTGAGCACTTCCTGGACATTGTCTATAGGCTAGGCATGGGCCTGGCACCAGGGACACAGCCCTTAACACATGGAAGGAGCTTGGTAAATATCTGTGGTGATGTTCAATATCCATGACTGCCTTGAAGAAACCACAGTAAATATAAGGCTGACCTGCATATCTTCAGTTTGCACAAGAAAAGCAAGTTTGCATCCCCTGATTGCATTAGGATTTATCTTTATGATACCATCGTTTCTTAAGCTCCTCTAATGTAGCAGTTCTTAATTTGCAGATCAAAATCCCTGGCCAGGCACAGTGGCTCATGCCTGTAATCCCAGCACTTTGGGAGGCCCAGGCAGGTAGATCACTTGAGGCCAGGAGTCCGAGACCAGCCTGGCCAACACAGTGAAACCCCATCTCTACCAAAAAAAAATACAAAAATCATCCAGGCATGCACGCCTGTAATCCCAGCTACTTGGGAGGCTGAGGCAGGAGAATCACTTGAACCCCAGAGGCGAGATTGCAGTGAGCTGAGATCACACCGCTACACTCCAGCCTGGGTGAGAGAGTGAGACCGTATCTCAAAAAAAAAAAAAAAAGAAAAAGAAAAAAAATCCCCGGGAAAGAAGAGAAGGGAAGGGAAGAGGAGAATTCCTGTGCTTCTGAGGAGGTTTTTCCCCATTGGACTGGGACTCCCTGCCCTTCTTCCCAAATGGCCACTACTAAGGATGGGAGTTGCGTCATATCTTTTACATCACCCACCCTCCCAAGTATCTGGGATTACAGGCGTGCACGCCTGGCTAAGATGAAGAATTCTTGTGTTGATGGTCTCTGTCGAGTCACAAAGTACACCCCTGGCCTGGAGGCTGTCTCTCAGACAGGCTGGGCACGAGACCCAGGCAAATGGGCCAGTAGGTGACCTCACCACAGCCAAGATGGGTCAGTCACTTGGAAGCTCAGTTGGCTCATGTTTTTTAAACTTTTTTTAAACAGATTAGAGAATTTTTTTTATTTTATCTAATGTATAGTTCTAAGGTGTAATGGTCAAGAAGAGCACGGCCTCTCAGAACAACTGGATTCAAAGCCCAGTTTGGTTGGGTGCTGACTTCATGAGCAAGTTATTTAACCTTTCTGAGCGTAATTATCTCATGTGCAAAATGGAAGTAATAGACCTACGGCATACAGATGTGGTTAGGATTGAATTAAAGAGTCCATGTTGAAGCACTTGGCGTGGTGCATGGCACACAGTAAATAATACATGCTAGCCGGTATTGCCATTTAGTTAAATAATATTATTAGCCATTATCAGAACAATCCAGTTAGGTGGGTACTGCGTGTGGTATTATCCCCATTTTAAGATGAGAAAACCAAGGCTCAGAGTATGCTGTTTTCAGTAATCAACCCTCACACCTGCACCCCGCATGCACACACACACACACACACGTGCACACATGCACACACATGCAGCCCTCTTTCACTGGTGGTCTCTGTAAGGTAGAAAATACTGCAGATCAATTGCCATAATAAATGTGTCTCAAAAGAATTATGCTAGAAAGACCCAGGCAAGTATCTTCCAATGAGCTTATATGAGGCAGGAGGAGCCAAGGTCAGAGACAGGCCAGGTTACAGCATTAGAGAGACGTGAGGTAATAAAGGTAAAGCTAAGTGAGTTTGAATTGATGCCCAAGGGAGGTAGTAAGTGGAGACGAGAGCATGATTTTGCTGACTTCACTGCAGCACTGTGGTTTGAGCCAGCAGACGGGATGGGACACCTTAGTGCTCGCTGTGATCAGCCAGCTTCCCCACAGCCAGGACAGCCAGGCATGGGGACGGGGTGGCTCCAGGATTGGCCTCCTGGCTAAGCTGCATTCATCACAGCTCCTGGGCTCATGGGTCATCTTCCTATGGTCTGAATGAGGGTCCAGCCAGCCTTCTGCAGCATCACATGGTGTTCCAGTTATCTATTGCTGTGTAATAAACCACCCCAGAATATAAAACAACATCCATTTATTATGCTCACAATTCTGTAAGTCAGGGATCTGGACTGGGTGTGGCAGTCCTGCTCAACAATATCTGGGGCCTCAGCCAGGGTGCCTGCAATGGCTGGAGATGCTGGGGGAGTCCGACTGGAGCCAGCTGTCTGGGCCTTGAGTCTTCTCTATGTGATGTCTGCTGGAGCTCCAATGTCTTTGAGACCCCTTCACTCCCAAATCTTGAGCCTGGGCTGGCCTGGCTGAAACCATTGTTCCTGTCCAGGCAGCCTCTCCTTGTGGCTAGCTCAGGCATCCTCATAGCATGATGATCTCAGGATGGTGAGACCTATTTTTTTTTCTATTTTTTTAAGATGGAGTTTCGGCCAGGCGCAGTGGCTCATGCCTGTGATCCCAGCACTTTGGGAGGCTGAGGCGGGTGGATCACCTGAGGGCAGGAGTTCGAGACCAGCCTGGCCAACATGGTGAAATCTTGTCTCTACTAAAAATACAAAAAATAGCCGGGTGTGGTGGTGGGTGCCTGTAATCCCAGCTACTTGGAAGGCTGAGGCAGGAGAATCCCTTGAACCCAGGAGGCAGAGGTTGCAGTAAGCCAAGATCACGCCATTGCACTCCAGCCTAGGCAGCAAGGGCGAGACTCTGTCTCAAAAAAAAAAAAAAAAAAAAATGGAGTCTCGCTCTGTCACCCAGGCTGGAGTGCAGTGGTGCAACCTCAGTTCACTGCAACCTCTGCCTTCCAGGTTCAAGCAATTCTTCTGCCTCAGCCTCCCGAGTAGCTGGGATTATAGGTGCCTGCCACCAAGCCTGGCTAATTTTTTCTCTTGTATTTTTGGAAGAGATGGGGTTTCACCATTTTGGCCAGGCTGGTCTTGAACTCCTGACCTCAAGTGATCCACCCACCTCAGCCTCCGTATTAGTCTGTTCTAGTACTGCTAATAAAGACATACCCAAGACTGGGTAATTTATAAAGAAAAGAGGTTTAATGGACTCACAGTTCCACATGGCTGGGGAGGCCTATGGTGGAAGGCAAAGGAGAAGCAAAGGTACATCTTATGTGCCGGTAGGCAAGAGAGCGTGTACAGGGGAACTCCCATTTATAAAACCATCAGATCTTGTGAGACTTATCCAATGTCACAAGAACAACATGGGAAAGACCCTCCCCCATGATTCAGTTACCTCCCACCAGGTCCCTCTCACAACATGTGGGAATTATGGGAGCTATAATTCAAGATGAGATTTGGGTGGGGACACAGCTAAACAATATCAGCCTCCCAAAGTGCTGGAATTACAGGCGTGAGTCACCGTGTCCAGCCAGGATGGTGAGACTTTTTACATGACTAATTCCTCCAGAGTAACGTTCCTAGAGGCCCAGGAGGAAGCTGCAAGACTCCTCATGATTCAGCCTCACAAGTTCAGCATGTTGCTTCTGCTACATCCTATGGGTCAAGCAAGTCAGTAAAACCAATCCAGATTCAAAGAGCAGATTCAGCTTCTCAACAGGGAAACACCATGGTGTGCACAGGAGGGGAGAGTTGATGGCAGTCATCTTAGAGACAAGCAGGGTAGACACAGGGGTTGGGCCAAGAGCAGGGGATTTTGAGCACAGATATTGGCTCATGTCAAGTTTTGTAACTTTCTATCTCTGTGATGTCTGGAAAGTTATTTCACCCCTCTGAGCCTCCATTGCCTCATCTATAAAATGAGGATAATACGCTACTGCACGTGATTATGGGAAGACTTAAATGAAACAAAGATAAGGCTTGGCACATCCCTCACACCTATTAAGTTCTCCCTTAATGGTAACTAGACTGAGTATTAACTAGAAATATTATGATTACTCTAGCTCGTCCTTTGGATATTCATTCATTTAGCAAGCAAGCAAGCATTCCTTCAGTGCCTGCAATGTGCCAGGCCCACTACCAGGCACTGGCCTCCCCACAGTTGCAGGGATAATATGTTGAAGGCAGAGACAGTTGGGCTTTCAGATTTTCTGGGTGTCACCATGGGCTCTTCAGAGCCAGCCAGCATCATTGAGGTTTGCAAGATGGGCTTCTCACCTAGGCCTTCTGATTTTACAATATAATTTTCAGCCTCATCCCAGTAGAGTCTCCTCGTACATGATAGCAACTCTACCATTTCAGATAGTAGGAATGTTGATAGGAGCGGCAGGAGAAATGAACCTACAAAAAGATGGGGGTTCTTTCCCCATTCACACATGTGTCCTCAGGTCCCATGGGATGAGCATCTGTTTCCCCAAAAGGGCACTGGTGTGTCGGGATGGGCAACAGAGTGCCTGAAAGGTGCGTCTCAGTGCCGATGGACCCTCCTGGCACCCAGCATCAGTACCACAAACAGTAAGGCTGCAGACAAAAGAGGAAAGGTAACAGTGTCCAATCCTGTGCTATACATAATCACAAAAGAAACTCTGCAAAGCATTCTCAAATAAAACCAAAGCAAGATGTCAAGGAAAATGCAAGCGGAACCAGGAGAAGCCATTAGGTAGAAAAACTTAATCCAAAAGTCTGGTCTCTGTGTCTTATTTGAGCAGTTTCCTAATGCCAGGAACTAATTAAAAATGAAAGGGCAGGACTTCTAACATTCTCTCCCAAAACCTTTAGGCTTCCCATAGTCATGTGAAAAACCTCACTTGCTCAAATGAAGGTCTTCTTACTTTAATTTGAAGATACTGGAGCTTTAAGTAGATCTCACTTTCACTAACTTATTTTTAGGTTAATGATAAAGGAATTCACACTCATTAAGTTCCACTGTTACAGCAGATAGAGACCACATGTTACAGAATCACTGAATCTCACACCTTCATCTTAGTCTAGTTTCCCACCCAGAACACGAATATCTGGTACATGTCCCCAACAGATGGAAATCAGCCATCTTCCACAGTAGCATGAACAAGAGCAAGAGCCTGCATCTTCATTCTGAGACTACAGAAGTCGGAAGCCCTGCCTGCCTTTCAGAGGGGACCCACGCAAACACTAAGAGGCAAAGCTGACGGTGACGTGAGTGCCAAGTGTAGGCAGTGGAAAGAGCTCAGCCCTCTTTGTGCAGTGATGGTCAGAGCTGTCTCTCAGGCCTCCTCCACTATCATTTGCTGGTGCGTTACTAATTTACTAGGCTGACTCATCTCTGGAGGCAAACACAGGCTCAGTGTTCATTGCAAGGAAGTGCTCAGCTTGCTGTGCAAGGTGCAGTATCTCCAGCAGGCAGATGTCTGTCTTGTAGGGTCAGTATTTCCTGACAACTCACTTAAAGGAGACAGATACATCCTCTCCCAAACCAACTCTCAAGCTCAGAGGCATTTTCCCCACTTGGTTCTGAGACCATCACAGTAGATCTGGCATGGATCTGACATCTGGTTGGTCTAGAACCCTTGGGCCTCTTCCCCATGGCCTCAGAAGGCGCCATCCTGCATCTTCCTTTCCATCACCATCAAATGGGAGCAATCACAAACACATCTGCCCGGCGGCAGTGTGGGAATCGGGCTCCCAGAGCGCTCGATGAGGGTGGAGATGGGCAGGAACAGAGAGGGTCCGCTTAGTTGCAATATCAGCCTCAGCAGAATGATATTTCTGTGATTTTTGAGAAACCATGAGCAGACATTCTAGGGACATTCATCAGAGTGAAAACTTGGATGGCCGGGCACGGTGGTTCACGCCTATGATCCCAGCACTTTGGGAGGCCGAGGTGGGCAGATCACCTGAGGTGGGGAGTTCGAGATCAGCCTGACCAACATGGAGAAACCCCATCTCTACTAAAAATACAAAATTAGCCAGGCGTGGTGGCGCATGCCTGTAATCTCAGCTACCTGGGAGGCTGAGGCAGGAGAATTGCTTGAAACCAGGAGGCAGAGGTTGCGGTGAGCCGAGATCATGCCATTGCACTCCAGCCTGGGCAAAAAGAGCAAAACTCCGTCTCAAAAAAAAAAGAAATAAGAAAACTTGGGGTAGACCGTGTCTGCTCTCAGCTGCCGCAGCGACCTTCAGAACGCTCTCTGTGACCAGTATGCATCTGCTCCTCTGACGCTCTGTGACCTCAGGGTGTGGTGGACACTCTGCCTCTTTTGGGTCGGACAATGTGATGGTTTCTCGGTGAGAGAAGACCAGGCAGAGCTGTGCTTGGAAGAAAAGGCAGAAATCAAAGATACAGATTTGGAGAAGAGAAGAAAGCTAGAAATCGTCTTGAGAAAAGGACTGATTGAAGGTCGGAGGAAAAGAACTTTTCTCCCAGGCGCTGCTTGGCACGGCATCTGGCCTGACAGAATCTCCTGTCTCTTGCTGATTTGATCATAAAATATAGAGTGGACCCACAGGGAGAGCAAAAGCCTGAAGAAATCGCTGGGGAATTGGCTCTGTTGGAGCACTGTTTGCATGCTCACTGCTGCGACTGTGAGCCGCCACACCAGCATGACTAATGCCTCTCCTCTAGGCCTAAATTAGATTTTGATTGTGTTTCATAGATGTTCACTGAATCACAGAAGTTTGAGGTAAAAAGACCCAAACTTCTCAGGAACACCTCCTGTGGTGTGTGCGGGATCATCCTCACAGGCAAGGCTGAAGCGCTCCCAGGACTCAGCAGAAACACCAGTAGTAACTCCTTCCCTTCCAAGGCCTCGGGGGCAAACCAGCTGCCCACAGGGAGAGCTCTAAATGGCGTGGGCTCCTGGGGCCAGTGGGCTGTGGAACCTGCTCCTCCTGGGGCTAATTGGGGATCTGAAAGCCAGTGTGCCCTATCAGTGTGTAAACCAAAAAGTATCTGAGACAAGTCTCAGTCCATTTATTTTGCCAAGGTTAAAGACGCACCCGTGGACCAGGCACAGTGGCTCACGCCTGTAATTCCAGCACTTTGGGAGGCCGAGGCGGGTGGATCACGAGGTCAGGAATTTGAGACCAGCCTGGCCAACATAGTGAAACCCCGACTCTACTAAAAATACAAAAATTAGCTGGGCGTGGTGGCATGTGTCTGTAGTCCCAGCTACTCGGGAGGCTGAGGCAAGAGAATCGCTTGAACCCAGGAAGTGGAGGTTGCAGTGAGCTGAGATTGTGTCACTGCCCTCCAGCCTGGGTGACAGAGCGAGACTCTGTCTAAAAAAAAAAAAAAAATGCACCTGTGACACAGCCTTGGGAGGTCCTGACAACATGTGCCCAAGGTGGTCAAGGCACAGCTTGGCTTTATACATTTTAAGGAGGCATGAGATATCAATCAGTATGTGTAAGAAGTGCATTGGTTTGGTCCGGAAAGGCAGGACAACTAGAAGTGGGAAGGGGGCTTCCAGGTCGTAGGTAGATAAGAGACAAACAGTTGAATTATTTTGAGTTTCTGATTAGTCTTTCACTGAATACACAATTTACATGAATAGTCACTTATGCCTTAGTCTGGCTTAGGGAAACAACAGGACAAAGAAAGCAATCGGATATGCGTTTATCTCACACATGAGCAGAGGGATGACTTTGAGTTCTGTCTTTTGTCCACAGGAAATTTCTTTGTGGGCAAATTGTGAGGGAGGTATGTAGCTTTTTTATCTTTGTAGCTATCTTACTTAGGAATAGAATGCAAGGCAGGTTTGCCCAATGCGGTTCCCAGTTGACTTTTTCCTTTATCTTAGTGATTTGGGGTCCCAAGATTTTTCTTTTCACAAGTGACTAATGCCTGCTGTAAACCCTAAGTTGGACCTGGAGTGTCCTGTTCTTCGTAGATTTCCACTGAATCGCTGCTGCCTCTGGTGAAGTAGTTCAAGTTCCTCCCTAGTTCACCTCCCTCAGGGTTCCTCAGCCATTCCACCCATTCTAATTTGCAGTGTGCCAGTAGCAAATGCTTTCTCAATTTTTCTTGCAGAATTTAGCCTACGAAATCATCCTAACCCTGGGACAGGCATTCGAAGTCGCTTACCAGCTAGCACTACAAGCAAGAAAAGGGGGACACTCCTCCACACTTCCGGAAAGCTTTGAAAACAAACCCTCCAAACCCATCCCCAAGCCCCGCGTTAGCATTCGCAAGTCCGTGGTAAGTAAAAAAGATACAGATGTTCTCAAAAACCTTGAACAGGAGGGAAAGGGGCTGCTAACCAGGCCCTTGTGTGGTGTGGGTGCCATTAGAATCCAGGGCCTGTTCTTCATCCTTTACCTTGGCCTCCTCCTGGCATGTGTCCAATCATCACCTCAGCCTGGTTCCCACCAAGTCTTGGGGACCGTCTCTCTCAACCTGGAGCCTCCAGAGAAATCTACTTTCTCAGTCACCTGCAGAAACCCTGTGAAGGGTCTCAGCAGCAGGTACTGCCGTTCTTGGTGAATTTTACCTAACTAAAGGTTTGGGAAAGCTTGGGAGCCGTGTTCCCTGGGGCTTCGGCTGCCATCTCATCAGAGGGCAAAGTCTCCTGCAAGCCCCTGGCCTCCAGAGAGGTTTGCAGAGGTACACAATGATGATGTCCTCGGTCCCCAGCTAGAGGAAGCTGGATGCACAGGCTGCCCTGCTATATGCAAGGCCTGCGCCATGGCCCGGGTGCTTTGTCTCCCGCAGCTGAGGCTTCCTGCAGCATGGTGACTGTTCAGAAGGTGCAGCCCCTCCTTCTCAGCATCTGCCTTCCTCCAGGAATTTCTTCCTCTTCCCTCCCACAGGCTCTGCAGACATCCTGTCCCAACAGGCTTGCATGACTTCAAAGCGGCCTCCTCTGGTAGTAGCAATATCCAAAAGCTGGAAGTTTCCCAACCAGCCTCCCATCTGGTTTCTGCCCCGGCTGCCGTATTGCATCCTAGAAACTAGAAACCCTGGGACTCCCCCAGAATGCATTGCTCTCACACCCCCGAATCCTACCATCTGGAACTGTCTCTCCTCCTCCTCACCAGCCCCCACCTCCACTGTCATAGGGGAACAGCAGCAGGCATTTTTAACGTTTGCAAGGAGGCACCTCCTTTTGTGACGATGCAGTTCTTGTTTTCAGTCTTCTTTTGGAGGCCTATCCCTGTCACCCTTCTTGGTAATATCAACATCCACAGGGATGACCCCTCCAACATCTGGTCTCACATTTCCCTGACAGTTTACTTTCGGGACCTTTCCCTCCAGCCCCAGCCATTCGTTCCCGTGCCCATCACTCATTACCCACCATCCCCAGGAGCTGCACCTCCTCTGAAATCTTTCTTCCAACGCCACGCTCTGAGCCCCTGGTCCTCCCACTCAGCACCGACCCAACCCAACACACTGCTTCCCAGTTCTGTATCTCACACGGCCAACTTCTTTCACATTTCCACCTTGATGCTTCACAGACATCTGAAACTTAGCATGGCCAGGACACAATTCCTGATTTTCCCCTCAAAGCTTTTCTCTCACCATCTTCCCCACCCCACAGCCACTCACCATGCAACTCAAGCTCAAAGTGTACAAGTCAGCCGGGATTCCCATCTTCCCCTTACCTCTGTATCCAGCCCATGAGCAAATCCCATCAACGCTACCCCTAAAATATATCTCAGTCCCGTCCACTCTTCCCCACTCCATCTCTCTTCTAGCTGGGGCCACTGCCACCTTGCCCCAGGCCTATGCAGTACAGCTCCTTGAGACTCCCCTCCCCACACAGCAGAGATCAGTCATGGCACCCTCTGCCCCAAGTACCCAGAATGCAATTCCCCCACCACAGTCCTCTTTGATGCTCAGGTCTTCCCATTCCTTGATTATATAATGCTCACTCCTACCTGAGGCCTTTATGCCACCTGCTCCCCACACCTGGAATATCCTCCCCCAGTTTCTGCATGGCTGACTTCATCTTGTCATTCAGGTCTCGGCTACTTGAAGAGGCAGATGTCCTGACCACCCAATCTGACGTAGACACCCAGTCACCTTCAAGCATGTCATCTGCTTTTAATTCTCTGTAGCATTTATTACTTGAGGGTTTTTTACTGATGGCTTGTTTATTGTCTATCTTCCTCCACAAAAACGTAAGTTTCTGCACACAGGGACCCCACCTGTCTTGTCACCACCAGGACCAGGCCCATAGCAGGTACTCAGTGAGTATCTGTGGATGAATAAATGAGGGCCTGTGGGTGGATTTCATAAGCATATCTTTGAGATTGATTAGGCTGTTAAGTGTCCAGGAACTTGCAGAATGTTTTAGAGATTATCTCTCAGACTATTGTATTCATTCTTATGTGGGCTAAATAAATCTGTTCACAGCAGGTGCCTCTATCTGACCTTACCCTGGTCCCCACAGGCTTCTTCCAGAAGAGCACAAAGGGTTAGGTGCCATAAGAGCTCATAGAATATTCATCCAGATGCCTTCAAGGGAAACAGGAAAATATACAGTGAATAATACTGATGTTATATGTGCTTCAAGATCAGTCCCCCTCCACGGGCATTAGTATTCTAGTTCCCTCAGCCCCGGGCATTTCTTGGTAAGAAATATTCAGTGATCCCTAAGAACACATGAGGTCCTCCCCACAACCTTATGGAGATACAGTCAAGGCACAGTAAAAGGCAGCTGCAAAGCTCATGGTGTCAGAGAAATGGGAGAGGCCTTCCCACAACCCCAGGTTCTGAGCAGAGCAGGGCAGGCAGACCTGGAAACACCAAAGGAAGAGGCAGCCATGGTGTAGATCTCACCCTGGGGCCGTTCCTGAGAGCGGACAGCCCAGCCCCGCCCCCGGAGTGGCCCGTTGTATTTGTATGCACAGGGAAGAAAGCATTTTAGGATTTGTCTCAAGGCTCAGCCTGACTGGGCTCCCCTCACCTCCTCACCCTTAGTTGTCTGCCCTCCTGTTCCCTACCCTGCAAACTGACCCCAACCCCTCAACGACCATTTTCCCTTACCTCTGGGACTGTTTTTTATTGCTATGTGATATTTTGACACATGTATACAATATGTAATGATCATATCAGTAACTGAGATATCCATCTCCTCAAACATTTTTCTTTTGTGTTGAGAAATTACAATTCTTCTAGCTATTTTGAAATATACAATAAATTATTGTTAACTATAGTCACCCTACTGCGCTATCAAATACTAGAACCTACTCCTTCTATTTAACCATGTTTTTGTACCTATTAACTAATCTCTCTTCATCCCTACTCTCCCTTCTTCACTTTCCAACTTCTGGTAACCACCATTCTACTCTATCTCCATGAGATCCACTTTTTATAGCTTCCACATATGAGAACATACAATATGTGTCTTTCTGTGCCTGGCTTATTTCACTCAACATAATGACCTTCAGTTCATTCATGTTGCTGCAAATGACAGGATCTCATTCTTTTTATGGCTGAATAGTATTCCACTGTGTATATATACCACATTTTCTTTACCCATTCATCCACTGATGGACACTTAGTTTGAGTCCATGTCTTGACTGCTGTGAATAATTCTGCAATAAACATGGGAGTGCAGATATCTCTTTGATATACTGATTTCTTTTCTTTTGTATATATACCCAGTAGTGGGATTGCTGGAATATATGGTAGCTCTATTTTTAGTTTTTTGAGGACCCTCCATGCTATTCTCCATAGTGGCTTTACTAATTTAGATTCCCACCAACAGTGTAGAAGTGTTTCCCCTTTCTCTGTAGCCTCACTGGCATCCATTAATTTTTGTCTTTTTGATAGTAGCCATTCCAGCGGGGGTGAGATGGTATCACATTGTGATTGTCATTTGCATGTCCCTGATGATTAGTGATGTTGAGCACTTTTACCTATACCTGTTGGCCATTTGTATGTCGTCTTTTTAGAAATGCCTGTTCAGTTCTATTCCCTATTACTTAATCAGATTGGGTTGATTTTGTTTTTTTGTGTGTTTGTTTGCTCTTTGCTATTGAGTTTTTTGAGTCCCTTATTTATTCTGGTTATTAAGCCCTTGTCAGATGGATACTTTGCAAATATTTTCGCCCATTCTGTAGGTTGTCTTTTCACTTTGTTGATGCCCTCCTGTGCAGAAGCTTTTTCACTTGGTGTAATTCCATTTGTCTATTTCTGCTTTTGTTGCCTGTGCTTTTGCAATTTTACCCAAAAAATCTTTGCCCAGACCAATGTCCTGTAGTGTTTCCCCAATGTTTTCTTCCAGTTCTTTCATCATCTCAGGTCTTCCCTCTAAGTCTTTAATCCATTTTGAGTTGATTTCTGTATATGGTGGAAGATGAGGCTCTGTTTTATTCTGTGTATAGATTATTCTGGGACTTCTGCATGAGCTGTTTCATCTGCTTCAATTGCCTCCTCCTCCTGTCTTCAGGCAAATACTTGCTGGTCCTTCAGCTGTTCATTTAAATATTACCTCATTCTTTTGATACCATTTACTCAACAAGTATTTATTGTGTGCCTATTATTTACGGGGTTGCCAGGAGCTTTTCTGCGTTTTGGAGAAAATGGCAGTGATCAAAATAGACAAAATCCTGCCTCCATGAGCATGCATGGCAGTGGAGGATGAACAAATAAATATGTGATGATGCATAATGGCAATAAATATTGTGAAGAATAAGGTAGAAGAGGACAGCAGAAAAGTTGGGGTGCTTTTTGTAGGAGTAAACAGATAAGGCTTCTAGGAATACAGGTGGCAATGGAAGTGGCATTTGAGCAGAGACCTGGATAGCATTAGAGCATGAGGCATGCAGGTGTCTGGAGAAGGGAACTCGGGCAGGGCAGAGGATGAGCGCAGAGGCCCTGGACATGGGCTTGGTGGGCAGGAAGAGCATGGAAGCTATGTGGCTGGAGCAGAAAAATCAGGTGGGCAGGGGTACTGGAGGTCACGGTGAGGAGTTCGGGTTTTGTTCTGACTGACTGATGGAAACCACTGGAGAGTGAGAGCCGGGGAGTGGCATGGCCTGATTCACCTCCTCCATGAAGCCCCCCTGGCTCCCAAGGTGTGTGTGCCTACACGGTGCCCTCTCTTCCCCTCGTATCTCACCTCTCAGCACTGAAATCCGCCTGTCTGCTCCCCATCTGTGTGCTCACAAGGGCAAGGGCTGTGCCTCATTCACCGCCACCCTCAGGGTGCCCTGCAGAGAGTCGGTATGCGGTAAATGTGTGTCCAAAGAGTGAGCCCGCGAGCCGCCTAGACCAGCATCGCCGCCCCCGGCCTGGGGCGCGGGGCCTCGCGTGGGTTCGCCAGCGGCGTCCGCGTGCATGCGCGCACCCGCGCGGCGACCGTATAACAGGCATCAGCCTTTCTGTTTTAAAGCAGATCGACCCATCTGAGCAAAAGACTCTGGCCAATCTACCGTGGATTGTGGAGCCGGGCCAAGAAGCCAAGAGGGGCATTAATACCAAGTATGAAACCACGATTTTCTGATACTCGCCGTCCTCCTGTCCTCGCGGTGCCTTGCTCGCCAAGCAGTCCCGGAGCAGGCTTTCCTTCGCGCCTCCGCGTCCACCCAGCCCAGGAGGAAGACTGCTCTGAGCGTGCGGCCTTGTTACGGGCGAAAGGCCACTGGCCATTCCTGGGGAAGTTCTTTCTGCACCAATGACGGAAAACGCAAGACTTTCCGGTCGCAACCCCCGAGAGGCGTGAGTTGAGATGGGTTTTCCCTGATGCTCCCGACTCCCCTCCCCACCACCTCCCAAGGTATTTCTGATGACTCCGCCCCAGTACTTGCTTTGCTTCATTTGGGGATAATACCTTTTCTAAAAAAAAAAAAAAAAAAAAAAAAAAAGAACGGGGATCTCTAATACTGCCTAAAAGTATGTTTTCACTGTCAGCAGTCTTAAGGGTGAAATCAGAGCAGCACTATCCCTCCCACCTCCAAAGCATCTGTAAAATCATTCTATCATTGAGTATCATTTATTGCAAAAGGACAAAAACAACTCCCGTGATATGATTGCCAGGAGATTCTGTTTCCCGATTTCTATATTTGTGGATTTTATATGTAATCAACTGTATTAGAGAAAGAAAACCTTTCAACTGAATGATTGGTTCAAAAGGAAAGAATGATTTAAAACAGAGGAATTTATTATGCACAGCAAAATGTGTCTTGTATTAAATATTTTTATTATAAGAATGTTTCATTAATGCATTGATAAGAAAACTAGGTTAGTTGTGAGGGATGTTTCTGGTTTCATTTCAAATAATTAAATTTCTACTGCTACTACCAAGAGGACTGGCTCAGTGGTGGCAAAATAGTGGTGATGCTCCCTAGAGCAGGAGGCCCGAAAGTGCTGAGGCAGCCATCAGCCTGCCAAGATTGTTTTTTTTATCTTCACAGTGTTTTAAAGAACATGTTAAAAAAAAAAAAATCTAGTGCTCCTGCTGTCAAGATTTCTGTCATGGAAACCTTGTTTGAGAAAGGTGTTAATAAAATTCTATTGCAAAAATTTCTTTTTCTAGAAAAAATAAATACAAAAAAAAGAAGAAATTCCAAAGTAATAAAACTTTTCTTGAGACAAACAAAAAAAACAGTTTGCTTACTATTTGATTAAATAAAATTTACTTACATTTCTTTAAGGTATTTTAATTTTTTAATGTCTCTGTGGAGTATTTGTATGATACCATAATGTATATTTATGTAGAATCAAATTATATAAACAGTACCAATATCATTATAGAAAAAAATAACATTTTAATGTATATTGTTCTAACAATCATATTGTGAATCATTTTGAAGTTCATTATAGCGATATTGATAAATTGTGGAATTGTCTTAATGTTTTTTTATTAACTGATATTATTTTAAACCTAATGATCAGTTACATTCATCAGTTGGTGAGTTTTGAAGAATAACTACATTTTATTTCAAACTAACAAATGTATATGGTTTTAGTTCAGTGTTGAAGAATTTTAATACAATATTAAATTACTTGAACTGAACAGTTCCTTGTATATATTTTGCCTATTCACTGTTGATATGTATGTAGCAAACTGAGAGTTAAATAACACTAAAATATGGTACCAGGAGGCAATTGTATAGGAGCAAAGTCAGTAGGAGCTTTGCTGAAACAGAAGCATATGTGTAAATAAGCTTGGGCTTCCAGTTATAAATTTTGTAATTTTTGTCATTATTTATATCCTATAAAAAAAAAAGCACACAAAAATAAAACAGAAGTTGTACAGCAGTGGTGCTTGGCATCGTTCTGTGAGCACCTTCCCCACTCCCATTTAGGAGCAGAACCAAAGGCCCAGACTTCTCAGCATCTACAGCTAAAGGGACTTTTTTAATTGGCAAAATTGTTAAGAAAAGTTGCATAGTTCCAAGTTCAACTAGTCTGAGAAAGATACACAGGCCTCTGAAACTTTAATTTCAGCCCTAAGCCCCCACTGCCTTCTTTTAAATATTAAAGCAGACTGTTCGGAGGAATTGTCAAGACAGGCATCTCTAAAAGAGAAAGGATCACCAAACTGGATCACTGTTAGCACAGCATCGATGGTATGTTTGGAAAAACATTATCTACATGGTCATCAGTCCTCTCATTTTTTCCTCCACACACAGCAGCCCCATAGACCAGCGCAGGGCAGGGAAAAGGAAGGACTAGGCCTACAGGGAGCAGACGAGAGTCGGCCCATGCATTGACGAAGAGATTTGCAGCTGATTTTCTTCAAGGGGAAATTTGACACATTGATAACTTCAATAACCATGGGGGGGGGGGGGGGTCATTGAATGCTAACATTACTCAAAAAAGGACTTGAATTCAATTATTCTATTTAATTATTTCTTATTAAATTGTATTCTATGACAAATTTGAGTGAATGAACCCTATGAAAATTATTCCTAGTTAGTTCATTAATAAGTCATGGAAATGATTTTTCTCAAGACACACAAGATTTTCTCAAGTTGGAATACTTGGGAATATTGCTGGTTCAATGTTTGGATAAGATGGAGCAGAAGACAGGCTTGGATAAAGGAACACGTGACCAAATCCTCAGAAATCAATAAAAATTCACACCTGGATTCAAGGTAGCATCATTCCTAATTATTTCTGAAAAGAAATGAAAATTTGATAAGTGGTCTAGCCTCAAGAGAATTAGAATATAATGGCCGTTTTCAGGAAATCTGTAGGAAGAAGACTTAAAAAAAATAATAAATTTCTAAGTTCTCTTTTTAGATAGGCTAGTCGATCTGAAGGTTCGAAACATTTTTTGAAATAAAGTTGGGTGACTAGCCAACACAGCCAGCGCAGAGCCTACATGCAGCAAGGCCCTACTGAGCCACCCCATGCTCCAGTCCTTTCTCCCCAACAGTCAGCCAGGCAGCCCCACATTTACTGCTGTCCGTGCCTCTAGGCAAATGGACACAAGCATCTGCCTGCCCCACCAACAAAGTCCTGCTTCCCACAGAAACCAGTTCCAAAGCAGGCAGAGACGGTGCTTTGAACTTGCTCAGGCCTTTTGACCGTCACCATGCTGCATATTGTGACTCCGTTAGTAGCTAGGAGCTGGAACTTATTTTTGTGGTTGAAATAACCCTGAGACCTTGGTGCCAACCAGGGGAATGCCACCTCTACTTAACTGTTTCTGTCTTCAGCTCAAGTCAGTCTACTTATTGAGAACTCACTCTGTGCTTAGCATGGCGTCAGTTTCCTTAGAGTTGCTTCTGCAAAGGTGATCATTCTACAGCCAACATATTGCACTCAGTGTGCAACTCATCAAAAATCATAGCTACAAATTATTATTAAAACAGTTGTTTTTCTCTCCAAAACCTCAGAGACCTATATTTGGGGGGAAAAAAAAAGCTGCATGGGCATTTAATTTTCCAAGAGTAGTTAATGACCAGTGATGTGAAGACTTACACATCAGGCTGAAATAAGAGATCCTTCATTTGTCATCTCCAATGGGGTCACCCGGCGGAAGGTGGCGACTGCAGCCACGGAGGTTTAATCAGGGCTCCTAACTTGGTTCAGACCGTGGAGGAGTGCAGGTATCAGAGTACAGACGAGCTAATGGACATGTTCCAAGCCCCGCTATTTAGGACATCTTGAAGTTCTGTCTCATCACCACAGTAAGAGCAAGAGATGGAGTCAGATTTTACAACCAAAGTCAGCTCACGATGTGGTAATAAAAACCATTCAAAGCAATTCATATTCAATACCCAATTTAATTGTCCTCTGGATGTCGCAGTGCCTCAATCAAGCATCCCAACAGCTGCTCCCCAGGGAGCCTGCCTGCCTGCAGCCCTCCCTCTCAAGTGGCAGTAAGACACGTGGGAAGTCAAGAGGCCCCCAAGTAAGAGGCAGCATCAGCTGTTTTCTGACATTTGAGAGGCGGATTTCTCTCTGATTCTCAAAAGTGCATGCTCAGTTTTCTGAGAGGAAAAAAAACAATGCCAGTGTGCTGTGTTGAGTCAGGGGAGACTGAGAAAGACGAAAGGTGCAAGTGGATTCTGGAATCCCATTTTAGCAGGCCGTTTCTGGGGTGTGGCTTTGAGCAGGTTGCAAACTCACATGCCTTCCAAGCCATATAGGTGACATGAGTGAGTGGGGTGGGAACTGTGACTCATCTCAGGGGCAACCGCTGCCGAGTTGCAGATGGTTGTTGCCAGGCAGAAAGGTCCACAGATTTTCTAATAAATCTGGATTTTTATGCAAAATCATTGGGTTTTGAAGTGTTGGCAGCAAACTCTGTTTTAAAAAATAAGTGTGAGCCACACAGAACTCATCTGTGGGCTGGGTGTGGTCTATGCATCACTTGTTTGTGAACTCGTTTAGTAGCTTTATGACTTTCTGAGATTCCACGAAGCTTCAGCAACCTCACAGCTAGATACCCAGTTACTCATCAGGAAAACAGAGTGTTTGTGGCTGGGGTGAGTGGGTAGAGGAGGCAGAGATTCAGGGGTCGGTGACATTTGTTGAATTGCTGTTATTCACCAGGATTGTTTTGGGGAGTATCAGTTAGGAATTGAACTAAAGGACTAGCAGCAAAGACCAGCAATAACAATCTCTTAAACGAGGTAGGGGTTGAATTTTCCCTCATGTAACATGAACTTCAGAGATAGGCAGTACAGAGCTGGAATTGTAGCTTTATAATATCATTGAAATCTCAAGATCCTTCTGTATTTCTACTCTGCCATCCTTTGGAAGTGGCTTTTAGCCTCAAGAATGCCTCATTGTCACAAAATGGCTGCTGGAGCATCCTCCAGCACACACATATTCCAGGCATTAGAAAAGATGGTAAGGACCATAGGATGGAAGCATTGTCTAGCTGAATAAGGCAAACTTTTAAGAGCTTTCCTGGAAGCTCCACCCCACAACTTCTGCGTACAGCTCATTGGCTACCCCTACATAGGAGGATGGAAAATGTGACTGCAATCGTTAGTTTTAGCTGAGCACACTGCAGCCCCCAACAATGTAGGGGTTGTTAGTGAGGAAAAGGAGGAGATTGGATATTGTAGTGGTCACTGGCAGTGTCTACTACAGTGGGAATCATCACAGTAATAGCTAAAAGGCAAACACAAGCACACACAGGTGAGACATTTGAACAGAGAAAGCAGTGCCTGTAAGAGGGATTGATGATAATCCTGACAGAATTGCTCTATAAATTAGCCACCAAACCTGAGCAGGAAAGATCCCCACAGCTGTGTTAATATGCACACCAAACATCTGTGCTGCCCAGCAAGCTCCTGAGAATGTTATGGGCACAGCAGGCACAAAGGGGCAGACATCGCAGCACCATGGGTGATGCTAAAGGAGGAGACTGGCAATGACTTGGTTGGGCATCAGGGGTGAGAGTAGAGGGCGCTGGCTCTCAACCTCCGCTGCACACTGGAATCACCCAGGGAAATTTAAAGGCTCCCTAGGAAGTGAATCCTTGAGGAGATGAACCCATTTGCTGAAGTCACACAGCTGGAAAGTTAGTGTAGTTAGGGTTGAACTTAGATCCACTTGACAGCCAAAGCCACACATATACCACCACACTCCCAACCTACTGGCCCCAGCAACAAGCCCAGGGTCTTTTCTCCCCTCGTTCCCAGTCCTCCTTACCACTTGATGGGTGTATGCATTGCCCAAAGAGAATCAAGTTTGGGATAGTTCAGAAGAAAGCAGGTGACAGCTTTCCCGCTAAGCAGTGTCTGTCTCCTAAAAGCCAATGGCCATAAGGAGAAGGAGGTGGTAGAGGAGGGTGCCTGGAGCAAGGTGTCTGCCATGGAGCAGAAGCAGCAGGGTTCTAATTTGTAAATCATAGAGATTTGGGCAGTACAGGAATGGAGGTTTGGGACAAAAGATAATTATTATGCTGTTTATTGAGATCCATGTCAGATTCTTGACATATTTTTCTAAGCCCCACAAAAGCCTTGTACATTAGGCTCCCTATTTGACAAATCAGGAAAGTGAGGCTCTAAGGGGCTGCATCTTTTCAAATGAAAGGAAAAGGAGAAGGGGGGAGATGAAATCAAGATGGCAGAAGAAAGCACACAGATCCACTAACCCAGGCCTGCCACTAATTTGAAATGAATCCCTTAAGAGTTTCAAAGTAGAAACAGGCTTCTCCAAAGGGAAGGCAACAGTAGCTCTGCTACCTTCCCTGCTCAATGCCTGAATCATCCGAGAATTGAGAGCAGGTTGGGCAGTGGCCAGGTGCTGGCAAATCCAATTCATTCCAACCCACCTCTCCTGTCCATTGCCTTCTATCAGAATGTTCCTGCTGCTTTTTCCAAAGAGCAATCTCTACAGGCACAGATACAAGTTAACCCGACTACCAAAAGTAGAAGCTCCTTGGGAGCAGACAGCATCTGGTGTCTTCTCTGAGAGCTTAGTAGTGATGTATCTGTCCTGATGCAAGTGGGTAATGAATGAAATGCAGAACTGAAGTGATGCTCTTGGACCCTCCAGCCCAGGGGCTTCAATGAGAAGGTACAGGGAGTGTTATCCAGTGGAGACAGAAGGCCGTGGACCAGAACCCAGCTCCGCCACTTTGCTGTGGGGCCCTGGAAACCTAACCTCTCTGCATCTGTTTCCACACCTATGAAAGAGAGATAACACCTTGCAGCACTGTTATGATTCAGTTAAATAATGTATGGAAAGTGCCCAGCCTGTGGGCTTGGCACAAAAAAGGCCCTTAAAAAATAGTAGCTCCCTTCCTTCCTTCCTTCTAAAAGACTTGGTGTGTCTCCAGAGGTTAATTGACAGAGAGTAGGGCAATAAGCCCAAGGTGAAGGGCTTAGTGAAGGGCCCACTGCTAATTGAAGGTGAATATAAGAACGTCTCCAAAACCATCACATAAGCTAATGGATGACCTTCCCTAGCTAGTGAAACCAAGCCTTATGACCCCTAGGCTGATGTCATCTGCCGCTAAACCTAGGAGTATTCTACTTCCAGTTGTAGCTGACAGGCGACTTACAAGCCTAAGAGTCTTGGCCTGTCTATAAAGAATGGCAGATTTGGATTCTAGCCCTGGCTTTGTCACCAATTAGCTGCTGGGGTTTAGTTCTTCCTCTAAAAACTGAAGCTGCAGTCTGCAGATCCACTCAACTCCTGTGAAGATAAATGAGAGTTGGGCAGTGATAAACATTTGATTGAATGTGAACGTGTGCTCCCGCTCCTCAGAACAGCCACCTCGGTACTGAGCAGGAGTCTCCACTCACGTGCTCAGTGTTTTCCAGTTTGATCAGTTGCTCTGAACCCCCAGACCCAAACTCAGGCCTCAACCACCCTCTCTAGTTACATATTCCAGCCCTGGGTGATGGAAATTACAGAGGCAGATTTTTCTATTCATTTCTCTGTGATAAGGAGCATTCCCAGTCCTGAGGGACTGACCTCATAAATGAATTTACAGTGAACACCAGCGACTTGTTTTCCTGAATCTTAATTGAAATGAGAATTTCCCAAGTTCTGGTTTTCTCACATCACTTGACTCAGGAGCAAGTCCTTCTTGGTGCCAGATGACTTCAAAGGCCTGGTCTCTGCTGCATCTAAAATGCGACCGACCCCCTTCTTCTGCCCCTCTCATGTGAGCATATACAGTAGTTCTGTAGTTAAACTCATAGCCCAAGAGCAGCGGATTTTCTAATTCAGGCGTTTTAGTAACTGTATAGGATATCCATGGTCCTAAGGGGAGTGGTTATGAGCAAGGAATGTATTCCAGTGACAATCTTCAGAGACTAAGAATTATTAGAAAATCATTTTCTCCTTCGCTAAAGGTCAGTGAGTAAATTATAATATAAAACGTTTGTGGAATAATAGACGGCCATACTTGCTGACTGAAACACTCCAGGGATATGTTTATTCATTTTATATAATTTGGTAGCAAGCCTCTTTTATCCAAGTAAAGTTTTACTTTCCCCTAATGATGTTTCACAGAAAAAGGCCAAACTAAAACGGCAAGATAAAATGCTGGTGATATGCTACAACTGCATTTGACAGTCTCATGATATCCTCATGGAAGGGGAGAACGTAGACTGTGTTATGAACACGTGGGCAGATTCATCCCATGGAACTCTGGAGATGAATTCCAGTCATCCAACAAGTGTTTACTGAGGCCCTTATTGCAATGCAAGGCTCATGTTAGACTGTACAGTCCTGGCTTTCAAGGAGCTTATGATTTACTGGGGACCTCAATAAGCAAGCAATTCCAAAATAAGAAAAGCCATGACAGAGAAAAGAGAATGCTAGGAGAGGGCAGGGCAGCCCTTCAGCCCTTGAGGGTCATCTCAAAGAATTTGTGAAACATAGGGAGTTAGGGGGAAAAAGAAAATTGGTGAGAGGACAGCATAGAGAAAACAGCATACACAAAGCTACAGAAGAGAACTCGGAGCAGGTCCAGGGTTTAAACAGAAGTGTAAACACAAAGTTTAAACAGAGAAGTTTAATGTGACTCAGATGAGTGCGCTGGAAAGATCATGCAGAGGGGCACAAGTGGAGGCAGAGATGGCAGCTGGGGCTGTTGCCAGGCAAAGAGGAGGGGGCTCAAATGGCATTGCAGAATGTCCCCTGAGCACTGTCTTAGTGCAGGCAATGAGATAAGTGCTTCACAAGCTTTATCTCATTAAATCCTACAACAATCCAGAGGGAGAAACGGATCCTCATTTTTCAGATAAGACAACTGCTGATACTGTCCTGTTTTCTTATCATCTGTTGTCCCCGTGATCTCTCAACAACTAAAATGTATTTATTTATTGCTTCCTCTGCTGCTTAAAACAGTGTGTGGCACATAGACGCTCAAGGCGTAGAGGACAGATAGGTGGGTGTATAAGCAGCCTGCTCAAGGACTCCAGCCAAGAAGACACTAAGTTAAGGGGTCCATGCCTGCTGCATTCACTGTACTTACCACACTAATTTGCAAGTCTTAGTCTCTCTGCTGGTCCTTTTCACTCTCCTGGGCTTATCCCTCATCCCACTGATCTCCAGACTGCCCTGGACTCAGTCTCGGGGCCCCCTGTCTTCTATCTACACCCACTTCACTGCTGATTTCATCTAGTCCTCTGATTTTAAATATCATCAATTCACTGATGACTCTCAGATTTCTACCTCCAGTGTGGCGCTTTCCCACGAACTCCAGAGCCTTGCATCCCACCTACTCAGCATCCCCACCTGGATGTCTAACGGGCATCTCAAACTTACTGTGTCCGCAAAGCTGCTTTCATTGTCTTCTTCATCTCAGCTGACAGCAACTCTCTTCTTCCAGTTGCTCAGGCTAAAACCTTGCATCATTCTTTTCTTGTCTCTCTCACAACCTTTATCCAATCCATCAGCAAATCCTATTAACTCTTATCTTCAAAATATGTCCAGAATCCAACTTGTCACAAGTTCTGCTGCTGCCACCCTAGTCTGGCCCATCTTCATTTTGTCTGGATGATTACAAAGCTTCTCACTGGTTCCCCTTTCAATTGATTCCCACTGCCTGGATGATTCATTAAAGCTTAAATCATATCACTCCACTGCTCAAACCTCCTACACTGGCTCCGTGTCAAAAGTGAAGTCCTTACTGTGGCCTAAGAGGCTGCCTCTGGTGCTACCCCAATTCCTTTCTGCCCACCTCTCCTGTTAAGACTCCCCACACTCACCCTTCTCCAGCCACATGGGCCACCTGGCTGCTCCCAGAATACACCAACCCATCCCCTGGAGTCTGCACCTGCTGTACCCTTCAGAATGGTTTCCCGACAGATGCATAGCTCACTTCCTCACATCTTTCAGGTCTGTACAAGTGTCAGCTTCTGAAAGAGCCAGTCCATCTAAAACTGTAACCCCTTCCCCTCCGCTTGTACATACCACCGAACTCACTATAGATTTTACTTATTTACTTTTTCTGTCTCTCCCTGGCCCTTAACTGCTGTAGAGCAAGAATTCTGTTTTGCTCACTCCTATATTCCCAATACCTACAACAATGCCAGGCACATGGTACATCTCAATATTTATTAAACCAATGCATGAACAAACTAAGTCAATAAATAAATGAATTCTCTTTTTTACAGGATCTTCTTCATGCCAGCCACACCGGGCAGGAACCATCAGAGAGACACAATGAGGAGGCACTCAGAAAATTTTGATAGAATTGAATTTACATATAGCTGATAAAGCCTAGATAGAAAGGTTGATGGATTCAGCTTGAATCTTTGACTTTAGTGGTCTAATCAACAGATAAATGACAAGCAAAGAATGAAACAGTCCAAAAATGTTTTCAAAACAATTTTGTGAATTTTATTTTTACAAAAATTTTTTAAATTCATATTTTAAAATGTATACCAAGGCAAAAAAAAATCATATAAGCTATATCATAAATACAAGAGAGTTTCAAAACATACAAGAGACATATAATGTAAAAAAAATTTTATATATACAAAGTCCAATGTAATTTCTAATACAAAACAAATACAGCAAGGGAAAATGCTTTAAAAATGCTCATCTGCAAACTACAAAACAAAATCCTCCTCTTGACTAACTGCATGAACTGCCATGAAATTTGCAGCTCCATCATATTAGGTGTCTCTTCTTTCTTCATGTTACCTTGTCTTTCTTCCCATTTTTCTTTTAAGACAGGGTCTTGCTATGTCACCCAGGCTGGACTCCAACTCCAGGGCTCAAGGAATCCTCCTGTCTTAGCCTCCCAAGGAGCTGGGATTACAGGCACGTGCTACCGCACCCGGCTCTTCATTTCTTTTTAAGACAAAGGCCATTCAAGGCTTTTTAAAAAATTGATGTGTGTTGTTACACTTTAACAGTCAGTGGCTTTTAATTCCAAAAGGTAATACTTTATGCTCTGAGCTATATGTGAGATGAGCCCCTAAACAGTGTGTACAAATAAAATTATGATTTGGGTATTCTAAGGAGACATACCATTTACAGAAACTCCTTTTGATAAAATTAAGGTTTCACTTTTCACATTTGCTTAAATCACAGTAAGCCTGTAAACTAGCTCCTCGATCCACCACTTAAAAACAAAAGCCTCCTTAACAATGCAAAAGGTTGCATTCACTGTATTTATGGTTCCATCAAAGGCTAAATAGCTTATCTAAAATACATCTGAGTGATCTATTCCCTTACCCTCTCCCCGACCTACCCCACAGTTATACTAATATGCACCAAAAATAAAAACAAGTTGCTATTGACACTAGTAATCATTTGATTTAGTTCCAGTTACAGAAACAAAAAAAAAAATCTTTGAATTTTGATTATTTTTTCTGGGAACCATGTCGACTATTAATTTATCTCCATTGCCCTTAATAATATATTTCAGAGAAAATGTTTCTTTAGATTTAAGCTTCAGCTAAAGTTTCTGATCAGGAGGTCAAAAATAGCAAGTTACTGAGTTTTTTCCCCTGTCAAAGCGATTTTTCCTGATTAACCCTGGAAATAAAAGAAGAGAAAGGAAAGAAGGAAGGAAAGGAAGAAGAGAGAAAAGGGAAAGGAAAATAGGTTGTTTGGAAGGTTAATCTTCTAGAGTTACAGTGACTCTTCTGGAACTACGCAGAAAACCAGAGAACTCTCCTGAAATTCACTAAAAGAATGGCATTCACAATGCCATTCATTTAAAAGTAAATGGAATTAGATGAAAATTGTTTTACTATTTCACATATCTTAGAAAAATCTTATTAAGACTTATGATTAAAATTGGCCCCAACTCAATGACTAACATTTAGCAGTGGAGAAACTGCTTTTTAAAGAAGAAAAAAGTGAGGATTAGGAAAGATCAGGTTCATTCAAGTAAGAAGTTTGATATGTAAGAAACCAGAGGGAGCAGGAATAGTGTCCAACTCAAATACTAACAACTAGAGTCCAGATATGGCACAGGGCTGCCAGCAGCTACAGTGAGAAAAGGGTAGACCAATAAAATCTACTCTTTCCAACATACAAGTTTTACTTCACAAAAAGAACTGCTGAAGGCCAGGCCAGTGGCTCACATCTATAATCCCAACAATTTGGGAGGCGGAGGCAGGAGGATTACTTGAGGCCAAGAGTTCAAGACCAGCCTAGGCAAAATAGGGAGACACTGTCTCTACAAGAAAATTTTAAAATTAACTGGGTGTGGTGGCTCGTGCCTGTAGTCTCGGCTACTTGGGAGGCTGAGGCAGGAGGATTGTCTGAATCTAGGAGTTTGAGGCTGCAATGAGGTATGATTATGCCACTGCACTCCAGCCTGGGTGATAGCGCAAGACCCTGTCTCCATTAAAAGAGAAGGAGCCTGGCCAGGCACGGTGGCTCACGCCTGTAATCTCAGCACTTTGGGAGGCCAAGGCAGGCAGATGATGAGGTCAAGAGATCGAGACCATCCTGGCCAACATGGTGAAATCCCATCTCTACTAAAAATACAAAAATTAGCCAGGCGTGGTGGCACACACCTGTAGTACCAGCTACTTGGGAGGCTGAGGCAGGAGAATGGCTGAACCCAGGAGGTAGCGGTTGCAGTGAGCTGAGATCATGCCACCTCACTCCAGCCTGGCAACAGAGCGAGACCCAGTCTCCCAAAAAAAAAAAAATGGGGCCTGCTAAATCCAAGACTCAGTTATTGAGTCTATTAAAGGAAATGCCGCAGACTATGCACACAGACACAATATTTTTACGGCAAATTTAAAGAGTGCAAAAAAACTCTTAAGATTGTATTTGGGAGAACAATACTCCCTTGGGGTAAGTGTGGTTCAAAAAGCAGACCACTGCTACCCTGAGGCACAGCCTGCATAACAGTAATAAATACAGACAGTATTAAAATACAAATTTCCTCCAAATTCTTCTCATTAATTATGGCAACCATTTTGAATGCATCAAGACAGAATTACCAACAGTACAACAAGGTATGTATTCACATTTTCATTTGCATCTTAAGGACAAACTGTTAATGATGATCATGAAAAACAAGATTAAAGGTATGTTCATTTGGGAAAAAGCTACATTAATATTATTCATCCAACCACAAACACTTTTGTAATGAATGCAATACTGCAAAACAATTCAGAGCTTTATAAAAAGTTGATATCAGAGTTTCATTAGAACTTTTTTCCAATTCAAAATTTTTAAAAGTTCAACTACATTAATGCTTAACTATTTTATTCTAAAGTCTGTAAAATATATAAAATACCAAGATTATCCACAGTCACATATGTTTTGAAGTCAGGGGACACATGTATTTTCTTAAGATTGGTTCCATTTGTGTAGAAGGTCTGTGAGGATTCCCCAGTGACAACGTTCCACCACTGTTCAGAGAAAAATAAAATTCTCATTAGATTGATAATTACACTGTGTGACAATTCATAGCGCCAGCAGATCCTCTGCCCTATGTCCTCCCCGCAACCAAACTCAAAGCAAACAGGAGGAAAATGTCTTGGGTTTAATGCTGAATATACTGTTCAACCGGGTCAGCCTTTTCCTGATGAACACTAGTGATGGCCTCACTGCTCCACCTACACCTAACTCCAACTGTGAGTCATGCTGGAGAAACACACAGCCTGCTTGAGGGCTGCAGACAGGAAGCTACAGAGTCCATTACGGCAGTGGCCAGACTCAACTCTCTTGTCTGCATGTCCTTCTCAGGAGAATTGGCAGAAGATTGCCCCTCTCTTCACTCAAATGCCCCTTTGCAGACACAGACTGGTATGCTGACAGAGACCCAAACTATTCATAATATGGGCTACAGGAAACAATGTTCTCTCCAATGAATCTTCCCTTTCCCCAGGTGTGATGCAAAAGCCCTTGACCAAGTTTCTTTATAAAATAATCTACATTATTTATTTACTAAGCAAACATTGAACATCTCAAACATAGCAAGGGCTCTAGCCAAGTCCTTCCTTTCCTTCCCAATCACTGAATTTGCTAATAATATTTATATTCATTTAAAAATTGGAATCATAAAGTTTACCCATCAATGTCACAGCTAAAATGGGGGCAAGAGACAATACACGTAAACTACTTCTGAAGAGGCCTCAAGCTCACCATGATCCTGAGTATTATGAACACAATAATAGTCTCACCCACCTTTGTGCCTATGGCAGTACCTAGCATTCTGTCTTTCCCATGTGAGTGGGTCAAGTATGCATGTTCACTATTAGTAATAATAACTGCTAAAAGTATACCCAATGGACTTTGGTAAACCTCACTGAAGCAGCATGCACTAACTTGGGATTTTCCAGAACTCACAAGTTTGCTTTGTAAAATAACAATGTAATCAAGCACATTCCACCAACCTGAGATTCATTTGTTTTCAGTCACTAAGGCCCTCAGTGATCACTTAGTTCAACTACCCAAAAAATGTACACCACCAAGAGCAAATCCTGACTGTGGACTTTGGGTGGTAATGATGTGTCAATGTGGATCCATCAATTCTAACAAATGCACATATCTGGAGGGGGGATGTTCATAATGGGAGAGGCTATGTATTTGTGGGGGAAAGAGGTATATGGGAAATCTCTGAAATGAGTTAGGCATTATCATTACAGCAATTTTACAGATAAGAAAATCAAGGCACAGAAGTTAAACAATCTTGTGCAAGGTCACAAAGCTAATGAGTGGCAGAGCCAGGCTTTGAACTCAGGCAGCCTATCTCAAGGCCAAAGCCCACTCTCCCGACCATTACACTCTGCTGCCACCAAGTCATGGCACACCACCATTTATCACTATGCATTCCATACTTCAGATCAGCTTTCCCTTCATGTGCACGAATTATTGTGAATTTCTTGTCATTCAGTACGTACTCTGTGGCATAATGCAGGCAAACAACTAAATTATTTTTTCACTTAGGAATAATTTGGAACTTAAGAACTTTTTAGCTTCTGGATACCTTCTTTATCTTACTGGCATTCAATTTATACAGCTTGGATTCTAAAGTAAACAGGCTCAAAAGGCCTATTTTCTTGGACACTACAGCAGCTGTTCCTTTTTACTTTTAATTTGCTCTGTGCTTTTGGATAGTCTCATTATCATGCTGGGTAGATGCAGGCTGGGTTATATCATAATCAGTTGAATAAGCTAGTAATCAAACCAGAAAGCAAAGGCAGCCTGATTGTTATTTAAATATACAAACTAAATATATAGGCTAGAAGTTATTTCACCCTTAAGACATAACATCTATAGTATGTAAACCTATTCTGCTGCTGTATTTCAAGGTTCCCCAAGAATTCTGAAAATATGATCACTGATCTTTTTAACATCTTATAAGCCAGACTCTCAATTATGTAATGGCATTCTGTGGAAGTCAGAGAATCAAATGATGTGGTCTCTAGAAACTTGGTGTCAAAGCTGAGCAGTTAAATTTTTCAGCAGCTAATATAGCCAAAGACTCCCCAGCTTCCAACACAGACAGCAATGACTCTCTTCTAAGCATTATCCCCAGAGCAGACTGAGTTCCAGTTTATCTTTACACTGAAGAAGAACAATTGGTGGTCATTTCTCAGGATCTCCTAATAACTGAATAAAGATGTAGGTTAATGCAACATTTTGTAAACAGAATTGTGTTTTCAATGAAACTTTGTTAAGGGATAATACACATCCTTTCTTTTTTAAAAAGATTTTATTGATATATAATAGCTGTACATATTTTAGGGGTACATGTGATACAATGTGTAATGATCAAATTAGGATAATTGGGATATCCATCACCTTAAACATTTATCTTTTCTTTGTGTTGGGAACATTATAATAATTCTCGCTACTATAATTTCCCTACTGTACTATCAAATACTAGAAATTACTCCCTTTGTTTATCTGTATTTTTGTACCCCTTAGTATAACCTTTCATAAAGCTAAAAACTGTCCTCTAATTTATTTTTTTTATAAGCTAGATTCTTATGGTGGTAAAATTGTAGCCATGTGGGTCTCATGTAACCAAAACACCAGTCATTCAAATATTTCCAAACAGTTATCCTGCCTTAGACTATTAATGAGAATCATCTCCTACACTTAAATGTTTTCAGTAAGAAATAACAGTATCATAAGATCTTATTAGGAATCAATTTTAAATGAAAAAGCTTCCAGAATGTCCAAGTGATCAGCCCAATATAGAGGAGTCCCCAGTCCCCGGGCCATGGACCAATACTGGTCTGTGGCCTTCTAGGAACCCATCCGCAGGGCAGGAGGTGAGCGGCTGGTGAGTGAACATTACCACCTAAGCTTCGCCTCCTGACAGATCAGCGGTGGCATTAGTTTCTCATAGGAGCAGGAGCCCTACTGTGAACTGCACATGCGAGGGATCTAGCTTGCTCACTCCTTACGAGAATCTAATGCTGATGATCTGAGGTGGAACAGTTTAATCCTGAAACCACTGCCCGCCCCCGACTTCCCACCACCACCCCATCTGTGGAAAAACTGTCTTCCAAGGAAACCAGTCCCTAGTGCCAAAAAGGTTGGGGACCGCTGATATAGAGTATCATCTTCTACCACTTTTATAAGTAAGCCACTATTCAAAAGATTCACTTCAAGCATTCCCCTCTAGGTGAAGCCTCTGCTAACTCTCTGAGGTTGGTCTGTTCACTCCTCTCCTCTGTGCTTCCACCTGCTCATGAAAGCATGTCCCAGACCCCTTCTAAACTTTAGGGACTTCATTGGTTTACCACCTGCTTCCCCCATAGACTGTAAGCTGCTGAAAGGCAAGAACCAAGCCATAAACATTGTGCCACACAGCAGGAGCTTAGCACACACTGGACATTCAACACAGTCTTTTTGAGTGGATACATAAAAGACGCATCAAAAAAACACCAAAAATATGACCTTGAAGCACCACAACACATTCAAATTGTGGCCTCAATCGCTAGTAAGTTTTAAAAAGCCGATTTGCTAGAGAAAACAGAGGCAGAGACCTGGGTTTGAGTCCTGGCTTTTCTATTTACTAATTATGTAACTTTATTTTTGTTTGTTTGTTTTTGAGACAGTCTCACTCTGTTGCCCAGGCTGGACTACATTGGTGCGATCTTAGCTTACTGCAACCTCCACTTCCCCGGGGTTCAAGCGAGTCTCATGTCTCAGCCTCCCAAGTAGCTGGGACTACAGATGCCCGCCACAAAACCCAGCTAATTTTTCTATTTTTAGCAGAGACAGAGTTTTGCCATTTTGGCCAGGCTGGTCTTCAACTTCTGACCTCAAGTGATCTGCCTGCCTTGGCCTCCCAAAGTGCTGAGATTACAGGTGTGAATCACCACACCCGGCACTAATTATGTAACTTTAGGAAAGTTATAACCTCCACAGAAAATCATTTTCCTCACATGCAAACTAAGAATGAAATTTAAGCCTCACAAAGCTGGCTAGTAAGATGAGGGAAGTGAAGCGTTTTGTAAACTATAAAGCAATATACTGCTGCTATTATTACTGAAGAAATTTCAAAAATATGTTTTTTTAAAGATTTTCAACCAACATAGTTAATTGTGAATGACATGGAAAACAGAACTAAGTTAAACACCCAACTTGCTAGTCATTCTAATGCCCCAAGTTTAGTATGGGGCAGTATGACAGCTCTGGACTAAGGGCATCCCTAATACTGTCACCGAAGCTTCCCCAAGATCTGAGGAAAGTAGTCCTGTGGATCTGTTTCATCACTACAAAATGGAGATAACCGTAACTGCCTTTTTTTTTTCTGTTTTCCGTTTTAATTAATTAATCAATTAATTATTGAGACAGAGTTTTGCTCTTGTTGCCTAGGCTGGAGTGCAATGGCATGATCTTGGCTCACTGTAACCTCTGCTTCCCAGATTCAAGTGATTCTCCTGCCTCAGCCTCCCAAGTAGCTAGGACTGCAGGCGTGCGCCACCACACCTGGCTAATTTTTGTATTTTTAGTAGAGATGGGGTTTCGCCATGTTGGCCAGGCTGGTCTCGAACTCCTGACCTCAGGTGATCTGCCTGCCTCAGCCTCCCAAAGTGTTGGGATTACAGGCGTGAGCCACCGCGCCTGGCTTTTAATGATTTTTTAAAGTTTTTTTCTGGTTCTTTTTTGTTTTCAATATTTTTTTCTGTTCTTTTTTTAGTTACCAAACTCATTTTACTGCCAGATTTTTTTTTTTTTTTTGACACAGGGTCTCGCTCTGTGACCCAGGGTGGAGTGCCATGGGGTAATCATGGCTCAAAGCAGCCCTGACCTCACAGACTCGAGTTATCCTCCCACCTCAGCCTCCAGAGTAGCAGCCTTTTTACTCTGCTGGGTTGTAAAAGGCCCAACTGAGAAACAGGAAGTGAAAATAGCTTGGAAAGTATGATATAGGCTATTATTTTCTTTCACAGTTCTTGGGAAACTCTTACCTTAATATATCCTCCAGCAGAGATAAGCATTTTGCCATCTGGAGAAAAGCAAAGGTCAGTCACCCAGCCTCCATGGGTAGCAGCTCCTTCTTCTGAAAGCGGAGCACACAAGTGAAGAAGCTCACCGTTTGAGACATTCCATATCTACGTAAACATGATACACAATTCATTAACAGAGTTATCCAGAAGCTTCTCTAGTTTTAAAACATATATATGTCCATATATATGTATTCTAAAATTATTTTACTAGACTTTTATAAACAATCCTATCCAGATGCTAATATTGCCATTTATTTCCAGTGACATTTAATATATAAGCAGTGCTCCAATTTTTCAAATAAAGGTACATCAGAATAAGAAAAAGAAACAGAGGCATAAATGGTAAGAGAAAATAAAATCATCATTTGCAAATCTCTCCCTAGGAAATCCAAGAGAACCAAATGGAAAAACTCATTAGAAAGAGTTCAGTAAGATAGTACACATACATAAAAAAATCAGTAACTTTCCTATACTCTGAATAATCAGGGAGAAAAAAAATTTTTTAATGTACCAACAAAAATTTTTAAAATAACACAATTTTAAGACAGACAATTTTTTCCTGCAGTGGTTGAAAAAATGAAACACTGCCTCATAACTGGTAAAGGAGCACATTCATCCAAAGATGCGAACTCAGAGCAAAATGAACATTTCCAAAGCAGCCCTGCCACTTCAGCTGACACACATTTATGTGACTGGTAGAGAGAAGGTTGGTTACTTACTCCTCAAGCAGAAGAATCTTAATTTCCCTAGAAAGCCCATCTGATAACACCTCTATTCCTGCAAACTGTATACTCTTCTAGTCTTCTGCACTATATACCTATTCCTGGAGTTTTAAATCCTCCTTTGTAATGAAAGGGGGGAAAACCCCACCTTCCTCATATATACGGGTTACCAAAGTAGTCATCCCAATGCCCAAACTTTTTCAATCAGCTCCCCAATTCTTCTGACACAACTAAGTCAATTGACTCCTTTTCCATAATTTCTAAGCTTTCAGCATGCAATACTTTCCATATGGTACTATATTTCCACAGACACAGAGAGAACAACATTCTATGCCTCGTAAAAAGATTGTTTTCTAAAAGTCAAAATTATATATCTAAAAAAAATAGACTGTTTTCTAAATAAAACTGGCATGGTTTGTATGTATATCTTAAGCACTGCAGAGCAATAAAAACTGGCCTATCATGCAGCCTCTGACTCAATAAGGAGCCCTTCGCTGCCCCCCAATGACAAAAATGTGAACCTCTACACGATTTAACAGGCAGGCAGTCCACAGAGGACTGCAACAAACCACACTGTAAATGGCTATCAAATGGGTATAGTGCTAAAGAGATCTTTTCTTTCCAGAAAACAGCAGGATTTGCAATTCATTTATAATCCAGACCGTAATTTACAAAATTATTTTCCTCAAATTCTGCTACTAAAAACAACCTTTGGTTCAAGTCCAAGAATTAAGATGAATCATTCTCAAGCTAATGGCAGAGAATGAACTGCAAATGACTAGAGCACTTGCCTCCTCACATATACAGGGAATGCTTCACTCTAACTCTAAAATGAATCCGTTTCTGCAGTGGAGTGCAGCTGTGAATACAATGTGCACAAGAAATAAAAAGAATGCCTCATCCAACCAGAACTTCAGGACTATGCTTCCCTGACCCATGAACAAAGGTCCCCACTGTGAAGAGTGCTAGCCCAAGCTACAAGAGGAGCAGTGCTCTCATGTCAGCAAACACCCTACCCTGATTTCTCCATTGTCATCTCCCGTTGCCAGCAGGGTACTGTCCATAGAGAAGGCAGAGCAGCGCACACAGCCATTGTGGCCCCTCAATTCATGAAGTGGCAAAAGGAGATCAAAACTCCAGATCTGGAAGGCAATTAGGATTGTTTAGCAATGGTACATACACTCAAAATAAGCATCTGCAAACCCTGCCTTGAGTGCTATTCAGCCATAAATTCAATCACATGGACATTCTAATATTTGGCAATTCATAAACTTTCATGAGATGCCCAAGTTCCAGCATGCAATCTTGTTAATTTTTCTGAGATTCCCTTTAATTACTCAAGTTAAATTCAGCTCAAGGATCAATGTCACTCCTTCCTTAGTTTAGACCTACATGGAAGAACACCGAATCAACTAAGAGCAGTCTGTGGAGTGAAGCAGACCTGAATGTGAGTCCTAACTCCACTGTTCACTAGATTCTTGTGACTAGGACAACTCATATAAGCTTCTATAGCTTCATACTCTGCATCTGTAAAATGAGGACAGTCGTACCTATGCTGTGAAGATTAAATGAGATTATATAGAGTGAAATTACTAGGATGTGACAAGTAATCTTTAAAGGTTAGTCACTATACTAGCCTACTTCTTGGCAGCCAAATGCTGTTTTTTTTTTCCTTTCCATATTGTCTCTTGGTTTTGTCAACATTATTTAGCAACCACATACTGAAAACTACCAAGTTCCAAGCACTGTGAGCTAGAACTAGTGGTACAATAAGATAAACTAGCTACAGTCACTATCCTTGAAAAGTTTATAGTTTAGTCATGAAGACAGGCTCACAAACAGTTAGTGAACAGTTGTATGAAGTAAATGTTCTAACAAATGAATAAAATGTACTAGAAACACTGGAGGTAGAACAGCTAACCTTGCTTGAGGGTCAGGAAACGCTTCAAAAGAGCTCCCATCAAATCTAGGTCTAGAAGGATGAGTCATAATGCTTCAAGGTAAAACAGTAGAAGGTTTATCAAACCAAAGTTAGCAGCATGCACAAAAAGATGAAGTTGGAAAGTTGGCTGGCACAGAGGAAACAATATAGCAGAAAAAGACGGTGATGAGCTAAGTAGTTGGCCTAAAAACCGTTAGGTAACAGGTGTTTCAACAAGAGATACAGGCAGTGGTATGGAAGATAACGTGGAAGAGGTGCAGACTAGAGGCAGGATGCTGGGACAGTCCACCAGTGGTGGAGGAGGAAAGCATGCTCTTCAGGGTGGTGACAAGGAGGAGAAGATAACTCTAAGGTGCACTAAAGAGTCATCAACAGAGCACAAAAGACAGGATGGAGTCCCTGACGATTCCAAGGTTTATAGTTTATAAAGACTGGTAGAAGGAGAAAAAAAGGAGAGAAGGGAGTACTTGAGGTCCCCAACCAAGCAGCATCATTCACCAGAATGTGATTTCAGACACAGTCAATTATATTACATTAATTATATTAAAATTGTATTGTCAGTGTATAATTAAATGTAAATCCCTTTCAATGATTTTCATTGCCTACAGTATGCAGTAGAGGTTGCATTTGATTATAGACAAAAAGTAATCCATAAGGATTACTTATGGAAGTCCTCAATGTATTTCATTTCATTCATTTGATACCAACTAAATGCCAATGGGCGTCATCCAAAAGATCACAAAATATGGGACAGACATGTAGACAGCAACTGTTATGTCCTGTTGTATATATTATTTGGACTCATTATACATAACCACTACCAAAGTTTTATGCATGGTTTCAACTGATTGACCTACCTTTGCAGTCTTGTCAGCAGAGGTAGACGAAAACTTGGTAGCATCATGAGAAATGTCACAAGAAAGTACTGTACCCTGGTGACAGACAAAGTCTTTTTCTATTTTTCCAGTAATAATATTCCATACCTTAAAAAAAAAATTGGAGGTTGACACTTTTAAGAACATTTTATATTAAAAAGCATAATCAGCTACAAGACAGATCTATAAAACGAGTTTTAGTACACTGGCTGTTCTGACCCCTTTACTTTAAATGTGACTAACACTATAAATGCTCATTAAAACACAGCAGATGTAGGTGACTGCAATGAACAGAAAACAAGCATGAGAAAAATAAAAAATTTTTATTGTAAGTAATTAGCCTTCAGTGGCTTTTGGCTGTCTCAATATAATCACTGCAATATGAGAATACATTTTCAAAAACAAATTTATACTTCAAATTACCTTCACTGTTCCATCAAATGACCAAGAAAGCAGTCTTGAATTTTTCAAGAGTCTAAAGTCTTTCACTGTTTCCTGATGGGCTTGTAGAAAGACATATTCCTCCAACTGCCAATTCCATACCTGAATGTGAAAGAAATATGTCTGTTATAATCCTCCCCCGATCCTATCTCATTGGAGGGGTGGACAGAGTGTACATTCTCTTGTCTAAAGTTTTTTACTCACACAGCATTTCAGTAAAACAGAGAAGAATAACAGAGAAGACTATGGTGTCCACATTTTACAGACAGAGAGAGAAGCTGGGGTTAAGTAAATTGACTAGAGGCAAAATAAAATATTTCTCCTCCTAAATAAAATTTGTTTTCTTCAGTTGCTTGGAGAACAGTTAATTATACCAGAAGATAGAAAAAAAAAGAAAAAAAGAACACACAATATGCCAGTGAGCTCACCATCTGATTAAATTTTCCTGAGAAAATTATCCTAATTACATAGTCACAGATTTCTGAACCTACAAGCTGGGGAAGTCTACAGATCCTGGCTCAACTGAAGCTGGCCTAGGAAGGTCAGTTGATCAAAGCAGCTTCAAAACAGAACACAGAGTTTCCAAGGTTCAAATATCTCAGCTATCCCCCAATACAATCCTCAAAATGACAGAAGTGAGAAGGCATTGTTTTTCACGTGCAGCTTCAGGAGGAGCTCCTCAGACATAAGGAAAGGTGTGGGGGGATTGAAATAACATGAGTAACTAGCACAAAATACGCATACAAATGAATCTGAGACACAGAGGTACACAGAACAGAAGTTTATTTTTATGCTATGTCCATGTAAAGGGCATCTCTTAATTACTAAATCAAAGCAACTGTATTTAGAGCTTTATTAATACTTGACTTCAAATTAACTTATTTAACAAATGTTTATTTAGTACCTATATGCAAAGCAAATATGAATCAAACAAGGATCTAGCATAAAGAAACTTAAGAGTTTAGCAAAGAAAATGAGAAATACAAGAAACCCAAAAAAAATCCTACAATATAAGATACAATGATAGAGATAAAAGTTCTGTGAAAGTCAAAAAAGTAATTGCTTAGAGAAAATTTGGTGGAGATAACACATTCAAAGTAGGCTTGAGGAATGGGTTGAAAGTGTGATTCACAAACTGAGAAGGGTTCTTCAAAGGGAATAAATGTTGGAGTTAAAGTATAGGAGCAGGGAAACGTCAAAAGGGGCCTGCTCATGGTTCCATCCAACTAGAGCATACGAGACGCAGAAGAAACAGAAGAGAAAAAAGGTTGGGAAGGTATCCAAAGAAACAGCCCCGTGGGCCTGATGAAGCCAAAATTCTGAGGTATGGGCAAACAGGCCAGCTCCAAAAGAATAAAAAGATAAAGAAAAAGCAGCCACCACTACAGGTATGCATATGAGTAACATTCTGAGTCTAGCTTTTTACTGGCCAATGTTAAACAGCAGAAATATCTTTAATCAGACCTAGGCAAAATCTTAAAAGAAATGACATCTCTTCTTCCCCTTTTTTTACTTCTTTTACCACCACATTTAGCAGTCGCCCTCCCCACCAAGCCCTGGCTTTCAGATCTCATCTTCTGCCTCAGAATGCTCATTCACAGAAGCAGGATATCAGGAGCATAGGGTCTTGCATGCAAGCAAGAGAACTTTAGAAGACAAACTGGAAGTGAGAGTAATTCTAAAGAGAATGAATTAGTAATTTTCAAATTTTAAGAACCCAATGAGATATGCCGGGGGAAGAGGGATAAATGGAGGCTTTTCTGGCTTCCCAAATCAGACCAGAGAGGAAGGGCACCCCATGTGACTAAGCATAAAAGACCTTAGTCCATTTCTACTAGGAACCTCCTGGCTCTCTCCTCCCCATTTCCGGGCTTTACTGAACTGGAGGATCAATGGCTATGCTGAACAGCTCCTCCTAGTTTACAGACACTGCCTGTTCTAGCTTTGCCTGATTCAATGTTCATTTCTAACTTAGTATCTTACTTCTGCCCTCTGCATCAAGAACTCAGACAGCCTTCCTAAGCAGATATAATGAAGAATCTGACAACCACTGAGGGCAGATTAGGAATAGCCTTTGTAGCTTTTGTTACAGAAGGTTTCTGACTAGGCAATGATGATGAGTGATTTTTTGTTGTTGTTGTTGTTGGACTGAACATACTGTGCTAACTGAATAACCTTAATATCACTAAACTTCCACCACCATTAGTCAAATGTAAAAGTTGAGTCTGGGGATGTCTCTATCATTGACTATGTTTGCAGTGTATATATACTTGTAGAATTTTTTCAACTATATGAATAAAATTTAAATTGTAGAAATGCTAAGGAAACTTTTCTTTTCTTTTCTTTTTGAGACAGAGTTTTGCTCTGTCTCCCAGGCTGGAGTGCAGTGGTGGGATCTCAGCTCACTGCAAGCTCCGCCTCCCAGGTTCACGCCATTCTCCTGCCTCAGCCTCCCCAGTAGCTGGGACTACGGGTACCCACCACCACATCTGGCTAATTTTTTTGTATTTTTTAGTAGAGACAGGGTTTCACCGTGTTAGCCAGGATGGTCTCAATCTCCTGACCTCGTGATCCACCCGCCTCGGCCTCCCAAAGTGCTAGGATTACAGGTGTGAGCCACCACGCCCGGCCGGAAACGTTTCATACCAGCAAGAACTAACACAGTCTTATATACTGGCTCATGTAAGCATGGGTAATACTTGGCCTTTATTTACCTCAAGGTAAAGGATCAAAAACTACCAAAGTAGACCTCAATTTTCACAATCCTAAGAGCGATAATCAAGTGAGTTGATTCTTCAAATTTTGGCAATAACTTCAGCTTAGCAAAGATTTACAGAACCCTTACTGCATTCCAGGCATTGGGGATACAAAGATGACTAAAACAAACCTCCATATAATCATTTACAAAAACTTTAAAAAACGAAAACAAAACCCAACCAGTCATTTCTTGAAAATATCTACAGAGTTTTATTCCATTTAAAACACTGTAAATGTAAGAAGTATTCTGAGTAGAACAGAAAAAGAGGAAGAAACACAACTACTTATTTCTATAATATAATAATCATATTTCTAAATATAATCTAACTCCTTTTCTAAAAATATTTCTAGAAATTATTCTTCCCTCTAGCTGAGAATACCTGAAATCGTCAAGCTGGTCATAAAAACCTTATGAATTTAACTTTTGATGGAAAACTACATAGTATACAATGTCTCAAAAGAACTTCATCAAATGTAGTTTTTAGTTTTACCCATTTCAAAGACATCTGGAGAGGAAGAAAGGTGACTATTACACTGAGTTTTACAGCTAGAACACCAGTGTCATGGGAGCCTATAACAAATAAGTTTCTGCACTGAAGCCAAATTTCATTCGAATCATACTCCTTCCTAGGACTCACACAGACATAACATTAAAAGATCTTTTTCCCAAAACCGTTTTTAACAATATAATTAAATATTGCCACCATAAGCAATATATATACACAAATAAAAGAATATAATAGCTTCCATTGAACATATGCATTATCTCCTTCACTTCTAAAGCTCTACTAAAATGGCAAGGTCAAAAGAATGAGAAAGGAGATAACAGCAACAAAATGTGGGAGGCTGGAAAGCAGGAGAATGGTAACTGACTCAGCAAAGTCAAGAAAACAGAATCCTAAAGGCATTCGAAAAAGTCAAAAGCAGCCAGGCACGGTGTCCATGCCTGTAATCCCAGCACTTTGGGAGGCTGAGGCGGGAGGATCACAAGGTCAAGAGATCGAGACCGTCCTGGCCAACATGGTGAAACCCCATCTCCACTAAAAAAATACAAAAAAAAAAAAAATTAGCTGGGCATGGTAGCACATGCCTGTAGTCCCAGCTACTCAGGAGGCTGAGGCAGGGGAATCGCTTGAACCCAGGAGGTGGAGGCTACAGTGAGCCGAGATCGTGCCACTGCACTTCAGCCTGGCAACAGAGCAAGACTGTCTCAAAAAAAAAGTAAAGAAAAGAAAAAGTCTAAAGCAACAAAATCGGCATTATGAACTCCCAAAATGCTCAAAAATGGAAGGTACTAAGTATACCCAAAGGAGGAAATGAGGGTGGGGCTAAGAATATAAGTATTAGGAATTAGGAGGCAGAGAATCCTGATAGCCACATGGTGTTCACCAGAAAGTGCAATGGACCAACTAGAGAAGAGTAGCAGACACTGAGTGTGAGGGGGCTGGGTACAGTCTGGAAGGACTGGAGCAATGTGAGCCTTGTGAGCTGATAAAATTAACCAGGACAACCCTACAATGAGGAGAAACCACAGGGAATAGAATCCAAATGGAGTATAACAAGGATAAGGGCAACAAAAGAAAGAGAAGGTCCAAATAACTGTGAAGGAAGGGGATGGAGCAAAGAGATCTCCTAAGAACAAGGCCATTATATATTTGAGATGGGGATTTGCTCTGTTGCCCAGGCTGGAGTGCAGTAGCATGATCATAGCTCACTCCAGCCTGGACCTCCTAGGCTCAAGTGATCCTCCAACCTCAGCCTCCTGAGTAGCTGGGATTACAGGCATGCACTACCACACCTGGCTAATTTATTTTATTTTGTAGAGGTGGGGTCTTGCTGTGTTGTGCAGACTGGTCTCTAACTCCTGGCCTCAAGCAATCCTTCCACCTCAGACTCCCAAAGTGTTGGGATTAAAGATGTGAGCCACTGCGCCCAGTAAGGCCATATTTTTAATGCCTCATGAAAACAAGAGGAGCTGCAGACCTGTGAAACTAGAAATGCTGGACCTCCCCACTCCTCCAAGGAGTTTAGGAAACTTGATTTCATATAAAAAAAAAAAAGAAGGCCAGGCACAGTGGCTCACACCTGTAATCCTAGCACTTTGGGAGGCCAAGGTGAGCAGATCACTTGAGATCAGGAGTTCAAGACCAGCCTGGCCAACATGGTGAAACCCTGTCTCTACTAAAAATACAAAAAATTAGCTGTGTGTGGTGTCAGGTGCCTGTAATTCCAGCTACTCAGGAGGCTGAGGCAGAAGAATCACTTGAATCTCGGAGGTGGAGGTTTCAGTGAGCAGAGATTGCACCACTGCACTCCAGCCCAGGCAATAAAGCAAGACTGTCTCAAAAAAAAAGAAAAAAGAAAAGAATTGCTGCTGAATCCCAAAGTTACTATGAGAAAAAAGGGAAGAAAGTAGACAGACAGTGACAGCAAACTAGAAAGAAGAATCTCGGAATTTAAGGGCACCAGCACAACTCAGGGTAGAATTACAATTCTGATAACGAGGGATCAAGGGAAGGTTTACATACTAAATGTTGAGATCCAACATCTATTAATACTTCCTGTTCTCTTCCCCAACTTAGCTCTAAGAACCTGCCAGCCAGGTTTATCCTCCAGGCAAGAGACCAGAAAATTCCTCTCTAGGAATCTGAGGAGACCAAGACAAAAGACCTGAAGATACTCACAATAAAGGTTCCCCTTTCAGATCACCTTTTAGAGAAGATCTCAGTCAACACACAGAGCTTTCAGCCAGTTGTTTAGTACACATCTCTGGTAGCCAATACCACTGAGAGCTAAGGAAGCCTTCAAAATAGGAGGTCAAAACAACCAAACAGAAAAAAGCAACTTGGAGGGAACAGCAACTATGCAGCAAAATAAAAATTTATGGGGAAAAAAATTATATATATAAGCCAGGCACAGTGGCTCATGCCTGTAATTCCAGCACATTGGGAAGCCAAGGTAGGTGGATCACCTGAGATCCAGAGTTTAAGATCAGCCTTACCAACATGATGAAACCCCATCTCTACTAAATATACAAAAATTAGCTGGGTGTGGTGGTGCATGCCTGTAATCCCAGATACTCAGGAGGCTAAGGCAGGAAAATTGCTTGAACCTGGGAGGCGGGGGTTGCGGTGAGCCAAGGTGGCACCATTGCACTCCAGCCTGGGCAAGAAGAGTGAAACTCCATCTCAAAAAACAAAAAAAAAAATTACACATATGTGTGTGTGTGTGTGTGTGTGTGCGCGCGCATGTATGTGTGTGTAATTTCTATATATATTATATATATTTATTTACCTGTCTGTGTGTATATCTCCTCAGAGAGATAAAATATTCTATCTACAAAAGAAGAATTTAATGCATTAGAAATATAATAGTAGAAATGAAAATCTCAATAAAATGGCTGGAAGGCAAAACTGAGGAAAACTCCCAGAAAACAGAGCACAGTAGGCCAGGTGCAGGGGCTCACGCCTGTAATCCCAGCACTTTGGGACGCCGAGGCGGGAGGATCATGAGGTCAGGAGTTCGAGACCAGCCTGGCCAGCACGGTGAAATCTCACCTCTACTTAAAAAAACAAAAAAAAATAGCCTAGCATAGTGGCATGCACCTGTAATCCCAGCTACTCAGGACGCTGAGGCAAGAGAACTGCTTGAACCCAGGAGGCAGAGGTTGTAGTGAGCCAAGATCACACCACTGCACTCCAGCCTGGGCAACAGAATGAGACTCCATCTCAAAAAAAAAAAATAGAAGAGAAAAGAAAAGAAAATAAAGCACAGTATAAAAAGATGAAATGTGGGAAAAGAAAACTAGATTATCGGTCCAGGAGATCTAACATCTGAATAATGGTTGTTACAAAAAGAAAAAGCAAACTGGAACAAAAAGGAAAGAATCAAAGAAATAATCCAACTTCCATGAATTGAAAAACATAGGTTTCCAAATTGAGAAGGAAGACTGAATGTCCAAAACGATTAATAAAAACTAACACCACAGTATATCATCAGGAAATTTCAAAATTCTGGGGACAAAATGAATACCCTAAAATCTTCCAGAGAGAAAGATTAGGCAGCAAAATGGCTTCAGACTTTTCAACATGAACTTTGGAACTTGGAAGAAAATGGAGCAATGTCTTCAAAGTTTTAGTGTAAAATAATCTCCAACTACACCCAAAAGTCAAATTTTCCTACACTGCATTAAGACAAAAAACGCATTCACAGTACCCTTAGTACACAGTGATCATAATAACAGGAAGGATCTAAACAAAATTTCGTCATAATTGGGATAAATGGATTGATAAATGAGTGTCTGTGAACGGGTGTATGCACATAAGCTGAGGGCAGGACAGGTGGGAGAAGGAAAAAAGCGGCATCTTCCTGTAGGGAATTCGGTAGGTAACTTGTCAAATGGTAAAATCAAGAAGAGCACTATGAGCATGCCATACAGAGGCATGAAGGTAATATCAAAAGAAACATCTAAAAGCTAAAAGTGGTGCCTCTGGAGAATGAGAAATGGGGGAAAGGGTCTATTTTTCATAATAAATCTTGTAAAACTATTTGAATTTTAAAACAATGTGCTTTGGGACTTTAATAATCAAGTAAATTTTTAAAGAATATATAGTAAGCTTAGGCCTCCATATCTACAATTCTTTATTATGTCAAACTATTCTCTTTTCACAGAATTTCATTCCTGTAATAAACATCTTGTTCTTAAAAGGAAAGAATGAAATGATTTCCACTGGATTTTACTACTGTAAAGAAAAATAAAGAGAAATTACATAAATGTGGCAAAAAGTATACTTACTGATACAAATCCAAATACCAAGGCAGGCAAGAAAATGTAAACAAACCCTTCATTTTCAAAATAAACACCCTTCCAACAGAGGGTTCTAAGACAAACTGTCTGTCTCACCCACAGAAAAATATGAAACACCAATCATCTAAGCCCATGTGCATAATCTGAATGTATGCCCAAAGCAATGTGCTTAAAATATACATCAGATTTTAGACATAATCATAGTGTTCATTTTAGAATCAGCATTAAATATGTTAAGAGTTCAACCTCTCTCTCACCTGAATTGCAGAATCATCAGAACTTGAAATAAGTGTCTTCTCATCGGCTGTGAACTGGATGTGCCATACAGTTTTCTTGTGCCGAATCCTGGACTGGAAGATTCTATTGTTTACAAGTTCTAAAATCTTCAAAGCAGAAAAACACAGAAAATTAATCTGAAGAAACTAAGCAACACATAGGCATTACACCCCAAAGATATTAAACTAAAATTAGACTAGAGGGTACAGAATTTCCATCTGGTGCTTTCACCCTAATTAAAAACAAATGAATGTCACATATATATGCACATATGTATGCATACATACCAACATATTACACCCTAAAATAAAACACTGCAATCATCAGACAGCAGTAGGAACCAGTGGTCCTTCTGATTACTCAACTCCCCACTTCATCAAACAAGTGGCTGTCTAGGCTCGCCCTCCAAAAAAAAAAGACATTTAAGATGGATATGAGAGAAGAAAGTAAGTCCTGGATGGCAAATTCTTCATAAAACAACACAAACAAGGGAAGATAAAAGATGATGAGGGAGACAGGTAAAGGAAAAGAGGATACGAGAAGGCTGGTGGGCAGTGCAATAAGAATACTTAAGAGGGCCAAAGACTAATAATACTCCAAATAAAAGTAGTAACAAATTCAAAAGATAATAACTATGTCAAAAAAAAAAGGCTTTCAAATGAACTCATACCAAAAAAAAAAAAAAGAGAGAGAGGAAATATGTTTCATGGACCAAATTAAAATGTACTCAAGAAAGCCTAAGGAAAATACAGATGATGCTAAAGCAGGAGATTCCAGAAACTCAAACCTAACCCACATGTCTGGAAGAAAAGCCCCTTGAAAACAAAGGGGAATTGTGTGAATGAGAACCTTCCTAAATAAGCAGGATGAATGATCTCACAAACCCTATAAGGCAAGGGCAGAACAGCATAAGAGTTGAGCACATAGCCTCAGAGATCTGGGTTTGAATCCTAGCTCTGCCACTTATTGATTTTATGAAAATTGTGGAAATAAGAGTTTAGACAACTTTACAACAAGAATAACACCACCAAACATCCAGGATGTTATAATTCAATGAGAAAACCCCATCATCTCAGCCCAAAATCTCCTTAAGCTGATAAGCAACTTCAGCAAAGTCTCAGGATACAAAATCAATGAGAAAAAATCACAAGCATTCTTATACACCAATAACAGACAAACAGAGAGCCAAATCATGAGTGAACTCCCATTCACAACTGCTTCAAAGAGAATAAAATACCTAGAAATCCAACTTACAAGGGATGTGAAGGACCTCTTCAAGGAGAACTACAAACCACTGCTCAACAAAATAAAAGAGGACACAAACAAATGAACATTCCATGCTCATGGATAGGAAGAATCAATATCGTGAAAATGGCCATACTGCCCAAGGTAATTTACAGATTCAATGCCATCCCCATCAAGCTACCAATGACTTTCTTCACAGAATTGGAAAAAACCACTTTAAAGTTCATATGGAACCAAAAAAGAGCCCGCATTGCCAAGACAATCCTAAGCCAAAAGAACAAAGCTGGAGGCATCACGCTACCTGACTTCAAACTGTACTACAAGGCTACAGTGACCAAAACGGCATGGTACTGGTACCAAAACAGAGATATAGACCAATGGAACAGAAGAGAGCCCTCAGAAATAATACCACACATCTACAACCATCTGATCTTTGACAAACCTGACAAAAACAAGCAATAGCGAAAGGTTTCCCTATTTAATAAATGGTGCTGGGGAAACTGGCTAGCCATATGTAGAAAGCTGAAACTGGATCCCTTCCTTACACCTTATACAAAAATTAATTCAAGATGGATTAAGGACTTAAATGCTAGACCTAAAACCATAAAAACCCGAGAAGAAAACCTAGGCAATACCATTCGGGACATAGGCATGGGCAAGGACTTCATGTCTAAAACACCAAAAGCAACAGCAACAAAAGCCAAAATTGACAAATGGGATCTAATTAAACTAAACAGCTTCTGCACAGCAAAAGAAAGTACCATCAGAGTGAACAGGCAAACTACAGAATGGGAAAAAATTTTTGCAATCTATTTATCTGACAAAGGGCTAATGTCCAGAATCTACAAAGAACTTAAACAAACTTACAAGAAATAATCCCATCAAAAAGTGGGTGAAGGATATGAACAGACACTTCTCAAAAGAAGACATTTATGCAACCAACAGACACATGAAAAAATGCTCGTCATCACTGGCCATCAGAGAAATGCAAATCAAAACCACAGTGAGATACCGTCTCACACCAGTTAGAATGATGACCATTAAAAAGTCAGGAAACAACAGGTGCTGGAGAGGATGTGGAGAAATAGGAACACTTTTACACTGTTGGTGGGACTGTAAACTAGTTCAACCATTGTGGAAAACAGTGTGGCAATTCCTCAGGGATCTAGAACTAGAAATACCATTTGACCCAGCCATCCTATTACTGGGAATATACCCAAAGGATTATAAATCATGCTGCTATAAAGACACATGCACACATATGTTTATTGCAGCACTATTCACAATAGCAAAGACTTGGAATCAACCCAAATGTCCATCAGTGATAGACTGGATTAAGAAAATGTGGCACATATACACCATGGAATACTATGCAGCCATAAAAAAGGATAAGTTCATCTCCTTTGTGGGGACATGGATGAAGCTGGAAACCATCATTCTCAGCAAACTATCAGAAGGAGAAAAAACCAAACACTGCATGTTCTCACTCATAGGTGGGAATTGAACAATGAGAACACTTGGACACAGGAAGAGGAACATCACACACCGGGGCCTGTTGTGGGGTGGGGGGAGTGGGGAGGGATAGCATTAGGAGATATACCCAATGTAAATGATGAGTTAATAGGTGCAGCACACCAACATGACACATATATACATATGTAACAAACCGCACGTTGTGCACATGTACCCTAGAACTTAAAGTATAATAAAAAAAAAAAATTCAATGAGAGCATCTGGCACAGTAAACAGTTAATAAATGGTAGTTGCTATTATTTGATGATATGGGGCTACACCATACAAAACTGCCAGTTTATAGGTAAATATTGGTAATTTCACATGGTTCATTATTATTTATATTATTTGATGACTTTGAGGTAACTAACGATGTGAATGAAGCACATATGTGTGTTTATTTTTAAACTATCTAAAAGACTTATTTTAAGATAGATGGTAAAAATGAAAAGAATGTGGTACTGACTTGACATCAAGGTTAAGATAAAAGGGAAACTAAGGACTCTTTAAGAATAAATAATAATACACAACAGTTTGAGAGATAAGCCTGAGACGGAAGTCTAAGGTTCACCTGTAAATATACAATTATCCCTTGCTTAAGAAATACATATCCATGATGTATTTTCTCAGAATAGTACACATCTTAACAAATGATAAATAAATTTTTCACAATAATAAAGAGAAGACAAAGCCTGAATTCTCAATCCATGACACAAGGGTCATGGCAAATATATAAGAGTATAGAAATCACTGTCTAAAAGCTTCCTTCTTCACTTTGTGTCTAAACATATAGTCTCTTCTCTGTGGGGCAATATGGACTAGAGAATATTTGTGTAATTCCTTAAGAAAATGAATCCAAAGTAAAATACTGTGGCCAGTGCCATAAGTAATTGGTTAAAAAATAATTCCCAGATGCCTGGTGAGAAAAAGTGAAAGAAGGAACCAATGTTTTTGGTATAAAACATTAAAATATAATGGTTTTTAAAACCATTATAAAGCTAGAGAAAATGTGCTTTTGTGAATTTCACTTGTGATAAAGACAATATTTTTACCCAAAATGCCTTTTATAATACTACATTTTTTGCCTTGCAACATGTTTCTATTTTTACTTATTTGGTCTTGTTAGATAAATTAAGGATTTCAGGTGGTGAACTGAGGTACTTCTGCCACCAAAAGTAGAACAGCAAGGATTGGTAGAGCAGGCAAGCACAGGCAGCCCTGCACCAATATTCCCCATGAGCCTTATCAGTACCAAAATGGAAACAACTTATACCCCATATGGCTGGGCTTCTAAGAAGAGGAGAAAAAAGTGCTCTTTGCATAGTTAGCGAAATCTTGATAGATAGTGGTTGATATATGTGGAGAACAGCCACACAACTAAGTAGAGAATAAGGGACATAAAAAGACAAAAAGCATGAGAAACAGTAAAAAAAGAAATCTGAAAAATATACAGCCAACTGGATAAGATGATTTTTAGTTTAACAGAACGATGACTAATAGATCACAGAAAGATTTATTTAGTATAAAAGTGTATAATAGGCTGGGTGTGGTAGCTCACGCCTGTAATCCCAGCACTCTGGGAGGCCAAGATGGGCAGATCACTTGAGCCCAAGAGTTTAAGGCCAGCCTGGACAACACTGGTGAAACCTCCATCTCTACAAAAACAGAAAAAGTAGCTGGGTGTAGTGGTGCATACCTGAAGTCCCAGTTACTCAGGAGGCTGTGGTGGGAGGATTCCTTGAGCCCGGGAGGCGAAGGTTGCAGTGAGTCAAGATTGGGCCACTGCACTCCAGGCTGGGCAACAAGGTAAGATCCTATCTCAAAAAAAAAAGTATACAATAGCCAGGCACAGTGGCTCCCATGCCCATAATCCCAACACTTTGGGAGGCTGAGGCAGGACAATTGCTTAAACCCAGGAGTTTGAGACCAGCCTGGGCAATATAGGGGACCCCATCTCTACAAAAAGTAAAAAAATTATTCGGGCATGGTGATACAACCTGTAGTCCCAGCTACTCAGGAGGCTTAAGTGGGAGAATCACTTCTGGTCAAGGCTGCAGTCAGCTGTGATCATGTCACTGCACTTAGCATGGGTGACACAGCAAGACCCCATTTCAAAAATAAAAATAAATAAAAATAGAAGTGCACAATGCCAGACACATAATTAGTTTTAATTAACTAATTCTGTACAGAAAGATTCTGAAGACTAGCACTGAATACCTTAATGGTTCCATTTTCGTCTCCGAATGCAATGTACTGAAGATGCGGACTTAAACAACAGCAGCTAACTTGAGCTTCAGTCAGATAATCAATCTGACCTGTTTTTCCATTAATAAGCTAATGAAAAATGAGGCAAAATCAGTTATTAGGCTGTAAGAGCAGATTTTGTTCTTTAGAACAGAGGCTTCAATTGAAAAATAAATAAATAAAACACAGAAAATAACCAACAAGAGTTCTCAGGGGAACAACAAAGCCATATCCTAGTCTCAGCAGCTGCATTTAGCACTTCACACTTTCATTTCATTCCACTTTGGTGGTTCAAATACATTTTCATAAAATAAAACGAGCATTACAAGGTTTAAAAAGCAGCTGCTGTGCCCGCCACCTGAGACACATCTGTCTGATTTGTAATCCCACAGCCAGCTCCACACCCTGTTTTCCATTTCTTCACAAAGCCCACTTTTAATAGGGCTATCGTTTGTTAAAATATACTTTTCTGCTACATTTCAAAGCTGTTGGTCAAACAAGACTGAGACAGACATAAAAAGACAAATTAAAATGGGGCTGATATCCTCCAAATCACTCACAAAACAGTGTAAATTAAGATTCTCTTGGAGCGGGGGCAGTGAGGACAATGGAGAAGAACTCATAAGCATAATTTGCGTAGCTGGATTTACAATGCTTAAACAAAGATTACCTAATTTCATAATCTGTACCAATGCTTAAATCCCATGAATTATGATGCTTTATCACTCATCTAAAACATGTGACCTGGGAAAATATCTCTGAATATTAAATCAATTGTCAGATACCTCTCTCTAACTTAGTGTCATAAACGAAAACTCTTCAATTATTTTTCAACATGAAATAAGCAGTCATTTTTGTTTCTGGTACAAAGATCACAGTCAATCAATCACAGGTAGCTTTTCCTTAACATTATTTTACCTAGCATGTTTTTATCTATTAGACATTCAAAATGAAAATTGAACTACGAAGAGCTGAACATCTTCCTTCTCTCAAAAATTAATTTCAAGAGCTCTCTCTTTAAGTAGAAACTAAAAAATGTTTTATTCACTTAAATGAAACTATTAAGTTTATCCTCTAAACTCTCCCACAACCACTGTCATACAATGATATCTTTATAGACAGATGACTTTTTAAGTCTCACAGTTACAACAGTCATTAAAGAAAGGTTGCACAAATTTAATAAAGGAAATACAAGCATGAGGACACTAAATTTGACAAAAAAACTGGAGTGGAAATATCCCAAGTGGAAGAATCAGCTTTCTAAAAAACAGTTAATGAGAAATTCACATTGAATTCCACATCCCAATTCACCCCAAAAGTACTGTGTATTAGGAGCTCCTAATCAGCATATTGAGGACAATAGTAAAACTTGTAAAATCAAAGCAAGCCATATTCAGCGGTGACTTACAGCTTGATTTTGACACCCACAGTAAACAAGAAGTTACCACATGCCAAGCGATTTACTCCCAGTATCTACTCCTGAATTTGGATTCTACTTTGACCCTGTAACTAGCTCAGAGACTGTAAGATGAAAAGGACCTTAAAAACTGAGGCTCAAAGCGGTAGCACACGCCTGTAGTCCCAGCTACTCGGGAGGCTGAGGCATGAGAATCTCTTGAACCCAGGAGGTGGAGGTTGCAGTGAGCCAAGATCGTGCCACTGCACCCCAGCCTAGGCAACAGAGAGAGACTATCTCAAAAGAAAAACAAAAGAAAGAAAATTAGCCCTTACTATGAAAGGGCTTCTGTCCTTCTCAATCCTATGTCTCAGGGAATCCTCAGGGCAAGGGAGAATGTCCCACCAGTTCACATAAAAGCCATGCCACCTCCTGCCCTTCTTATCTGGCTGCTTGCTCTTACCACCTCTCTTAGCCATAAGTCACAGTCACATGCTGTCAGCTCCACATGCTGACACCTTCAATGGTCCATACTCTGCTGTTCTACTTGGGCTGACCAATATATAGATAGCCTCTTGTGTTTGATCTTCCATGAGGTACCTGCTTTCTCTTGCTGCCACTATCTACACTACCACCACTTCCAGGACATCTCTGTCAATGCAATGACACCTTATTTAGCCACCAGCACAGTGGTGCCAACCTGCTCTTGAACTCCAGTGCTCCTTAGGGCATCTGCTCTTAGGGCATCTGTTACCACCACTCTGAGCTCCTGGAATGGTATATTCCTCTGCCAATGGATCTTTGGGACTCCTTTTCTCTTCAGCCAGTTGAGAAATGCCTTCCTCTCATGTGTCCCACTCTTTGTTGGGGGGTACAGGGAGAACAGGCTAGAGTAGTGCTGTTTGGATCCCTAGGCAATATAGTTCTTTCAATTTTACCACACAACCCTTTCCTCCTTAGGGGCAAAAATAAGCATTCAATAAATATCTACTTAACAAAGGTGTGTGTAAATGAATGAACAGGCGTACTTCACTATGTAAAGCCCAGGTCCTTTCACCTCAGTTCCAATCACTCAGACTCCTTCCTCATCTAAAGTGACTTCTGTTCTTTCAAAGACCCTGGAATCCTTCCCTTTTAAAAATGCTTCTATATGCTCATCCCCCTTGCACACATGTCTGAATCACTCTTGTAGACAACATGAGTTTGTCCTCATGGTATTCTTAGACTCCACGCAAATCAAAGAATGTGATCATAGATACCAACAGAAGAGCAGTGAGATGAGGAATTATCTAATTTAATTCTAAATATAAGCATATCTGAGCCTCAGCTCGAGACCTACATATATTTATTTAACCAATGTCTACTGGACAACTGTTAGATATAAAATAATTATGTTTAATCCCAGGTCCAAAAACAAGAAAAACTGAATAGAAAATTCAACCAAAACAATTTTCCAATTGTTTTCTAAAAAATACTCACTTGCAGACGTCTTATATGGTCAACTGCAAGGACCATCACTTCATTTTCTTGAAACACAACATCTACTTCTTGCTTTAACATTATAGCAGAGTTCTTACATACTTTCTTTGTCTCCCAGAGCTGAGTTAGAGATAAAGAAATTATCATTCCATCTCTGAAATAACATGTCTTCATCTTAAAGTAAGAGACAAACTATAAAATACCTATGATGCTAGAAAGGTTTCAATATTAGATTACGATCCAAAAATAAATATTTATTAACACAATCTATAGTAAGATGCTGTTAGTATTAAGAGTTATGGGCTCCAGAGTCAAAATTCCTCAGTATGAATTCTAGTTCTACCTAAAGTTGTAACTTCAGGCAGGTTGCTTAACCCAGCGTTACTCAAAGATAAGGACCTCCTGCTAGTTCTCAAACTGTTTGATACCAATCCACAAGATAAGAAGTTTGGGCCAGACACAGTGGCTCACACCTGTAATCCCAGCACTTTGGGAGGCCAAGGCGGGTGGATCACTTGAGGTCAGGAGTTCAAGACCAGTCTGACCAACATGGTGAAATCCTGTTTCTACTAAAAATACAAAACTTGGCCGGGCGTGGTGGTGTGCACCTGTAGTCCCAGCTACTCAGGAGAATTGCTTGAACCTGGGAGGCAGAGGTTGCAGTGAGCCAAGATCGTGCCACTGCACTCCAGCCTGGGTGACAGAGTGAGACTCCATGACAAAAAAAAAAAGTTTGCACCAGAATGTAAATCAACTACATCACTAAACACACTGTAACTGTGCCTAGTGATGCAGCTTATTTCATTTCAAGAAGACTTTCTTGATGAAGAAAGCAGCGTGTTGATTTATATTCTGGCTCAAGCTCACGGAGACTGGCATGTTAAGTACCACTGACTTTTCTCAGTCCTTCTGTTCCTGTTTTCTTATCTGCAAAAGGGACTATTGTGAGAATTAGTAAATTCATATGTATATATATATAGTACTTTGCATAACATCTTGAATATAGTAAGCACTGAATTAATTTTAGCTATAATTCATATATAACGCTGTATTTGGATGCCGTGGGGACCAGCCATGGTTCCTGGCCTCAAAGAGCTTATAATGTAAGATGTATCAATAAGCCAGAGAAGCAGTGGAGTGTTGGAAATAAGGGGTAAATCATATCTGTATTTAAATTCAAGTCAAAATTTGATAAGCACCACTAGAAAATGACATAGAATTAGATGGCATTAAGAGAGACAGGCAATCCTGGCTAACATGGTGAAACCCTGTCTCTACTAAAAAATACAAAAAAACTAGCCGGGCGAGGTAGCGGGCGCCTGTAGTCCCAGCTACTCAGGAGGCTGAGGCAGGAGAATGGCGTAAACCCGGGAGGCAGAGCTTGCAGTGAGCCAAGATCCGGCCACTGCACTCCAGCTTGGGCGACAGAGCCAGACTCCACCTCAAAAACAAAAAAAGAGAGAGACAGGCATTCTCCCCAAATAGAGAAGGCTTGAGGGGACTTATAGAATGGTTAGGATTTCAACAAACAGAGATACAGGTAAGTAGGGCATTCCAAATACAAGAAACCACTTAAGGAAAAGCACAGAAGCAGGCAACTATGGATTGCTTGGGAAAATGTGAGCAGTCCAGTATTGGTTCCCTGTAGGAATAAACTGGAAGACAGACTGGAGCAGAATGAGGCCATGCTGTAGAGAAGCTTAATGGCAGACAAAGAAGTATATATTTACTTTGGTAGACAAGGGAGCCATTATCTATTTTTGAGCAAAAATGACATGACTATATTGTACATGAAAAAAAAGTATCTTAGAAGCTGCATGTAGAAAAGCAAGAAAGAATACTTGTGGCAGAGACTCATACAACAAGAGAAGTAACAGGTAACAAAGTCCTGAACTTGGGTAGCAGAAATAGAAAGGTAGAGATAATAATAGAAAATGAAAAGGTAGACTCTCTTAGAATCGGGAAGTAATTGGATGCAGGAATTCAAGGTAAAGAAAAGGGTCAAAAATTTTTCTGAGGAATCAAATGCAGTATTTCAAATTAACCAAAATACAGTTTAATCATTGAAGTTCCCACAGCACCTGGCCCATGGTAATCCTCATGAACATGTAGTGAATGAATGAGACTGTTACAGTCCATATAATAGCACTTTTCCAGGGTGAATAGGAGTATAGTACTAGTTTCCTATTTTGCTTACCTCAGTGCTACCCATCAATTTCTTGGTTTGTAAGAGGTTTAGCTCACTATCAGGAAATGTTCAAACTGAAAATCTCAATATTTCTCACCCTGATTGTCTGGTCATCAGAAGATGTCAAAAATGATGATCCATCAGGAGAAAACTTCACACCATGAACCCAACTTAAATGTCCTCTGCAATCAGCCACCTTTGAACACGAGTCTATATTCCACAACTACAGAATAAACACAGCATATAGGAAATCACATACATAGGTATTGTGAAGATAGCAAAAATATTGAAAATAGCAAGAATGAGCCAGCAATACCACTTCAATGAATAATTGCTCAAAAACACACTATCAAAACTACAAAATGTCTTATGAAGAAGATTATTTAGTGCATCATTATTTCTTATAGCAAAATACTAGGAAACTAAATACCCATCAATAGGGAACCAACTGAATAAACTACATTAATCACATAACGGCATATCATGCAGCCGTTAAAAAGAATGAGAAAAGCACCTTGATGACAACAAATCTCTAGGATATACTGTTAACAGAAAAAAAGCAAAGTGCAGAAGAGTCTATATACTATACAGTACTATCTTTTATTTGAGATGGAAAAATATGTACAAGAACATATAGAAGGATACACATATGGATATATATATATGCCTATAGATATCTGCTTATATATGCAAGAAATATTGGACAGTTAAACCAATAACAGAAAATAGTTACATATGCAGGGAAGGAGGGAGAGAGAGGCGAAGGGATAGGGATGAAAGCAAGACTTCTCTGAATATAACTCATTATAAAACTTTGACTTTGGAATCATGCAAATACTTTATCACTTAAAAAAAATCAATCCAAAAAATAATAGGATGAACATAAGCAGCTTCCATATTCAGATTCTTTTCCACTAATACTGTCATCTAACCTTCATTTCAACTGACTGTAAAACCTACAATAAATTAACACAGTAATTGTAACATGTCCACATTTCTCGTTATTCATGCTTATTACCATGTGTACCAGCAGTCTGGTATTTTGTCCTGGGTTCTGCTGTAAATTACTCTAATATATTCAAGTCTAATGAAGTACCATATGTGACTGAGTTCCTCTCATTACACTTTAAATTACAAAACCACTTTATCATTTCAGAACTAGCATGGACAAAACAAGTACCTCATCATAGGCCCAGTGACTGGTTTTCGTTCAGTGAGTTCTATGGTTATGAACTAATTGTATGAAATTTTCTCTGCCTTTTCTCTAGAGTCCAAGCTGGGACATAAAGAGCTAAAGGCCAAAAATAAAAGTGGTTCCACAACTGAAGATCTCTCTTAAGAAACTGAAAATCTCCCTTGAGAATCCTCCCCTCTCTTCCCACTTTCTTCTCCCCATCTCTCTCCCATCATTTCTTTGTCACTCAGAGCCTCCAGAACTGAGTCCCTATATTTCAAGAGGGAGGATACTGTTTCATTGTTTCCTGGAGATTGCTAAGGATGGCAGAGGGTAAGGACTTTAGAAGTGACAGGAAAGGCTGAAAGAGGGGTTGCTACTTAGTACTGTTTCTAAAAATCCTAACAAATGCTCCACATTTACCTTGAGGATCTACACATAAGGTTCAAGATCTCCTAGGAGATCTAAAACCCAATAAACCCCAGCACTTTGGGAGGCTGAGGCAAGTGGGTCACTTGAGGTCAGGAGTTTGAGACCACCCTGGCCAACATGAAACCCCATCTCCACTAAAAATACAAAAACAATACAAAAAAAAAATTAGCCAGGCGTGCTGGTGGGCACCTGTAATCCCAGCTACTTGGAAGGCTAAGGCAAGAGAATAGCTTGAACCCGGGAGGTGGAGGTTGCAGTGAGTCAAGATTACAACACTACACTCCTGCCTGGGTGACAGAGAGAGACTCTGTCTCAAAAACAAAATAACACAAAACACTTCCAATTCAAAGCCTCTGCCCAAGAAACAATTGCCCACAGCACCCCACTTCTTCCCGCTGCTTCGGACAGGACTAGAGCTTTTTCACACTCCCTGCCTCTGCGTGCAATGGGAAGAGTCTCAGCAGAGAAGTTCTTCAGTGTCACATGCACCGCTGCACCAAGAATTAGGAGAAGCCTATGGAGCTCATGCCCTCACTCTCACCTGTGCCTCCATGTTGAAGGGCTACAGCTTAGCAACTCTCCCCCAACACCTTCACAGTAATAGGAAAGGCTAGCAAACTCACTAAAATTTGCTAAATAAGCAGAGAACATTGAAGAAGTGCTTGCAGTAGTCATGGCTCCCTTGATGAGGAGTCTGTGAACCAAGTGAACTTCCCTATTTTCCAAAAGGCCCATACCCATCTTCTTGGAACTGTGATCTCAAGGGGTTTCAAACTACCTGGTGGTAAAAACTAACCTGAGGAATGAAGAGTAAGAAAGCTTGGAAAAACTAATCTGTCTTTGGCCAGGCATGGTGAGACACCTGTAATCCCAGCATTTTGGGAGGCCAAAGCGGGAGTATTGCTTGAGGCCAAGAGTTCAAGACCAGCCTGGGCAACACAGTGAGAACCCCATCTCCATTAAAAAAAACAAAAAAAAAAGCAGTAATCCATCTTTGAAGGAAAAAAATAATTCACTACTTTATGAAAAAACTAATACAGCAATTCACTGGGTGGAATTCTTCCAGGGCCAGCTAGGTATACATTCTGAACAGAAAACTTAACAGGTAAGTACAAAATTATAAAAAAGTAATTTATATGAGTTATTTTATTCATTAGTCCCTGGCAATGAACATCCTATCTTATCCTACCCAATGATCTAAGAAATCTGAACTGGACTCATCTCTCACCACCTCTTTTAAGAAGAAAAGAGTCTGTGCCTATACTGTTTAAGAAATGCCACATATCTATACTGGATAAGAGATGTCATGTTTCATGACCAGAAGTCATTCCATTGTTTTCCCAGTTCCTGGCACATGTTAGGCATTCAGCAAATGCTTGCTGAATTCCCTGTCATACTGTCAAATCAAGTCTGTAATCACTGTTAAAATAATAAAGCTGGCTATGTGGTTTAATATCCCAAAGTTAGAGGTCATTAGGCTATAAAGAAAATACTCTACAATTTCTCAAGCAAGGCTCCTCAGCAGTTAATGGTTTAAGCTGTCCATTCTCTGTCATCCTTTGATCTCTGGAAACCCAGGCTTCACAGAATAAATTCAACTACTCACCTCTACACAGTACTGGGACAAAGCAACCACTGCCAAATGGTTTTGCGGGGAGAAGTCACAGTACTGGATGGTGCTGTGATGGCCCGTGTGGATTTCTCCTAATAGGCCACTGGTATGAATGTCAAAAAGCTGTCAACATAAATAGAGATATCTATGAAGGTAAAATATTTTAAGAGAGAAGCTATTCTAATATCCTGCCATTTCAAATATAAGTCCTGAAAAAATATGACAATTACTGATAACTGGCATAATTATTGACAGTCGTAAACAAAATATGGATCAATATACATATACTTTTAAAATATTGCTCATCTTAAAACTTTTTTTTTTTTATTATACTTTAAGTTCTAGGGTACATGTGCACAACATGCAGGTTTGTTACATATGTATACATGTGCCATGTTGGTGTGCTGCACCCATCAACTCGTCAGCACCCATCAACTCATCATTTACATCAGGTGTAACTCCCAATGCCATCCCTCCCCCGCCCCCTCCCCATAATAGGCCCCGGTGTGTGATGCTCCCCTTCCTGTGTCCAAGTGATCTCATTGTTCAATTCCCACCTATGAGCGAGAACATGCGGTGTTTGGTTTTCTGTTCTTTCGATAGTTTGCTGAGAATGATGGTTTCCAGCTGCATCCATGTCCCTACAAAGGACATGAACTCATCCTTTTTTATGGCTGCATAGTATTCCATGGTGTATATGTGCCACATTTTCTTAATCCAGTCTGTCACTGATGGACATTTGGGTTGATTCCAAGTCTTTGCTATTGTGAATAGTGCGCAATAAACATACGTGTGTATGTGTCTTTATAGCAGCATGACTTATAATCCTTTGGGTATATACCCAGTAATAGGATGGCTGGGTCATATGGTACTTCTAGTTCTAGATCCTTGAGGAATCACCATACTGTTTTCCACAATGGTTGAACTAGTTTACAATCCCACCAACAGTGTAAAAGTGTTCCTATTTCTCCACATCCTCTCCAGCACCTGCTGTTGTTTCCTGACTTTTTAATGATTGCCATTCTAACTGGTGTGAGATGGTATCTCATTGTGGTTTTGATTTGCATCTCTCTGATGGCCAGTGATGATGAGCATTTTTTCATGTGTCTGTTGGCTGTATGAATGTCTTCTTTTGAGAAATGTCTGTTCATATCCTTTGCCCACTTTTTGATGGGGTTGTTTGTTTTTATCTTGTAAATTTGTTTGAGTTCTTTGTAGGTTCTGGATATTAGCCCTTTGTCAGATGAATAGATTGCAAAAATTTTCTCCCATTCTGTAGGTTGTCTGTTCACTCTGATGGTAGTTTCTTTTGCTGTGCAGAAGCTGTTTAGTTAAATTAGATCCCATTTGTCAATTTTGGCTTTTGTTGCCATTGCTTTTGGTGTTTTAGACATGAAGTCCTTGCCCATGCCTAAAAACATATTTTCTATAAAGGAAAATTCATCACAGATGAGCTCTCAAGCTAGCCTAAAGAGAAATAAAAGTTTTGTGAATAAAGAAGAGACTGGCCCAATTAACATACAGACTAGTTCTCCCTAATGCTTGTTTATTCAAAAGAGAAAATGAATACTTATAAATGAAAATAATCAAAATGATATAGGGCAGAGGTTTGCTAAAATAGAATTAGCTCAATCATTTCTATTTCTGTCTAGAACTACCACATTGCTCATTATAATTAATCATTTTCCTGTTTTTGAACCCCAAAAAGCTACTTTTGAGTAATCCAAGTTTCTTCAATTTTTTTTCTTTTTTTTTTTTTTTGAGACAGACTTCCGCTCTTGTTGCCCAGGCTGGAGTCCAATGGCGCGATCTCGGCTTGGCACGATCTCGGCTCACCACAACCTCCACCTCCTGAGTTCAAGCAATTCTCCTGCCTCAGCTTCCCAAGTAGCTGGGATTACAGGCATGCACCACCACGCCCAGCTAATTTTTTTATTTTTAGAAGAGACGGGGTGTCCCCATGTTGGTTAGGCTGGTCTCGAACTCCCGACCTCAGGTGATCCGCCCACCTTGGCCTCCCAAAGTGCTGGGATTACAGGTGTGAGTCACTGCGCCCAGCCACAGTTTCTTCAATTTTTAAGACTTATAAATGCTGAATATACTCTTCCAAAGTTTTTGCCAAATAAGATGATTTGTATTTACTACATGTATTGATACAGTATAGTGATTTAAGATTAAGACATAGACCTTAGAAAGAAACAAAAAAGCTTCCAGTGGGAGCTATTAAAATGTTTAGTGAATGCATAGTCCTTGCAAGCAAGCACATATGCTAGGCAGCATAGCGCTGGAGGCCAAAAACACAGGGCAGGAAATTAGATTTAAAATGCTTCCCAGGACAGGTCATTTTTTTAAAAATTAGTGACTGACAGTGATCGAGGAAACCTGGCAAATGTAGAATAGGCAGTTGTCCCAATTATGGAATAGTAAAAGAAAAAAGACCTAACAACAGGAGAAGACTCACAGAGGAATTGGAAAGAAATAACAGGAGGAGGAAGGAGAGACCAAGGGTAAGAAATCGGGATCTACACGCAGTTAAGGAACACCTTTGGGTAGCTTTCTTTTAGCATGGTAAAACAGGGAACTGCTGTACAGATTTTTAAAACAAGGCATTTCATGTAATATAAAATTATTTTCCTCTCACTAGAACAGGTCTCTTAAAATCTTTTAAAAAGTTATCTTTTGTTCAACATCACTGGTAATTGGGAAAACACAAATCAAACCACAAGGAGAAACCACTTCACACCTACTAGGATGGCTATAATTTTAAAAATGAACAATAACAAGTTTTATCAAGGATGTGGAGAAATTGAAACCCTCGAACATTGCTAGTGGAATGTAAAATGGTGCAGCTGCTGTGGAAAAATCCAGTGGTTTCTCAGAAAACTAAATAAAGAATTACCATATGACCCAGTAATTCCACTCCTAGGTATACACACAAGGCTCAAATAGATATTTGTACACCAGTGTTGCAGCATTATTCAGAGCAGCCAAAAGGTGGAAACAACCCAAGTGTCCATCAACAGATGAATGGATGAACAAAATGTGATATATACATACAATGGAACATTATTCAGCCATAAGAGGAAATACTGTTCTGATACATGCTACAACATGAATGAACCTTGAAAACATGCTCAATGAAATGAGTCAGACACAAAAGGACTGATATTATATGATTCCACTTATATGAAATACCTAGGCAAATTCACAGATTACATTAGAGGTTACAAAGGTCTAGCAAGAGAGGGGAAAGAGGAGTTATTACTTCATGGTTACAAAGTTTCTGTTTAGGGTGATGAAAAAGTTTTGGAAATATGTAGTGGTAATGGTTACACAGCATTGTGAATGTAATGCCACTGAAATGTACATTTTCAGATGGTTAAAATGGCAAATTTTCCATTATATGCATTTTATCACAATAAAAAAAGTTTTACTCTTCAAGTCTTGCAAATGCAATGGTTCCTTTTTTGTTCTTATAGATTTTAACTTAAAGGGAGATATTTTTCCTCTTAGTTTCCTGCTAAAGGGGTACAAACTTATAAGCAATCAACACCAAGGATTGCAGCACTAGATCAATAACAATCATATACATGATCCCTTATATAACTATATTCTATATTTCAATTATGCTCTTTAAAACAGTAATATCCCTCATTCAAGTCTTTTGAAATCACTATTAGATCAGAATGTAACTGAGCCATAAATCAGAAGATCTGGCTCTCCTAATCACAATGTAACTTTGGACAAATTATTTGGCTGCTCTGAACCTCAGCTGCCTCATTATTATCATAGGGCTACTGTAACCTGCTGCTTCTTGAATACTTACATCAAAAGAAATTATATGCTCTCTGAATACCACAAATATAAGCTACTGTTAGACATGGGGAAGAAAAGCAAAGCATTTTCTTATTTACTTTTTTCATATTTTCCTCAGTTACTTCATAAAAATTTCACAACCTTTTTTTTTTTTTTTTTTTTTGAGACGGAGTCTTGCTCTGTGCCCCAGGCTGGAGTGCAGTGGCGCGATCTCGGCTCACTGCAAGCTCCGCCCCCCCGGGTTCACGCCATTCTCCTGCCTCAGCCTCCCAAGTAGCTGGGACTACAGGCGCCCACCACCTCGCCCGGCTAATTTTCTTGTATTTTTAGTAGAGACGGGGTTTCACCGTGTTAGCCAGGATGGTCTCGATCTCCTGACCTCGTGATCCGCCCGTCTCGGCCTCCCAAAGTGCTGGGATTACAGGCTTGAGCCACCGCGCCCGGCCCAAAATTTCACAACCTTGTTCAGTCATTGATGAGCATTTCTATCAGAGTCATCAAATCATAAAATTGTACGTGTAAGAAAGCACTTTGAAAAATCACCTAAACCAATGTAACTGAAATTGAAGAAAAAAAGGAGTAATTCAGAAAGCATTCTATGTTTTAAATACATTTTAAATACATTTGAGGAACACTGGATTCGATGGCATAAATTGTATAATAGGACTTCCTGGGGCCCTGAATATGTTAGTTCACACCGTGTGCTTAATAAGGGAAAGCAATACAAAACATATTTCCCAAATGGTGTAACCATGGAGACCTTTCCTCACAAGGCCATCCTTATCTCATGGAGCACAGTTCCAAAGAACCATGACAGGTTAGGAAGACTGCCCAAAATCACACAACTGACTTTATTTTTATCAATAAACATTGTAAAATGCAAAAATGAATAGAAATTTTAACTTTCTTTAAATCAGACTGAAGTTGGCTTTTTAAAGTACTTACAAAGATTTTATTTTTTGCTGCCACCATTATCCTTGCACCATCAGCAAACCATAAACAACACTTCACTATCACTTCCATATCCTCTTGAGGGTCCTCTGAATTTAGGAAGAACTGTTTCACATTAAAGCTTTTCCTCTCGTTTGCTGATGTCACATCCCAAAGCTTCAAATTAAAGTAATAAAAAAAGAAAAAGTTTGTTTTACTCTAAAATCACACCTCTAGAATTCTTTCTGAATTAAATGCTACATAAACTTATTCACTTCACTTGATGAATTATTTTTACCTATGCATGACTTTTTGTAAGGTTTTTAAATTAAGATCTCCAGTTTCATTATCATGTTCTTAAAAAGAAAAAATTAGAAGCACTGCCCAAAATGCAGAACATAAAATTAAATAAAAAGAATCTTGCATGGTGTGGGGGCTAAAAATTACATGTTGACAGTAAGGACACAAGTGGAAGAAAGGTTGTAAGATGAAGAGACTCACGACTTGCCACTGCTGCCCTCTGCTGTGCCAGGAATGAAGTGTGCTTCCCAAACCTACCACTAACAGCAGGAAGACTACACAGGACCCAGTCCAAGTTAGGTCGTGACCTAGCAGAGCATTCAGAGACATAAGGAAGTCTCTGAAAACAGGGACAAGCAAGACTCTTTGTGTGCTTGGCAGGGCTAGATAGGGCTATAAAACTAACTGGATCCTGAGGAATCAGATACAAAATACCATCAACTTTGCTCAGTAGTAGGACCACTTGAATAGAACAAAAGACAAAGGCCTTCAAGAAGACCCACCTCCACTCTTCTGGGCCATGAGCAGCATCTCGGCCTCACAGAGTGATAATGACTGCCCATGCCCAAACCAAAGGTTGGCCATGGAGAAGGATGGGGGTGCGGGGAGAAAGTTGCTTCTCAGACTTTAAGTCAGCTTCCAAAGCATAACTCCCAGGTAAAACCTAATTTGTCTGGCCAGGTACATTTTCAAATCTCTTGAGTAAAAAGAAGTATTATATATACTAAGAAACATGGCCAAAACTAAAACTTTTCTACTTGCAACAACTGCGGGTAATCTGGGTAATGCAGAAGAGACAGCAGGTGCTAAAACAGCCTTCCCTGATACTAAAGAGAAAATAATAATAATAATAAACATAAATGCCTGAACCTTCAGTTACATCATCCTGAATATATAAGAAATCAGTTTCCCTATTAATACGAAAATCAGGCTGGGTACAGTGGTTCACACTTGTAATCCCAGCACTTTGGGAAGCCAAGGTGGGAGGATCACTTGAGCCCAGGAGTTCAAGACCAGCCTGGGCAACACAGTGAGACCTCATCTGTTTTGTTTTGTTTTCCATTTAAAAATTTTTTTAAAAACAAAAAGAAAAGAAAAATCAACTACTGCCTGAATTTTAAAAAAAAAAATAAAAGTAGCACAATCCAACTTGATTATACATGTCTAAACTGCATGTGTTTCTGGACTTGACTTTGGCTTCTATCAAGCAGTGATGAAATCCCACATATTGAGGGATCACATAAACTAATACCAGCATTTCATTCTGAGCAAGTCGCTGCACTATATCCAGGGTCCCTGTGAACCCCATGCCTTTGCGTGCTTTAAACAGCAATTTTTAAATAGAACTCACATTTTAAAATAGTTCATCTCAGAGCCTGAAAAACACATGCTTATCAACATGCTACCCTATAAAACGCTTAAAAAGTTATACAGCCATTTGGGGCAGGACATAATTTTACAGTTTTCATCCTCTCAAAAGGTAAAAGCTTTCAGGAGACTTTGACCTTGAAATGCTGTTATCTAACATCATTTTGCAGGACCTCTGCTTACTACCTGTCATTGTATCAGTGTGAACCAACCAATGATACTGACTTAACAGCACTGTGGGAAAGCCACCACAAACATGGGCAGTTCTCACCAAGAGTGCAGCAGTGTCTGTCCCCTGCTGCGAGCGCTCTGTGCGCCACAATCACATTTTGATACTCATACATGAATATGGAAATAAAAATCCCATCCCTGTCAAATGACAACTTTTTAAAAAGTGTCCGAGTTTAAAGACGTCTTAGTTTGACTTCAAGTGACACAGCGAGGGTTTATCATCTTTAACACATGTATTAAACGCTATGCTAGTCACTTTTAGAGACTATATAAATGAATCAGATACAGATACTACCCTCAAGGAATTGACAGGCCAGTAAGGGAAGTAAGACAAGCACATAAATAACTTAAACACAAAACATGTCACGTGTCATTTGAAAGGAAAAGGTATAGCACAGTGGGAAGGCTGTATGCAAGCTGAGGGCTTGAGGGAACACTTCGTACAGGAGGTAGCCACCTCACTGTACTCCCTGAGATTAGCCTATCTTATACCAACTTAAGACAGAGAATGTCAACATCAAAAAGACAAGGGAACACTCCAGGGCCTAGAGCCTATTCCAAGTGATCAGCATAAGCTAAAGTACAAAATGAGAAAACAAAGACAATGAAAAAGAGGAACAAGTTCAATCTGGTTGTAGCATCAGGTATGTGAACCCTTCCTCAACAGAGTCCTTATCTGCTCTGAGAGCACCGTCTTCATACTTTTATGATTTTCATGGTTCATCTATTCACTTACATTCTCCCCAACTTGATTCTAAACAGTTCAGAGCAGCCAGGAAGTATACTCTTTTCTTTTTTAGTGTTTAAAATCCAAATGCCTAGTACAGTATCTGGCACACACTAAGTATTCAATAAATACATTTTAAGTGAAAGACTGATTACTCCCGGGAGAGTACAGTGGCTCATTCCTGTAATCCTAGCACCTTGGGAGGCTGAGGCAAGCAGACCACTTGAGCCCAGGAATTCAAGACCAGCCTGGGCAACACGGTGAGACCCCATCTCCAAAAACAAACAAACAAAAAGACAGATCACTCCCAAGTTTCAAGCACAGGCAAGTACAGACAATAGTGTTGCTGAAAGAAATAGGGTTCTGGGGGCCGGGCGCGGTGGCTCAAGCCTGTAATCCCAGCACTTTGGGAGGCCGAGACGGGTGGATCACGAGGTCAGGAGATCGAGACCATCCTGACGAACACGGTGAAACCCTGTCTCTACTAAAAAAATACAAAAAACTAGCCGGGCGAGGTGGTGGGCGCCTGTAGTCCCAGCTACTCGGGAGGCTGAGGCCGGAGAATGGCGTGAACCCGGGAGGCGGAGCTTGCAGTGAGCTGAGATCCGGCCACTGCACTCCAGCCTGGGCGACAGAGCAAGACTCCGTCTCAGAAAAAAAAAAAGAAAAGAAAAGAATTCAGGTGTTAAAGATGCAGACAGAACACATACAGCTCTGCTATGGTTTGGAGATGGTTTATTTATCCTGACCCAGACTCGAAAATTTGATCCCCACTGTGGCAGTGTTGGGAAGTAGGGGTTGATGGAAGGTGTCTGGGTCATGGGGGTGGATCCCTCATAAACAGATGAATGCCTTCTAATGCCTTCCCACTGGGGTGAGTTCTCTGGGAATGGATTAGTTCTCAAAAGTGCGGGTTGTTGAAAACAGTCTGGCTTTCTGGGTTTCGCTATCTTCAATCCTCTCTTTTAATATGATCTCTTTGCACACGCCCACTTCCCTTCCCCTTTCCACCATGAGTGGAAGCAGCCCAAGGCCCTCATCAGGTGCAGCTGCCCAATCCTGGAATTTCCAGCCATCAGAATCATGAGCCAAGTAAACCCCTTTTCTTTATAAATTACCCAGTCTCGGGTATTATGTTACAGAAAATAGAGAGCAGACAAAGACAATTTCCAAACTCTCCCAAAACTCAGGTAAACAATAGTAATGAGAATTTTTCTCTCTAGGCATAATCCACACAGCAAAGGAAAATGGAGAAAGAGACAGCAGCAACAAAATCACTAAGTCTAGAAAGCAGAAAGGCAAGTAATAGGCAGACTCCTAGAAATAAATTCTGAGCCTGCAGTGGGGAAATTCAAGCAGCCCAATAACCCCATATAACTCCGAAAAGACTCAGGAAGTGCTGGCACCCAGTACCTTCTGATAAAGGTGAAGCTAAGTCCTCCAAAAAGACTGAGGAAGTGCTGACACCCAGTACCTTCTGATAAAGGTGAAGCTAAGTCAAGAGGAATCTTTAAAAATCCGTTGAAATCTCCTCCCTCCACTCTGCAACCCAGGGGCCTGTGTCCCTACTCTGGCAGAATACAAGGCTATTCTATACCCTACACAGTTGAGAGAAGGGTCACTTGAAAACAGAGAAATTAAGAGAAAGTCTATTTTCTAAATGTTGAGATCTCTGCCCAGATATCATCTCAGAACTGGCCAGAGTCATATCCTACAAATAGAAGACTAAAATTTCTACTAGCCAAGCATGGTGGTGCACACCTGTAGTCCCAGCTCCTCAGGAGGCTAAGGTGGGAGGATCACTTGAGCCTAGGAGGTTGAGGCTGCAGTGAGCTGCAGTCACACCACTGCACTCCAGCGCTCCAGCCTATGTGACAGAGTGAGATCCTGTCTCAAAAAAAAGGGGGGGAGTTGGGCACAGTGACTCACACCTGTAATCCCAGCACTTTGGGAGGCCGAGGAAGGTGGATCACGAGGTCAGGAGTTCAAGACCAGCCTGGCCAACATAGTGAAACCCCATCTCTACTAAAAACACAAAAATGAGCCAGGTTTGGTGGTACGCGCCTGTAATCCCAGCTACTTGGGAGGTTGAGGCAGGAGAACTGCTTGAACCCAAAAGGGCAGAGGTTGCAGTGAGCCGAGATCGCAACACTGCACTCCAGCCTGGGCAACAGAGCAAGACTCTATCTTGGGAGGGGAGAAAAAAAAAGACAAGAAAAAGAAAAAAGAGAAAAGAAAATTTTTACTCTGGACACCCAACCAGTTCAAGACAAAAGATATAAAGACTTTGACATCACAAGTTCACCATCGTGCAGCAAGCCAAGATGGCACCACAGCACTCCAGCCTGGGCGACACACTAAGACTGTCTTTAAAAAAAAAAAAAAAGGAGTTCATGATAAAAACAGATAAGCCAAGGAAAACTACAATTTAAAAGTTCACAATTCCCAGTCAACTTGTTGGTGATGTATTCTTAAATATCAGCAGATAGCAAAGGATCAGATAGCTAAGATATACCTATGTCTAAAATCCAAACAGAAACCAAAACCAACAAATAGAAAAATATCTATTACACAGGAATATGAAAACTTCAAAAAAAAAAAAAAACCCATTACTAATGCCCATAAAAAGATAAAAGATGCTGCATCCATGAAACAAGAACAGAATAATATTTAAAAGGAACTGATCACAAGAATGAATACTTAAAAATATGGTAGCAGAAATTTAAAACTCAATAGAAAGACAGAAAAATAAAGCTAAAGAAATCTTTCAAAAAGTAGGGCAAATGGACAAAAAGAAGGAAGGAGAGGAAAAAATTTTTTGATCCAGAAACACAAGTATTCCAGAAAGAGAAAATAGGAAGAAATCAAACAATTCAAGGAAATGCCAGAACTGAAGGATAAGTTTCCAAATTGAAAGAAGCTACCATTCTGTAGGCAGTTTACTCTGTTGACAGTTTCTTTTGCTGTGCAGAAGCTTTCATTTAATTAGGTTCCACTTGTCAAAGTTTGTTTTTGTAGCAATTGCTTTTGAGGACTTGGCCAAAAATTATTTGCCAAGACTGATGTCAAGAAGGGTATTTCCTAGGTTTTCTTCTAGGATTTCAATAGCTTGAGGTCATATATTTAAATTTTTAATCTATCTTTAACTTTTATATGTGGTAAAAGGTAAGAGTCTAGTTTCATTCTTCTGATTATGGCTAGCCAGTTATCCCAGCACCATTTATTGAATAGAGAGTCCTGTCTCCCATTGCTTTTGTTGGCCTTGTTAAACTATGCATCCAACAAAGGTCTAATATCCAGAATTCATAAGGAACTTAAGCATATCAGCAAGTGAAAAACAGAGACATCTTTAGACATTATAATAAAGACACCTTAAAAATTTACTTCCCATAGATTCTTTCTTAGGAAGCTACAGGAGATTCTCCACCAAGCTGAGAAAGTAAGCCAAGAAAGAGGACAAAAAAACCTAAAAAACAAGGGTTCCAATGTAAGAGAAAAGCAAAAGGAATCCCTAGGATGATGGTAAGGAAGATCTCGGGATGGCAGCTGGACTCTGGGAATAGTACTACCATTACCAATCAGAATGGAGCAAGACAGAACCTTCCAAAAATGTTGTTTCCAAGAAAAGACTTACAAAATGCCTGGTAAGTTTGAATCATTTAAGGAGCAAGTTAACAAGAGAGAGTTTGAAGATAAGCACATTTAAAGACTAAACAAATGAAAAAACTTATTAACCCCAGGGAAAACAGAAAGTTAATAAGACAGGAAAAAAAATTCATACTACATGACTCAATTGTGATTAGTTACAATGATGTAAAACCCTAAACACTGTTCTAATCAAAATCAATGTACAAAAATCAGCCACTCACAGTGATTCATGCCTGTAAGCCCAGCACTTTGGGAGGCTGAGGCCAAAGGATCACTTGAGGCCAGGAGTTTGAGACCAGCCTGGCCAATACAGTAAGACCTTCTATATAAGGAAAAAAAAAAAAAAATCAGTAGCATTTCTGTACATCCATAACATTCAAGCTGAGAGCCAAATCAAGAACACAATCCCATTTACAGTAGCCACACAAAAAAAAATAAAATACCCAGGAATACATCTAACCAAGGAAGTGAAAGATCTCTACAGGGAGAACTACAAAACATTGCTGAAAGAAATCATGCATGACCCAAACAAATGGAAAAATATTCCATGCTCGTGGACTGGAACAATCAATATCATTAACATGGCCATACTATCCAAAACAATCTATAGGTTCAACACTATTCCTATCAAACTAGCAACGTTATTTATCACAGATTTAGAAAAAAATATCTAAAATTCATTTAGAATCAAAAAGGGTCCAAATAACCAAAGCAATTCTAAGCAAAAAGAACGAAGCCAGAGGCATCACATTACCATACTTGAAACCGTATTACAAGGCTACAACAAGCAAAACAGCATGGTACTGGTAGAAAAACAGACACATAGACCAATGGAACAGGACAGGGAACCCAAAAATAAAGCCACACACCAACAACTATCTGATCTTTGAAGGGGTGGCCTGCCCCTCTACACCTGTGGACGTTTCTCCTTAGGCGGAACAAGAGACTTGAGAAAAGAAATGAGACACAGAGACAAAGTATAGAGAAAGAAAAAGTGGGCCCAGGGGACCGGCGCTCAGCTTACAGAGGACCCACGCTGGCACCGGGTCTCTGAGTTCCCTTAGTATTTATTGATAATTATCTTTACCATCTTAAAGATAAGGGAGCGGCAGGACAATAGGATCATTGTAGGGAGAAAATTAGCAGTAAGACATATGGATAAAGATCTCTGTGACATGAATAAGTTCAAAGGAGGGAGAGGTTGCAGTGAGCCAAGATCGTGTCATTATACTCCAGCCTTGGCAACAGAGTGAGACTCTGTCTCAAAAACAAAAACAAACAAACAAAAAACAGATCCTTTACAAACCTGACCCATAGATCTTGCTGTGGTTTAAATGTGTCCCCCAAAGTTCATGTGTTAAAAACTTAATCCCCGATGTAAATATTGAGAGATGGGACCTTCAAAAGTGGTTAGGTCACAAGGGTGCCACCCTCATGAATGGATTAATGCTATTATCTAGGTTCCTGATAAATGGGTAAGTTCAGCCCCCTCCTCACTCTCTCCCTTTCTGCTGGTGCCCTCCCCCCCAGAACTGTAAAAAATAAATCTCCAATCTTTATAAATTACTCACAATTTATAGAAGCACAACATAAATTATAGAAGCACAACATAAATTATAGAAGCACAAAATAAACTAAAGCAGATCTCAAAATATTTTATGAACATATGCTTGAAACAAAATGTACACTTAAAATTTAAGAATTCAAATTACAAGAATAAAAATTCTACATTACAGAACTTTTTTTTTTTTTTTTTTTTTTTAAATATGGATTCTCACTCTTCCCCGGGTGTCAGTGGGGTGGTTTGTTTTCAGCTCACTGCAGCCTCCATCTCCCGGGTTCAAGCAATTTTCTGCCTCAGCCTCCCAAGTAGCTGGGATTACAGGTGCTCGCCACCACACCCAGCTAATTTTTGTATTTTTAGTCTAGTTTCACCATCTTGGCCAGGCTGATCTTGAACTCCTGACCTTGTGAGCCACCCACCTCAGCCTCCCAAAGTGCTGGGATTACAGGCGTGAGACACCACGCCCAGCCTACATTATAGAACTTTAAGCATTAGGTTATACACCATTCATAAACAATCGTTAGGATAAGCAATTACAGTTAAACTAAATATGCTCCTGGAAGTTGAAAGAAGCAGGCTCTTTCTGTAGAAATGTGAAAAAAACAGAAACCTATTTCTATAACCAAATCTTAAGACTTTCCATAAAATATAACCTATTTTAATAGTGTACAAAAGCATACCTTTAAGGTTCCATCAGATGAGCAACTAGCCAAAAGCTTATCATCTGGTGAAAATCTGCAGTGATTGACTGAATTTGTATGACCAAACATGGTATTTCGACATTCTTTTTGATTCAAATCCCAGAGCTATTTGTGAAAGAAAAAAATATAAATAAACAACTAGTATTGAGTGGGGAAACATCAGAAATCATGTGAAGTTCTTTCTTTTCTCTCATTTAAGCCTTTTGGTTACAGAATGATGTTTAACCCACAGTAACACAAACACATCAAACACAAAAGTATCAAACACAAAAATGAACTTGTGATTAACAAGCAATGGGGCAGCCTTTAGATCAACATGTAAATCTACTAAGGGACTCAAGGGCTCACCGAGGTTTTCAGGCTGAGTACTAAATAACTAACTAAACAACTACTACTTATTTTAATGGAGTGGTTTAGAATCATTATTATTTTACACAGTTACAAAAAGCCACAGTAAGTAATATATAATATAAATTACCTCCATATTTTTTAATGTTAGGTTATCCAACCCTAAAAATGGTGGAGTAAGTCAAGTACCACCTCCAGGAAGCAATTAACCAAATCCAAAATGTGGCACATTCCATGGGACAAATGACTAAACTGCTCTAATAAATCAATGTTACAAGAAAGCAGGCAGAGGAAAAAAGGAACTTTAATAGAATAAAAGAGACTTAAGAGGCAAAGCAAATGCTACATGAAGTTTGTTTGGATTCTGATTCCAATAAACATGACAGAAATGCATGTTTTGAGAATATGGAATAAGTGAACATGAACCAGGTATATTACAAAACTGTATTTTATTATGTTAGGTATGATAATAGTATGGTATGATAATAAACATAATATTTATATTAAAGATCTCTGAGATGCATGCTTAAGTATTTTGGGTGAAATGACATATTTAGGATTTGCTGTAAAATCCTCTATTCAGGCTGGACATGGTGGCTCACCCCTGTAATCCCAGCACTTTGGGAGGCTGAGGTGGGCGGATCACCTGAGGTCAGGAGTTCAAGACCAGCCTGACCAACACAGCAAAACCCCATCTCTACTAAAAATACAAAAAATTAGCTGGGAGTGGTGGCCCACACCTGTAATCCCAGCTACTCGGGAGGCTGAGGCATAAGAATTGCTTGAACCCAGGAGGCAGAGGTTGCAATTAGCCGAGATCACTCCACTGCACTCCAGCCTGGGTGATAGAGAGAGACTCTATTCAAAAAAGTGGAGGAGTTTATAAGCTGTGTGTGGTGGCTCACACCTGTAATCCCAGCACTTTGGGAAGCTGAGGCAGGTGGATCACAAGATCAGGAGATTGAGACCATCCTGGCCAACATGATGAAACCTCATCTCTATTAAAATACAAAAAATTAGCTGGGCATGGTGGTACGGCCCCTGTAGTCCCAGCTACTCAGGAGGCTGAGGCAGGGGAATCACTTGAACCCAGGAGGCAGAGATTGCAGTAAGCCGAGATCATGCCACTGCACTCCAGCCTAGGAACAGAGCAAGATGCCGTCCAAAAAAGAAGGGGGGGGGGGCGGTATTTATAAAATAAGATTGACAAAATATTAATCACTGTTGAAACTAAATGATGGATACCACAGGGGTTTATATTATGTTTCCTCCCTTTGGGTAGGTTTGGAAATTATAAAAAATGCAAATAAAAGGAATTATAGTCATATCTGGTGATTTATGCTAGTAAGATTAAACCCAGAAGAAGAAATCAATTATTCCCAGATGTTAATTTTGGCAAAAATTATTTGGAAATGATTAGTAAGTGAGATACATCCTGTTCCTCATGTCCATTTCTATCCTTGGCTCCTTTATCCCAGTCCTAGATAAACTCAGTTCTTCAGATAAGGCAAGTTACATGAAGGCAGCTTCAGAATTACATATTTTCACTGGCTTTTCTCTGCTCAAGAATCACAAGAAATACATCCTAATAGTCCTTATGGTAATACAGGTAGTATGGCACATCTTAAAGTAAACCTTGTCCTTAATTAAAACGGTTTACTAACCAATAACCCCCTCCCACATGGCAGAGGTTTTTTTCCTATATTGAAAAGGAAATATGGACTTCCTCAACCTACAAAATGCCAAAAGCAACATCAAAAATTAGTCATAAATAGTATAACAGTCTTAGTGTTTTTAGCAGTACATTTATTCAAATAGGGCCAAGTTTTTTTGAGTAAAAGTGAACTATAACTGTGATATAATTTTATGTTACTACATTACTCTGTAATTTTGGTCCAATCCAATGTTTTCAAATTGTGCTCTGCAGGGTCCTTGGGATTCTATAAACATAAATATGCCTAAAGAGGCTGGACGCGGTGGCTCACGCCTGTAATCCCAGCACTTTGGGAGGCCGAGGCGGGCGGATCACAAGTTCAGGAGATCGAGACCACGGTGAAACCCCGTCTCTACTAAAAATACAAAAAATTAGCTGGGTGCGGTGGCGGGCGCCTGTAGTCCCGGCTACTCAGGAGGCTGAGGCAGGAGAATAGTGTGAATGAACCCAGGAGGCAGAGCTTGCAGTGAGCCGAGATCGCGCCACTGCACTCCAGCCTGGGCAACGGAGCGAGACTCCGTCTCAAAAAAAAAAATGCCTAAAGAGCACTATGTGGTGGGGAGGGTTAGAGATGAAAGGGAACGACAGAGAATGAGAAAGGAAGGGGAGGGAGGAGGAAGGAGGAGGAGAAGAAAGAAGAAGAGAGGGAGGAGGAGAGAAAAGAAAGGTAGAGAGGGTGACAGGGAGGGAAAGGGATAAAGGGAGAGAGAGACAGAGGAGAGGGAAAAAGGGAGGAAGAGAGAGTCAAGGAGAAATGCAGGTCCCATTCAGCCTGAGCAACAAGCTTTATACACACTGAGCTTCTGTGTAATTTTTTCTTCTGAAAAATAAATAAATAAACAAAAATTTAGCTTCCTGAACAGAAGGATGGAGAGGGCAATTTTCAGTAACTGTTTCAGGACTTTCTAAAGATAATTTTTCTAATAGTTTATTTAAATGTCAAAACATAGAGTCTATGAAGTTTTCCAAACTGAAATGTCTTTTACTACCTCTCTCAAAAATATCATGTTCAATTGCAAAGACGGTATGACATCAAGGAAGGTTTGAAAACAATTCAAAAAAAGTTAGCAGATCTTTCTGGGATCCCGGAAAAGGTAATCTAGCTATCTTTATCCACTTAAGAGGAAAAAAAGATACAATCAAACATTATCAAGCATATGTAGAATAAATTTCTATTTTTTGGTTTTCATTTGTGTTATCTTTCCTACCAGCACCTTTTCCCTCCTCTCTGCGATAACAGAACCTCTCTTTTGAATTAAGCTCCACTTATGATTCAAGTAGAGCTGACCTCACTCATTTGTCCCACTTCCATATAACTAAACTTGTGACCCTTGGACAATCCAAGGGTTTCACCCTACTGTCCACTGGGGTTACCCTAGCGACAAGCATGTAAGCCAAACTGAGTCAAATAAAGTCTCTCTAAAATTAGATCTACGGGTTCTAGGAAAGAGCACATTTCTCTTACTCTGTGATTGTGAGCTATAAGGTAGCCACATTTTTTTGTCACATAAAAAGCATGCCTGAACCAACACAAGGGAAGGCAAGAGTCTGGAGATGGAAAGGGAGGTAGAGCCTGAGAACACAGTTTAAGCATTTGGAGTCAGCTATGCCTGAAGCCATGCTATGCTCCCTCTAGACTTTTCAGTTATATGAGCCAATAAAATATTTTTAAACTATTTTTTTTTTTTGCTTCAGCTAATATATTATTGAGTTTCTATCACTGTGACCAGAAAGTCCTAATAGTAAGATACATGATGTACCTATCAAATTTATCTACATAATTCTCAATATCCACACTTACTTTGAGGAAGCAGTCACTTGACCCAGTGGCTAAGAGAAGATGATGACTACTGTTGGTGAAATGGCAGCAATTGACTTGCTCTGAGTGCTCATCATAAGTGTGTACTAGTTCCCCGGTCACAGAATTCCAAATCTAAAGAGAAAAGAGAAAAAATTTACAAATACCCATTATTTTCAAAGGGAGAACAGAGGGGCAAAGCAATGTCCATTGCTTTGCAAATGCTATCTTATCCTGTCATAGCAGATTTTCCTAGTTGGACAAGATGCTAATGAAACCTCTCCCCTTTCTAAAATATGGCAATATTTTGCCCCAATGTTTAAAAAAATTATTTGCAAAAATACATATATGTACCTATAGCATAACTGGAGTGTCACAAACACATGACATTTCTTAAGAGCAAGATTTCACATGTTTATATGAATGACAGCAGGCAGAGAAGTGCTTTAAAGAGGTTGGCATAACAGACTTGTGATCAGAAGGGTTGAGCCCAAGAGCTGGCTCTACCACTTATGACTTGTGTGTCACAAATCCCTAACTTACCTGCATCTCAGTTCCCTCTTCTGTAAAATGGGGATATTTACTACCTCTCCTACACAATTTAATATATCAAATGAGATAGTGAACATGACAAGTGTTCCATGGACTTCAAGGTACCATATAAATAAGTAAAGGCAGACTGCTTAGCAAAAAAAAATAAAGGTTTTATAGTCTGAGAGAAATCCAGCTTTCAACCCTGTTACTGCTCCCAGTTAATGTAAGCTTGCTTGCACAAGAGACTTCATCTCTGAATCTGTGTCCTCTTCTGTAAATGGGATCAACACTTACCTTGCAAGCTGTAGCAGGAAATTGATAATGTAATATAATAAGGTGTGTCGTATAAAGACTCTTATAGTGTTCAATTTTCAGTAAAAACTAATCATCATTCTAGCTACTATGTAAGACAACTAAGCAGCCTATGCCATATAACAACAAACAAAAGAAATAAATTACCTAATGAACTTTCACTGGGATTTTGACTTTTTAGAGGTACTAATGTCCTTTTTGCATTTCCTTTGTATCTTATCAAAGCACTGATTAGAATCCCCAGAGGTCCAGAGACTTTATCTTCAAGTTCTTTAATAGGTATTTCTGCCTCTGGCTTAGAAAACAGAAACTCATTATTATTTCCTTTTACTCCATGTAGCTCTGACTTTGGAACTGCCCTCAGTGGCCACCTCCAAGTCTGACTCAGAGTCAGAGTAGAGGCTACAGAGTGAATTAACTGTTGGTTATAAAGCCACGAGTCCAATCTATCAAGAGGTAGATTTTTCCAAGGTCTCAAATTTAGTCTGGACATTCCACAGCCCTCTTCAAGTAGGTGAAAACTTCAGGAAAACACCCAAGGCAAATTTCTTGCCCACTCCACCTAGCCAGATCCAGTACTCCAGATTCAACTCCTTTGAGAAAGTGTTAAAGTAAGGTCTCTCTTCCATATATCAGTGATAACACCCACAAGCCTTCAGTTTCTCTTGAATTCTGTATTAGTATAAATGCTCCAGCTAAAAGCCAAATTTGGGAACAAGAGAATACTTAACGAAGATAAAAATTACTCTCTGGTGGGGCACGGTGGCTCATGCCTGTAATCTCAGCACTTTGGGAGTCAAAGGCAGGCGGATCATTTGAGGCCAGAAGTTCAATACCAGCCTGGCCAACATGGTAAAACTCTGTCTCTTCCAAAACTACAAAAATTAGCCGGGCATGGTGGTGCACACCTGTGATCTCAGCTACTCAAGAGGCTGAGGCATAAGAATCAATTGAATCCTGGAGGCGGTGATTGCAGTGAGCTGAGATTGCACCACTGCACTCCAGTCTGGGTGTCAGAGCAAGACTCTGCCTCAAAATAAATAAATAAAAATTACTCTGTTTACTTTTCTCTATTTATTTTTTAGACCAGTAACATATTCTTAGTTTGTTCATCCATCTGGTTTTCCACTGAATTTATAAGCCAGTTCATAAAGGTACACAAAAAAAATTGGGGCTGCATTTTAAAATTGTATCTTACAACAGGAATCCCTAAGTTTATGCAGCAACACTCCTAATCACAATGCACTCAAAGATTTCAACTGATATTTAACCCATAGACTTGTCTATTAATGGCAGACAAACTCATTAATTTGTCATTGATTTTCCCCACTGCCTGCTTAATCCTGAAGCTGATCAACCTAGGCATTTTTGCTCGTGTTTAAAAATAAATAATTTTCAGGTCAGGCACAGTGGCTCATAATTATAATCCTAACACTTTGGAAGGCTGTGGCAGGAGGATCACCTGAGCCCAGGAATTGTAGTTTACGGTGAGCTACGATCATACTACTACCCTCCAGCCTGGGCAACAGAGCAAAATCCTGTCTCTTTAAAAAAGGTAAAGAATTTTCAGATACTGTTAACTTACAACGGATCAAGTTAGTAGATCAGCAGGTGATAGTGCTTTAACTCTACTAACTCTGGTCTCATGATTATAGAAAGATAAAATGAATTCTGTTGTGATTACAACTCAAGAGGAAAAGATTTTCCTACCTTCACTTTTTTATCCACTGAGCAGGTTGCTATAAATCTGTCATCTGTAGAGAATGCACAACAAAGCACTTCATCCTCATGAGCCTTGATTTCTAAAAGTTTCTCTCCTGTTTCAGCTTTGAACACCTGCACAAGTAACAATAAAATATTTGTATAATAAACTGCTTAACCATAGGTCATCATTCAATAAAAATCTTTAAGTGAGTTTAATCATTGTCATTTTGCAAAACAGAAAGGAACCTTGGCAAAGCTACTCCCAAAATCAGAATTTCTGCCAGAATGTGTATGCGTTAATGTAAATAGAGAACTATTCACTATTAAATGTTTCTAAATATCAATGAAAATGTTACAGGATCTTTGCAGTGTTGTTTTTCTGGCCAGAAACTTCTGTGGCTGGTGGCGCCTTTGCCTGAGTTTTGCTTGGGCCCACTGGTCTTGTTTCACCCACTTGGCCTGACAGGCTGCGTTCAGATCATGCTACCAGCCTGGGTCCCAAGCCTGCCAAGGGCGAATCAGGTGTGGAAAGGCAAGGCGTGTGTGAGTGAGCATGGGGTCCAGCCACTGCGCACAGACGTGCTGACTGCTGCAGTGGGGCAGGCAGCTCCAGGTGCCAGCATGGGCGCTGGCTCTCTGTGAGGCTGTGGCTGGACCAGGCACACCACAAGCAGCTTACACGGCTGGCACCAGGGAACACGGTGGTACCCAGAAGCTTGGAGATGCCAGGAACCGCAGGACCCCAAAGAGGGAGTCACAGCCCTAGCTTGGGGAGCTCCCAAGTCTGGGCTCCCCAAAGGGCCTCAGCTCTTCTTTCCTTCTCTCCACTCGCAATGTGGCAAGCAAGGGGCATGTCTCAGCCATGTTTGTATTACAGCTCTTTTAGCCTCACCATCTGGGGGGTCGCAAGTTCTTGTCCTACAACCAGGAAGAATGTGGTACGCTGACAGGTGGAGGGTGAGCAAGACAAACAGGAGCTTTATTGAACGAAAGAATAGCTCAATAAACCTGCGGGGGCAGCTCCTTTCCACAGTTCAGGAGAGGGTAGGCAAGTCCTGCTGACAACTGTTCAGCTATCAGCAGAGAGCGTAGCTCCTCTCAGCAGCTGGTCCTCCTGTCATCTGCACAGCTCTCAGCAAAGAGGGGGCGCTAGAGTGGGTTGCTCCTCTCTGCAGCTGGTCGTCCCAGTGTCTGCTCAGCTCTGGCTAAGCCCGGGGCTTTTATGGGCTTCAGAGGGGAGAGAGTACGTGCCAACTGGTCCATGGGCAGACATGGGCAAGCCTGGAAAAGGTACTACAAGTTCCCACTCCAGTCCATTCAGTTCACACCAGCAGCCCAGCCCCCAGCCTTCAGGCCCTTTGCGGCCTGAAGGTGAGGCCTCATTGGGGACCCACCCCCTTCCGCCCAGGAACCTGTCTGCCTCCTGCTGCCATTCATGGCACCCAGGCTGTAGGTGCCAAGGGGAGCCTGCAGGCCAGCATCAAACTGCCCTCAGCACCCCCTCAGCTTCCCTCCTATGCTCACCGGCGCCCAAAATCCGGAGGGGGCTGAGGCTGCAGGGGGCTGGCATGTCAGCACTGCCCCAAGCATGTGCACATCTGGCAGGGCTGCAACAGCACCCAGGCTCAGCCCAGCCCCAGCTTTGCTCTGAGATCAGAGTGGGTGCCAACAGCAGGGAGAAGTCAGGCAGCGGGAGCAGGTACTTCCAAGCCTGCAAGGACAGGGGTCCTTCCAGGGCCCCCAAGAGTACAGGGATGCCTCAGTCTGCAGCCACAGCTTGGGCAGCTACAGCTGCACCAGGGGGAAGGGCTCCTGCCTGCTCTGTGGAGCCAGAGGCCTGAGCCTGCAGCTGTGGTTTGGGCGGCTGCAGCTACACCCAGGAGGGCAGGGCTCTGGCCTGCTCTGTGAAGGAGGTTTCCAGATCCACAGCTGTGGCTTGGGCGGCTACAGCAGCACCCAGGAGCTCCTGCCCTGGCTTGGGCGGCTACAGCAGCACCCAGGAGCTCCTGCCCCAATTCAGAAGGGGTGGGGCTCCTGGAGCATGCAGCCCCAGCTGCGCCTCCCTGCTGCAGCCAACATTATGGCAGCAGCCACTTTAGGCTGCCCCCTGCTGCCATCAAAAAGAAGTGTCAGAGCATAGCTTCAGTTCTTGAGACTACTTTGGCAATTTCTTAACAATCAAATAAAACATTTCGTTTAATAAGTATTCTCTCTGGAACTCCAAAGCCAAAATTAATAAAATTACTAATAAAGTACACATATAGACATAAGATATGGAGTCATAATCTTGCAAAGACTAAAAGTATCCTAAATACAAGTTTTAACTAATTTCATCATGTTCTCTGCAAAATCAAAAGGCAGAACACAAACATTAAGAAAAGTACTCATTCATATTTTCTGAAAACAAAGGTAATCTTAAAGGAAATTCTTTAAAACAGCTTAGGAAATAGTCTAGTCCAGTTCCTATTTACAAGAAAAAAACCGATGCCTAAGACTTTGATAAAATAAGTATTTTCTTAATCACTGTTTTTTAATCACAGCCCTACTTCCTGTGCTATGAAGCCCTATGTCTTCTAACAATTATTTCCTCACTACCCTGAGCTGACAAATGGATGGCTGGGAACTGACTGGCAGGATAAAGGGCACTTCCTTACCATCTGTAAGTTTAGAATTAGGAAAACATGTAACTGTATCCTTTAAATCTCTAGAGAAACCTTTAATAAAATGTTCAAGAGAGTTGGATTTGTCTGTTATTTCTAAGTTGCAATTTTCTTGAATTTTAGGATTTAAACATATTCCGATATGCACAAAACTGTATACGTGCCTCTTTGACTGTTTCTCAAGAGATGTGTTTTACCTGTAAGGTTTTATCAGCTCCACAAGAAGCTATTCTCTGACCATCCTCAGAAAAGCAGGCATGGTAAACAGCATCTGTGTGGGGGCGGACAACTAAGCGGGAAAGATTCGTGATGTTTTTTTTGTTTCTAAATACAGGGAAAAAATGAACAGAAATTCAATAAACGAGAGTAAAAGTAACTATTTTCTTTCAGTAATAAAATAAACTGTCTTTTAACAAGGTTATGTTCCCCAAAATACAAAATACTTAAAATCAAATTACTAACATGCAAATGACAGCATAGATCACCAAAAGAAAAGAAGTAACAAAAGTAGCATTTGTAAGAGAAATGTTACCCTTTATCAAGCAACCTGTCATGTGTTACAAATGTCACTGAGTTGGAAGAAATCTAATTAATCAAATTAATCAAATCTAGTTAATCAACAAGTCACTTTCTATTTTCCTTTGATACATTAATAATGATACATGTGCTGATAAACCATTATGTAAGCATACCTTCAAAAATTCACCATCTCTTTTTTAAAATAAAAATCATAGCAAAATGCTCATTTCTTAACTGAAGGAAATGCCCAGCATTATTATAATGATGTACTTTAAAGCTGCTCTTCTCAGCCAGGTGTGGTGGCTCATGCCTGTAATCCTAGCACTTTGGGAGGTCAAGGCAGGTGGATCACCTGAAATCAGGAGTTCAAGACCAGCCTGGCCAACATGGCGAAACGCCGTCTCTACTAAAGATAAAAATTGGCTGGGTGTGGTGCCATGTGCCTGTAATCCCAGCTACTTGGGAGGCTGAGGCAGGAGAATCACTTGAACCTGGGAGATGGAGGTTGCAGTGAGCCGAGATCACGCCACTGCACTCTAGCCTGGGCGACAGAGCAAGACTCCATTTCAAAAAAAAAAAAAACTGCTCCTCTCAAACTACAGCTATTCAGACATACCAAAAAGATAAAGCAACGTCATATTCTTTGTATCTTAATCTAATGAATACCAACTATTCCACTAGTATAGATATCATATTACTGCTCATAGTATCTAAAGTATAAAGGGTCCAGACGTGGTGGTTCACACCTGTAATCCCAGGACTTTGGGAGGATGAGGCGGGAAATCACTTGAGGCCAGGAGTTCGAGATGAGCTTGGCCAACATGGTGAAACCCCATCTCTACTAAAAATACAAAAATTAGCAGGCATGGCAGCACACACCTGTAATCCTAGCGACTCGGGAGGCGGAGGCATGAGAATCACTTGAACCCGGGAGGTGGAGGTTGCAGTGGGCCGAGATCATACCAATGCACTCCAACCTGGGTGACTGAGTGAGACTCTATCTCTAAATAAATAAATAAATAAATAAATAATAAAGTGTAAAGGAATGTAATGTGTACTTAAAACAGAAAAAACTATTACTGCAGTGTCAGAACTTCATATACACTACATCCCTGTCACTTTAAGTAAATATGTCAAATAGTATTGTGCTTATTTTAAAAGTCAAGGGTGGGCAGTCAGACAAATCTAACCTCATTTCTATTACTTATTAGGTGTGTAAACGAGCAAATTACTTAACCTAACAAGTTTTTATTTCTTCATATGTCAAATGGAAGTAATGGTATGTATTCTAAACAGCACCCCACACATAAAGGTGCCACTATTATCATTCTTCAAAAAACCACACACAAGACAGATCAAAGTGATAAAAGTGAACACAAAGGTAAATCATATTTAGATCCTGCCTACAAAGCATTACACTTTAGTAGAAGTGATAAAAAAACAAAAACAATTGTTCCTCCGTATTGATGAGGGACTTGTTCTAGGACCCACTACAGATACCAAAATCCATGGATGCTCAAGTCTCTTACATAAAATGGTATAGGATTTGCATATATCCCACCACATCCTCCTCTATAGCCTAAATCATCTACAGATTACTCAAAATACCTAGTACAATGTAAATGCTATGTAAACAGTTGTTATACCATCATGTTTAGGAAATAATAACAAGAAAAGTGTCTGTATATGTTCAATACAAACATAACCATCTACTTTTTTTTTCTAGTATTTTCAATCCACGGTTAGTTGAATTCACGGATGTAGAACCCACGGATACGGAGGGTTGACTGTATAATATAAGAACTAGAGTGATGACAACTAGAAGAATAGATAAGTTCTAGCAAAGTTAAAAGGATTCGATTTTAAAATGTTTCTTACGTCTGCTTGATCTATCTACTCAATTCCTCAAAGCTCAGAAAGTGACCTTCATAATAATGGATATATAGTAGATGGCCCAAAAGTACTAGATAAATAACAAATGAATGAGTGAACAAATAATTTCACTGAAAACAGAAACTCAATTAAATTTAAGCTTATACCAACCTAAACCTTTCTATAGTAAACACCAAAAAAGTTTCTAGTACTCAAATAAAGCATCCTTTGAATATGGCCTGGTCAAACACAATTTAAAATAAGTTATAAATAGCTAGCCATTTTATGAGAGAACATCACAAGGAGAAATGCAGTTGACGCGATGGCAGAAAACAGGAAGAAAAAGTAAAAACTCAACAATTCACAAGCGAACAAGAACTAAACCTATGCCCTTTGATCAGAGCAAGTATTAAGATTAGATTTCAGCCACTAACTAAAACATGAATTCATTCAATATTTCACAAATTTATACTGAATACCAACTACACGGACAAGAAAAATGCTAAATGCTTAATAACAACAACTAATATTTATTGAGCACTTTCTATGAACTGGGTGCTGTTCTAAGTACTATATGTATGTCTATATGTTTATATACATACATACACTCGTTTAATCCTTACAACAATGCTATAAAATACAATCATTAGGCAAAAGAAGTTAAATAACTTTCCCCTTACGATATACAACTAATAAATAGCAGAGCTGGGATTCAAACCCAGGCAGTCTACAGCCAGGGTATGTTATTTTAACCTCCAAACTATTCTACACTTCAGAACACATGGACTAGTATGAGAGAAAACCAAGTAAACAGATAATCACTATAAAGTGTGACAAATGCTATGATATGGGGCAAACAGTACTCTCAGACAGATCTAATCTAGCTTCCATAAGTTAGGGGGCTGCTCCTCAGAGAGAGAGAGAGAGAGCCCTCCACAAGAAAGTGTTAAAGAATGGTCAACTCTGGAAAGTGGGAAGGTAGGAGATAAATGGCTAGTCTTTGACTTTTCATCTTACATCCTATTACTGTTGTTTTTTGTCTTAATCAAGAACACGTATTATTTAAAATAAAACCAGCTGGGTGTTGTGGCTAATGCCTGTAATCCAAGCACTTTGGGAGGCCAAGGAAGGAGGATCGATTGTGTCCAGGAATTTGAGATCAGCCTGGGCAACACAGTGCGACCTTATCTCTACAAAAAAATAAAAAATTAGACATGGTAGTATGTGCCTGTAGTCTCAGCTACTCAGGAGGTTGAAGCACGAGGAATGCTTGAGCCCAAGAGGTCAAGGCTACAGTGAGCAGTGATCATACCACTGCACTCAACCTAAGTGACAAAGTGAGATCCTGTCTCAAAAAAAATAAACAAAACCAACAAAAACTAAACTTATATTTTAACTAAAAACATTTTTTTAATTATCTCAGATACCATTCTCTCCTTCATGGAACCCTCCCTTGAATTCTTCATTTTTCCAAGCCAATTACTTATCAGTTATATCTCTACTTATACACAATTCTGTTGTTACACTCACACATTATATTGTAATTATTTGCTTAAACTCCTTACTTCACTACTAGATTTTGAACTCCTTAGGGGAAAGACTTCACATCCAGTAACAGTGCTTAGCACAGTAGAGAAACTCAAACGCCAGTGCTTAGTATAGTACAGAAACTCAAATGTTTCTTGAACTAAACTGAATCAAGAAAATCACCTACAGCAGTCTGCCTTATTTGGAAAGAGGGCCTAATGCCATAAAGATCCACAGATACCAACCTGGACTTCTATTTAGATATAAATTACACAAATGAAAAGAGAGCCACTCATATTTATTATTTCAAGCTATAAGGGAAGCATGACATATGGAAGGAGCATGCAAAATAAAGCCAGGCAGACCCAAGGTGTTTTTTTGTTTTTTGAGACAGAGTCTCGCTTTGTTGCCCAGGCTGGAGTACAGTGGCACAATCTCAGCTCACTGCAGCCTCTGCCTCCCAGGTTCAAACGATTCACCACGTCCAGCTAATTTCTGTATTTTTAGTAGAGATAGAGTTTCACCATGTTGGCCAGGCTAGTCTCAAACTCTTAACCTCAGGTGATCCACCACCTTGGCCTCCCAAAATGCTGGGATTCCAGGCATGAGCCACTACGCCCGGCCACAAGACCCAAGGTTTAAATCCCATTCAGCAAGTCACATGAACTTAGCCAAGTCCAAATCTCTCTGTGCCTCAATTTTCTCATTTGTAAAACAGGGCAATTTTAGGTATTTAAATTTTTATAAGGTAAGGATTCAATAGAATAACTTGATTATGTAGCATCATAACAGGTATTAAAAAGATGGTATTAATATCTACCCTTTCCTTTTTATAAGCTGACAAGATTAAGGTAAGAGCAATAGAAACTCCTTTAAGAGAGAATAATCAAGGCCGGGCGTGGTAGCTCACGCCTATTAATCCCAGCACTTTGGGAGGCCAAGGCAGGCAGATCACGAGGTCAGGAGGTCGAGACCATCCTGGCTAACACGGTGAAATCCTGTCTCTACTAAAAAATACAAAAAAAAATTAGCCGGGGGTGGTGGGAAGCGCCTGTAGTCCCAGCTACTCGGGATGCTGAGGCAGGAGAATGGCGTGAACCCGGGAGGTGGAGCTTGCAGTGAGCCGAGAGCACGCTACTGCACTCCAGCCTGGGCAACAGAGCAAGACTCCATCTGAAAAAAAAAAAAAAGAGAGAGAATAATCAGGGTTCAGTGGTCATTTAATAAGGACTATGTATGCAAAGTAAAGTGCAAATTACTTTACAGCCATTATCTCATTTAAATCTTCACAGAAGGCCAGGCGTGGTGGCTCATGCCTGTAGTTCCAGCACTTTGGGAGACCGAGGCATGCAGATCACTTGAGGTCAGGAGTTTGAGACCAGCCTGGCCAACATGACGAAACCCCATCTCCACTAAAAATATAAAAACTAGTCAGGCATGGTGGTGGGCGCCTATAATCCCAGCTACTTGGGAGGCTGAGGCAGGAGAATCACTTGAATACGGGAAGTGGAGGTTGCAATGAGCCAAGATCACGCCACTGCACTCCAGCCTGTGCAACAGAGTGAGACTCTGTTTCAAAAATAAATAAATAAATAAATACATAAATACAATCTTCATGGAAATAGCACTTATTTCAAAGGATTTTACACATGAGAGAAGAACCTATAACTTGTTCAAAGTCACAGAATTATTAGGTTTTAGAAATGAAGCTCAAACCCAGCTCTGTGGCTCCAAAGTCCATGCTCTTCACCACTATACTAAATTACAGTAAGTCAAGCACTTAGTACTGAATATTTAGGATAATTTGTCAAAATGTCTTACAGGCATCTATTTATATGGATTCTTTGAAAATACAATCATTTTCTCCTATGCTTACTTCTCTAGAACTTTTCAATAAGTAAGAATGCTTATTAAAAGTTCCAGCCCTTTTGAAAGTAGTTAAATCTTCCTGGAGTGAACGTATTCACCACCTGAAAAATGATGACATAGTTAGCGCACCGCTCCTGTTGGTTTCTCTCCTAACCTACTTACATCCATTCCAGGTAAAGCATTCCATTATCGACCTCCTGCTTGGCCTGCAGCTTAGCTTGCTGATAAACTTCTGAAGTTTCCGGCTCACAGAGACCCAGTTGTACAATATTAGGAAATGGCTGTCGTCCAAGAAGGTGTCCATTTAAAGATAAAAACTCCTGAAAATTCTCACTGACTGCACAATCCTATAAATAAACTGAAATCTCTTAGAAACACAATCAGAGCCAGGATCTGACATTTTTCTGTTTCTGTGATCTTGCCACTTTAAAAGCTTAAATGAAATATTCTTTATGTGAACTAAAATTGAACAGCCAACCATTAGGTACCAAATACATAGGAATCCTCTTCTGACTTTTAAACATAGGGTAAAAAATCTCATTATCAAACACATTTCTTAATACATTCTTTTTTTTAAAAAAACCACTGAACATCTTATTTTCCCAGCTTTTAAACTTCAATCCTACCTACTTTCCCAGTAGGCTGGGAAGCAAATTAATTAGAATCACCAAAGATCAAAGGAGGGAAATTATCTTCACCCCTTCTATTCTCTTCACCCCTTCTATTCTGCTCATCCCCATCATTAAACCTAGAATTAAATGTCAAAAAAAATGATATTCCTTTAAGCACTAATTTTTCATATTAATATACATACCTTTTCATCTAGTATATGTCTGTATTCCACAAATTCATGAATCAGATGAGCAGGGCCTACAAGTTCTGTTTTTGCTTTAATCCAATCCAGGGAAAACATTAAAGCACAAAGTTCCTTTAAAAAAAAAGTAACATCAGCAGCACTGTTAGAGATCAAAACATTTTAGGTATAACATCATTATCCTCACACTACTAAGAGAAACAGTAAATATCTAGAATTTAAAGGATGCAAAGGAAGCAAGTGAGAAAGAATACATCTAAAGTTCCAAAGAATCATAAAATGGGCCTCATACTTTAGCTCCAAATAAACCCCAGTTGGTTAAAAATTTAAATAGAAAATAGAAAACATTTTAAAATACTAGAAAATACAAATAACTATTTTTGTAAGCTTGTAGTAAAGGAAATCTTTGTAAACATGACCCCAAAGCAAAATACCAAACAATAAAAACTGCACTTAACTACATAAAAAAGTGTATTTAACTACATAAAAATTCAAATCTTCAATACAGTAGAAAGCAATATAAATTAAACTCAAGACCAAAGAAGTTTTTAAAAAATACTTATTTGTAACATATATGATAGATGAGGGCTTCAGTATTTATTTTTATAGAAAATTCTAATAAAACAATAAGAAAAAGAAAAACATTGCAAGAGAAAAAATAGGTAAAGGAGGTAAAAGCAAAGAATGAGAGCCACAATTCACAAAATAAAAAGTATAGATGGCCAAAATCTCATTGGTAATCAAAGTGAAACAAGAAAAATTTACCATTTTTAAAGTATCAGATCTCTAAAGACTAAAGGAGTAGTAAGAATATTAGCTGGGGCTGGGCACAGTGGCTCAAACCTATAATCCTAGCACTTTGAGAAGCCGAAGAGGGTGGATCACTTGAGCCCAGGTGCTTAAGATCAGCCTGGGCAACACAGTGAAACCTCATCTCTTTGAAACATACAAAAATTAGCTGGGTGTGGTGGTGCATACCTGTGGTCCCAGCTACTCAGGAAGCTGAGGTGGAAGGATCACCTGAGCCCAGGAAGTGTAGGTTGTAAGTGAGTTTCAGCTAAGAAAATAACCATCAGGCAATTGTACATCATCCAGCCTGGGCATACAGAGTGTAGATCCTGTACAATGAAATAATATGCAGCTTTAAAAATCATGTCACTCTATATAAATGACAAGAAAAGATGATGATTCAATGTAATTAAGTGGTAAAAAGCAATATATGAGACTTTCTATTATCATCCCATTTGGTTTTAAAGGACAAGTGTATTTATAGAAGCAGCAAAATGATCTAGAAAACTATACACAAGAGCATTAGCAATGGTTGTGATCTGTTTTCTTTTTTATAGTTTTTTTTCTAAGTTTTCCAATGAAAATCAACCATTACTGTTAAAGTCAGAAAAAAAGGCTAAAGAGAACTGAATCTGCCACACTATCATATATATATCATATATATATCATACATATACATATATATATCATAAGCTTTAAAAAGGTGCATTGGTTCAGTGATTCTACTTCTCAGAATTTGCCAAGGAAACAACATAGGTACTAAGAGAAACAAGAATGCTCATTACAACATCATAAGGATAAAAAAAACTGAAAACCTAAATGTTCGATAATTAAAGTTTGGTTAAGTAAATTAGGGCACAGCTATTTATTGGAATGCCATCATTCCAATATACATTATTAAATGTGAATATATTTTGCTAGATGAAAAAAACAAACTACAACAATTTACTATGTATTATAACCAAGAAATAACATACCTGAGCATAGAAAAATTACTGAAAGTACTTATGGTTTTCCAAATGTAAACATTTTGAGTAGCTACTTCGGAGTCATGACTTCAATCAAATACCATCTATGTGCTAACAATTCCCTATTTTCATGTTTCATCTATAATTCTCCCCAGAATTCCAGACTCACATATCTAACCACCTATTCAATATTTCCAGCCAGATGTCTTAATAGGTTTATCAGACTTAATATATCCAAAATGAGTTCTTAACCATCCCCATTCTCTGCAGGAAAAAGCTTGTTCTCCCACAGACCTCTATTTCAGTTCATGGACTCCATTCTTTCCATTGGAGTTGGAGTCATCTTTGATTCTTCTTTCTCTTTTAATGCGTATCAAACCCATCAGCAAATCATGATGATTCTACCCCTCTATCATCACTTTCTTTCCCCTTCCCTGCTCTCTCCTTCTTCTAAGCACTTAACTACCCACCGAAATATAATAAATTTGTTTAATGTCTGCCTCCTCCCAGAACATAAACTCAATGAGAGCAGAGACTTTGTGCCTGTGCTTTATCCTCCTAATGAAGAGCGATATACATAACAAGCACTCAATAAATATTTATTGAATCAATGAATATACTTTTCCACTATCCATTTCCTCTCAACGCTTACAAAATAAATCCATACTGCCCAAGAAGGAAAGCTACTAGTAAGAAGAGGATTAATTCTGAGGTGGTTCATTTACTAGTCACTAAGGTACCTTTTCTCATCACTACAGGTAAAAACAAAAATAATTGCACAGGCTACAATCCCATTTTTACTAATAAAAAAATGATACTAATAAAACAAAACATGTTTATGAACAGGACAGCAAAGCAAAATACCAAACAACAACGACAACAACAATGGGAAATTTAACTACATAAAAATTCAAATCTTCAGCTGGCTGCGGAGGCTCATGCCTGTAATCCTAACACTTTGGGAGGTTGAGGGGAGTGGATCACTTGAGCTCAGGTCGAGCTCAGGAGTTTGAGACCAGCCTGGGCAACATGGTGAAACCCCATGTCCACCAAAAATACAAAAATATTAGCCAGGCATGGTGGCGTGTGCCTGTACTCCCAGCTACATGGGGGCTGAGGTGGAAGGATCACTTGAGCCCAGGAGGTTAAGGTTGTAATGAGCTGAGATTGTGCCACTGCACTCCAGCCTGAGTGACAAAGTGAGACCCTGTCTCAAAAAAAAAAATTCAAATGGAAAGCAATATAAACAAAATTCGAGACAAAAAAATAAACGAGAAAAAAGCACGTAATGGAAAAAGGAAAGTCAGGTAAAATAATTTTTAAATGGGTCATCTTACCTTGTGCATCTTGGCACTGGCCATGTGATAGGCCAGAAAGTTATACCAATACATACAGTCTTCCTGATCTAGTGAAAGAGTATGCGGCTGGTGATATCTCTGAAACTGAGTGATTATCTTTTTATGTAGATCCTGCAACCCAAATGAAACGTTTCAGAAGCCAGAAACAATTTTATAACCTAAGCATCACAGTAACTTCAGCTTCCAAAGCTATTAAGAATGCACAGAGAGGCCAGGCTCGGTGGCTCACACCTGTAATCCCAGCACTTTGGGAGGCCAAGGTAGGAGGATCACCTGAGGCCAGGACTTCAAGACCAGCCTGGGCAACATAGGGAGATATCCCTATGTTTTATTTTTTACAAAAAGATAAAAAATAAAAAAACAGTCAGGTGTGGTGGCACGTGCCTGCGGACCCAGCTACTCGGGAATTAGCTACTCAGGATCATTTGAGCCCAGGAGTTTAAGGTTGAAGTGAGCCACTGCATGCCAGCCTGGGCAACACAGTGAGACCCTGTCTCAAAAAAAAAAAAAAAAAAAAATATATATATATACACACACACACACACACACACACAGAGAGAGAGAGAGAAGCTCCCCACAAAATAATGACTTTACAGTGGAGAAACCTGGCAGATACCACTTTAACCAAATTATCAACATTAACATCACCCATAATAAAACATATCAACACCAACAGTCTGGGCATAGTGGCTCATACCTACAATCCCAGCACCTTGGGAGGCCAAGGCAGGTGGATCACTTGAGCCCAGGAGTTCAAGACCAGCCTGGGCAACATGGCAAAACGCTATCTCTACAAAAATTTTTTTAAAAACCACCAAGTACTCTTAGCATATGATGCCACTGAGAAAGATACAACATCATTGGTATTCTTGCCAAATATGTATAACTTCAATGTAGTCAGGAGAAAACATCAGACAAAACCAAATTTGGGTATACTGTACAAAATTACTAGCCAGTACTCTTCAAAAGTGACAAGGCCACGAAAGATAAAGACTGATAAATTTTCACAGATTTGAGGAGACTGAAAAAATGACAAGTAGGGAAACAAGACAATCACATGCAATACGGGATCCTAAATTGGCCTGGACCACAAAAAGAACATGTAGATTAGCGAACAGTATTGTATCAATGTTAATTTTCTGGCTTTAACAACTGTACTATGGTTATATAAAATGTTAGTATTAGGGGAAGCTAGGTGAAGGACTTATGCATAGAAACTGTCTACTATTTTGTAACTTTTCAATAAATCTAAAATTATTTCAAAGGAAAAAGAAAAAAAAAGTAAACCAAGATTCAAGTACCTGAAGCTGGCTGCAATTCTTCTCTGTAAGAAAATCTACTTGAAGATCATGTAAATAATAACGAAACGACTTTCCCTTCCGATCACAAAATAAAAGAGACTTATTTACAAACTCCTGCAGTATGTCTTCAACTTCTTCAGTTTCCATGTCCCAGAGAATACATAACACCTAGGAATCATTGTAAGTATTTAATATGCCACAAAAGTACAATGACCAGGACTGTAGACAGGTATTATCACACACACACACACACACACACACACACCCCCACAAAAACTGTATCTTAAAGCCCTAAGTAAGAATGTCTCATTTCTTAAGAAGAAACCCAACTACTCCTCAAGATAGAAAAGAGAAAGAGAAGTCAGATGCTTCTTCAGCTGCACTAGAACCACAAAAATAGGTTAACTCCTGAGTTCAACACAGAGCCCTTAATGGAGGCTAACAGCAGAGGGACTTCTACACCCAACACCGCACCACCTCAGTCCCCTGGGTCTTATTCTTCCAAGGTTCTCTGTAACAACATGCTCAGTACTATATCAAAGCTTACATGCAATAAATACCCAATGATAAGGATCATTGATCCCATTACCTTTGTAGGCACCTTAACGTCCTTCTGAAGGATGGAAAGATCTGTGTAATAATATTTGATGTCTTCTCTGAGCATTTCAACACTTATAGACATGGCTTCATCTAGAGCCTCATAATCATAAGACGAAGATTTCCTTATTCTCTTAAACTGCTTATTCTGAAGTTGTTTGAGGTAGTACTCCCAGCGATTGGGAAAATCACGTAAAAGTGCACCAATTAAAGATACTACAAGGGGAGAGCCTTAAAAAAAAAAAAAAAGGAAGTCACTGTGCTAATACCATCCTATTTTGTCACTACTAAGAATCAACTTACTTACACTACTAAGAAACAATTTCTCCTGCATGTTATCAAAAGCCTTAAGTATTTATCACTCTTGACTTCACTTCTAGATATTTATTCCAAAAAAAATTAGAAATAAGATTTAATTTAATAAGTTCCTGATTATCTTTATTAAGTCAAAATAACATAGATCAAATCTGGCTAAGATGTCATTACAAAAAAAAAAAAATACATATGTGTGTGTGTGTGTATATATATATATATATACATATGCCAGCCTGAGCAACATAATGAGACCTTGTCTCTACTAAAAATAAAAATTAGAAATATCAGCCAGGTGTGGTGGTACGTGCCTATAGTACCAGCTACTTAGGAGGCTGAGGTAGGAGGATTGCTTCAGTCCAGGAGGTTGAGGCTACAGTGAGCCATGATGGCACCACTGCATCCCAGCCTGGGAAACAGTGTGAGAGCCTGTCTTAAAGGAAAAAAAAAAAAAAGAATGATTAAATTTAAGGATATTCATCACAGCATACTTAGAACGGTGAAAAAAATCTTAAATAATGTAAACAATGTCCAATAATAGAGAAGTGGTTGAATAAATTAAGATATATCAATATTATGCCACTGGTAAATTTTTTTCAAAAAAATATTTAACAACATGGGAAAATGCTCAAGATATATAAAAAGGGTAAGGTCAGCCAGGCGCAGTGGCTCACGCCTGTAATCCCAGCACTTCGGGAGGCCAAGGCGGGCAGATCACAAAGTCAGGAGATCAAGACTAGCCTGGCTAACATGGTGAAACCTCGCCTCTACTAAAAATACAAAAAAATTAGTGGGGCACGGTGGTGGGCACCTGTAGTCCCAGCTACTCAGGAAGCTGAGGCAGGAGAATGGCGTGAACCTGGGAGGCGGAGCTTGCAGTGAGCCAAGATCACGCCACTGTGCTCCAGCCTGGACAATAGAGCGAGACTCCGTCTCAAAAGAAAAAAAAAAAAGGGTAAGGTCCAGCTAGGTGTGGTGACATGTGTCTTAGTCTTAGCACTTCGGGAGACTGAGGTGGGAGGATTGCTTGAGGGCAGAAGTTTGAGACCTGCCTGGGCAACATAGTGAGACCCTGTCCCTACAAAAAAATTTTAAAATTACCCAGGTAGGTGGTGAGTATCTGCAGTCCCAGCTATTCAGGAGGCTGGGGCAGGAGGATTGCTTAAGACGAGACATTCAAGCCTGCAGTGAGCTGTGATCTTGTCACTGCACTCCAGCCTGGATGACAGAGCAAGACCTTGGCTCTTCAAAAATAAGGGCAAGATCCAAAACTATGTATACATAATCTCAATTTTTAAAATCTTTGTTCTAAAAGACTGGAGGCAATACTCTCATGATGCTAATAATTATCAGATTATGGATAATTTCTATTTTTTCTTTATAGTTTCACACATTTTCAAAATGGACATGCATCACCCTTTGTAATAACTACAAATCAAGCATTTTTCCTAAGTGTAAGATTTCTTCAAAAATAAACAAAACTGGCCAGGTGTGGTGGCTCAGGCCTGTAATCCCAGCACTTTGGGTGGCTGAGGCAGGTGGATCACGAGGTCAGAAGTTCAAGAGTACCCTGGCCACGATGGTGAAACCCCGTCTCTACTAGAACTACAAAAATTAGCTGGGTGCAGTGGCACACGCCTGTAATCCCAGCTATTAGGGGGCTGAGGCAGGAGGATCACTTGAACCTGGGCAGCAGAGGTTGCAGTGAGCAGAGATCACGCCACTGCACTGAAGTCTGGGCGACAGAGTGAGACTCAGTCTCAAAAAATAAATAAATAAACAAACAAAACTGTGTCTCTATTTGATGGCAAAATGAAAAATAAGGTGGCCAGGTATGGTAGCTCATGCCTATAATCTCAGCACTTTGGGAGGCCGAGGCAGGCAATCACCTGAGGTCAGGATTTTGAGACCAGCCTGACCAACATGGCAAAACCTCATCTCTACTGAAAATATAAAAATTAGCCGGGCATGGTGGCACATGCCTATAGTTCTAGATACTCGAGAGGCTGAGGCAGAAGAACTGCTTGAACCTGGGAGGCAGAAGTTGCACTGAGCCAAGATCACGCCACTGCACTCCAGCCTGGACGACAGAGTGAGATTCCGTCTCAAAAGAGAAAAAAAAGAAAAAGAAGAAAAATAAGGTATTTCCAAGCATAGCAACAATGAAAGAAATAATTTTAAGAGTTGATAGATTTGACTGTATAAAATTTTAAGCTTCTATATGTCAAAAGAATACAACAAATAAAAGGTACACAAAAAACTGGGAAACAGGCTGGACATGGTGACTCATGCCTGTAGTCCCAGCGCTTTGGGAGGCTAAGGTAGGAGGATCATTTGAGGCAAGTAGTTCAAGACCAGCCTGGGCAACATAGCGAGATCCTATATATAAATTTTACATTAAAAAATTGTTTTACTGGGAAATAATACTTGTAAAAATATGACAAAGAGCTAATAGTTTCAATTTTGAGTATTTAGAAATAAGTTAAAAATGCTTATATCAAAAAAGAAAAGTGAGTCAAGGATAATTTCTTAAAGTCAAGGATAATTTCTTAAAACATATTCAATAAACAAGTAAAAAGTTTAACTTCACTAACGAAAAATGCAAATTAAGACACCAGTTTTTACTTACCAAATTAGAATACTATTTTTATAAAATCCCAAGCAAATACAAGTTTTAAATCTGATTCTCACTATATTTTTAACTCTGACAGCAGAGGTCACATCTGTGTCTCACTTCTCTCGCTAATGTGGTCTCTAACACACTGTGGGTAGATAGTAAATATTATTTTAATGAATAAATAAATACCATAATATCATGTATCCATTTAAGATATCAGAGAAGAACCTAAAATACTAAATCTCCCAGAAAAGTTCTTGCATGTTCATGTGCTAAGTTATCATATTCATTAGCTTAATTTATAAAAGGGAAATTATATAACTCCCTATAACCTCCTCATAAACAAAATAAATAACCATACCTTTACATTCTTTTATAATACTATGAGCTTGTTCTGGCAAATCTGCTTTCTTCATATTAACAAAAAGGGATAAAATTTCAAGTCCTTTTTCTTTTCCTAAGGAACTCTCCACAGGGACTACATATTTAGGACCTGCAAACAAAAATCACAAGACAAAGTAAGTAATTTGGTATGCCACATATTTAAATGTAATTGAATTAAATATAAAGGTACTAAAAAGTTAATGAATAATCCTTACCCATTACTGAATCTGTAACACTCTTGTCTCTGGTTGTAAGAAGAATCTGACACTGATTGTCAAAAGCTTTCAACACCCAAGAGTCCCAAACATCATCCAAGATCAACAGAGACCTAATTAAAAAAAAAAATAATTAATCACTAATGACATTTATTTTAAGCTTCCTTTTAAAAAGATAATCACACCAGTGTCTTTTAAAATCTACCAAATTAAAAATTTTTTTAAACAAATAGATAGCTAGGTCTAGGAAAATGAGTCTTCCTCTTTGCTACACTCTTTTCTCAATATGCTGATTCAAATAAGGAAAAAAAAATTAGAGACTTCTTTCTCCTCAAACCCTAAATCAGAACATATTAAAAGTACAGATCCTACCATAAAAGGTTCAGCCACCACTTACTGAGTGCCTTAAAAAAAAAAAAAAAAAAAAAAGGGGGACCATTACTATCCAAGTAATGGGATTTTCCAACTCAGTCTTTAAGCACCAAAACCAAACTAGAACTGAGCTCAGGTTAGCATGAGAATGCATCATACAATAACGATGATATGTAACCATTTTTTACCTATAAAACTAGCAATTTCAAATGTTGCAACCTAAAAGAACATTACCTTTCATACAAGTGGTTTTTTCTTTAAAGAATGTGTTTATTCATAGTAACTAAGAACCTCTATATCAATTCCCAATTGGTCTCTCTAAAAACTTTTCTAAACTCACTAGAACAGATGAGGGGAAAAAATATAACTAAAACCTGATAGCATAATTATACACTAGCATTTTTGTCTAAATGACACACTGTGGCTGCACGTTACAAAAAAATACTCTAGGCACATATATAGGTTGAAAAATTACAAAAGCATAAACCAAATGAGACTGAGAGATTAAAAAAATATGCCTGGTTTTATAAGCTAGTCTGACACATCTGAAGGTGGCTACATTATTTTACTCAACAGAAGTCACTTTTATTTTTGCAAAAAAGGGAAAGCAGAACTAGGGTAAAGTTACCGAGCAATTAAAGAGGGAAGGGTTAGTGATCTCAATCCTATTTCCTCTATGTAAATCAATATCAAGAGAACGAGGGCCTAGGCGTGGTGGCTCACGCCTGCAATCCCAGCACTTTGGGAGGCCAAGGTGGGCGGATCACGAGGTCAGGAGATCGAGACCATCCTGGCTAACATGGTGAAACCCCATCTCTACTAAAAATACAAAAAATTAGCCAGGCGTGGTGGCAGGTACCTGTAGTCCCAGCTATTCAGGAGGCTGAGGCAGGAGAATCACTTGAACCCAGGAGGCGGAGCTTGCAGTTAGCAGAGATTGCACCAAGATAATATAACAAGTATGCATCAGAATCACCTAGTAGGCTTTTCCCAAAAATACTCTTCTCACCCTATATTCTGATATTAATACCCTTACCAATTTGAGAATCACTGCCATACTCAGCAACTGCTACAGACTGCATCCTTGGGTGCATTATGGCATTTTTAAAAAGTGCAGAGCCACTACCTCTCACTCAGTATACTATAACATTCCCAAAGAACGCTTTATTTATCTTTATACTTGCAGCACTTGGCCCAGAACCTGGCACAACACTCAATGTTGGTTAAATGAACAAATGAAAGAGAGGCTGTTAGATGACAGAAATCAAATTGTTGACTGAATCCAAGGTTATACTCTTAAGACTAGCAGCAGCTAAACTGCTGTCTCCCTTTTGGCTAATGAAAACGGTGAAACACTTGGTAACAGTGCCTGCACATAATTATAATGGTAAGTATTTGCTGAATTAATTAACTGTTGAACAAACAAAACAAACTCACTCCTGAAGTATATGGAAGTAGAAGAGTCACATGTATATTTCTAGAAACTAAGACAAAAGAAGAGCTCCATTAAAAATCCTTCCTGACTTTTTTTTAAATTGAAATAGGGTCTTCCTCTGCCATCCAACCTGGAATACAGTGGCACAATCTAGGTTCACTGCAGCCTTGATCTCCCAGGCTCAAGTGATCCTCCCACCTTAGTCTCCTGAGTAGCTGGGACCACTACTGAATGATGTACCACCACATCAGACTAATTTTTCTATTTTTTAGAAAGACAGGGTTTCGTCATGTTGCCCACACTGGTCTTGAACTCCTGGGCTCAAGCAAACTATCCATCATGGCCTCTCAAAGTGCTGTGACTACAGGCACAAACCACTGTGCCTGGCCCTTTCCTGACATTTATCAGTTGCCTGCATTTATTCTCTCTTGTTCTATGTTAACCCATTAGAAATAATGGATTCAAAGTAAGAAGTTTGCACTTTCTAGCAAAGACCACTCACAAACTCACCTACTTAAGACATTCCCTGGGAGCCTACAATCGTACATATGAGACAATGTGGTAGATAGGAAGCAAAGAAAAAAAGCAACTTTAGGCCAAATGGCAGCCCCTTTTTTTTTTTTTTATCTTTTTAAATACAAGAAAGAAAAGCAAGAAAGCAATGGTTCTTTTCTTTTTCTTTCTTTCTTTCTTTCTTTTTTTTTTTTTTTTTTGACAGTTTCACTCTTATTGCCTAGGCTAGAGTGCAATGGCACGATCTCGGCTCACTGCAACCTCCGCCTCCCGAGTTCAAGCGATTCTCCTGCCTCAGCCTCCCGAGCAGCTGGGATTACAGGCATGCGCCACCAATACCTGGCTAATTTTGTATGTTTAGTAGAGATGGGGTTTCACCATGTTAATCAGGCTGGTCTTGAACTCCTGACCTCAGGTGATCCAAACGCCTTGGCCTCCCAAAGTGCGGGGATTACAGGCGTGAGCCACCACGCCCAACTGCGATGGTTCTCTCTTATCCTCCTTTTAGGACAGCAGGAAAAAGGCATGATGTTCTCAAGAAGTCAGTAGTTGCATCTTATTGGGACTTCACACACCAACTAAATTTGACTATCAGTACCTTGGGTGTTTGCGAAGCATCAGAATGCGAAGACGGTCTTTAGCCTCTTCAATGTTAAGTGGAAGCCTCTGGGAAAAACTCTCATCTTGATCCAATCGTGTGCAAAGATTCTGCAGTTTCATCAGAAGTCCAGATTTGTCTTGTTTCCCAACTGAAACCCAATGCACTCCCCCTGGGAAACAATCTAGTGAGGGAAAGAATAATGAACTTAAGGCCTTTCAACAGGAGTCCTCCTTTAAATGGTTTTACTGTTAAGCATCAGATTTACTCCAATTTTCAGTCCCATCATATCTTTGACCTCTCTTGATTTAGAGTATAAATTTTACATGCAAGATATTGGTAGGCTTTATATCCTGAATCTAAGACAAGTTGAAGATGTGAAAAAACTGAAGTTTGGAGTAAATCTGTGGCTTATCAGGAAAATCTTACCAAGTAAAGTTTTATTATCTTTGTCCTGTGTTGTCAATGATCGCTGCACAGCAATTTCTAAACCTTGTACTCCTGACTTTTTGGGATGGCAATTCTTTGTTGTAAGGGACTGTCCTATGCATTATAGGATGTTTAACAGCCTCTTTGGCCTCTATCCACTAGATGCCAATAGGATTCCCCTTCACCAGTACTGACAAACAAAAATGTCTCCAAACATTGTCAAATGTCACCTGGGGGGGTGCAAAATCACCCCTCATTGAGAACTACTGATGTCCTGGAACATATTAACTCACCCATTATGGTTTTCTTATACAGATTTAAAATAGGAAATTAGATTCAAGTCTGGCTCTACTGCTTACTAGCTAAGCAATCTTTAGCAAATCATTTAACCTCAGTCTCATTTGTTATACTGAAATAAGGTTGTCTAGCCCACCTATTTCAGAGTTGCTGTGAAAAATTAATGATATAAAATATGTGAATTTGCTATGTTAAGCATAAAGGATTAAAACAAGATGTTAGTGTTATGGATCTGAGAGCAACTTACCAATATTAAGCTTCGAACTAGTAAGCACTAGGAATGGCCGTGATTATTATTACTGTTATCATCATCATTGTTAATTGAGCCATAAAACATCTTGAAATACGTATTTTTATTTACGTATTATCAGGAGCCAAAATCTTAAGTCTTCATAGACTATACTTAATCACTTCCACATAAACATACATATATAAAAAAGAGGGGTCCCCATGTGTAAAACACGGTAAACAGTAGCATTAGATCATTCCAGTAGCATCAATCATAAAGATTTATGTGATCTTAAACATAAACATACCAAAAAAAGCAAAAAACAGACTCAAAGATAAATGAGTTAAATTACACCAAAGGGCAATTTATTTACTGGTATTCACAAATAATTAAATACAAATATAAATCACTATTTTAAAAACTTAATCACCCAAAAGAGATACTTGCCTATATGCACAAATATCTATTTACATCAGATATTTATTGGGCACTATTCTAACAGTTCTATGTATGTTCATTTAATACTATAGCACACTATCAAGCAGACACTATTACCTTCATTTTGAAAATGAGGAAACTGAAGAATAGAAAAGTTGAGTAATTTGCCCAAAGTTACACAGCTAATAAAGCAAAGCTGAGATTCAAACTTAAAGCATCAACGTTCAACTTCTACACCATTCTGCATCAACAAGAATATTCACTGCAGCATTGTTTGCAACAGGAAAAAGCTGGAAACAACCCACAATGTCCACCTTACCCTACTATCCCATTGCAGGCTTCCAAAGTCTCAGACAGGCCCAACTGAACCTTGTACGTAAATGAAGTTTGCAGTATTGAATAGGACTTGACATTTTAATTATGGAAATGAGACTTTTTATAACTTGAAGTGACGTGGAGTCTTTGAACCTGCACAAGGTCAAGGAAAGGATCAGTCCCAGAAAAGAGGAAGTAAGCAAAGGTCTGGATGAAGCCATGAAGAGCAAATACCTACTCCATTTCCCAGCATAGAAAAAAAAACCGGTTTTCGCTCCAGATAAGGAGAGGACTAAAGAGCCAAGAGTATGTGCTAAGAAGCAACTGAATGATGGGCAATAAAATGATGGACTATGATGGCTCAAGTCTAGGAAAGGACTGATAGTATGAATAGAGAGGATATTCTGGAATCAATGGATGAGAAGTCTTGGTAAGTCTATAGCAATAAACTTGAAGAATAAAATAGGTGGAGGCGGGTAAAGAGTAGAAGAGAATGCTCAACATCAAGATTTCAAAAGTGCTGTAGTTCTAGTAATGACAAGGATCAGGGTCCAGCCTGTAATCAGGGAAGAGTTAAGAAATGGCCACAGGAGGCCGGGTGCAGTGGTTCATGCCTGTAATCCCAGCACTTTGGGAGGCTGAGACAGGAGGATCACGAGGTCAGGAGATCCAGACCATCCTGGCTAACATGGTGAAACCCCGTCTCTACTAAAAATACAAAAAAATAGCGGGTCGTGGTGGCAGGCACCTGTAGTCCCAGCTACTCAGGAGGCTGAGGCAAGAGAATGGTGTAAACCAGGGAGGCAGAGCTTGCAGTGAGCAGAGATCGCCCCATTGCACTCCAGCCTGGGTAACAGAGCGAGACTCCGTCTCACAAATTTAAAAAAAAAAAAAAAGTCACAGGAGATAAAGTGGTTAAGGAAAGAAGAGGCTAAGGTTTTGGATGACTCATCCACATAGGTATCAAAATCACTAAGAGTGCTAACAGACAAAGGGCATAAGACGAAGGTTAAAAGCTAAGAACTCCAATCGTCAATGAATAAGATGGTGATTACATCAATAGGAAAGGTTAGAGACATGAACCTCAAAGCATTCAGCTGGAGAAGGGAGTATTAATGGTCTGGATGAGGCAACAGAGAGCAAGAACAATGCCCACCCATTTCCTGGTGCTAAAGTATGTGGGATATAAAGGAAAAAACTTGCCATGTCACTTAAGAAGGTTACAGAGAAGGCAGTATCCTCAGGAAACTGGCCAGTTTCAGATAAGGCAAGAAGGTGAATATTCTAAGAAGTTGATGATACAAGAGAGTTTCCTGCTCACAGAGGAGGAGTTCTACAGGGTATGGCAGAAACACATATGAATGAGAGAAGACGACCTAGATCAGAATTTGTCAATGTACTGAATAATGACTGCATGAAAGTCTAAAATATAACAAACAACTGGAGACAAAGAACTGTACAGTAACTGAGGTAGAGACGGGGCTGTGAAGCCTGGTTTGATTATCAGTGCTAATGTCTTAGAAGAAGGTAGACAAGCCCTATTGCTAACTCCTAAAGATTCTGAGGTCCCCTCAGGCCTTCTTCAGTGTAACTTTATAGTTATGACCTTCAGTGTAAGTTTACAGTTATGAAACAGCAAGCCCTCGAGACTTCACTTAAAGCTGTGCTCCATATGTATATATATTCATAAATGCAGAGAATAAAGTTTGGAAAAATTTACTCCAAATTGTTAACCAAGACTATCTCTAGGGTAAGATTTAGAATTTAGAGCCAGGAATGGTGGCTCCCAGCACTTTGGGAAGCCAAGGCAGACAGATTGCTTGAGCCCAGGATTTCGAGACCAGCCTGAGCAACACGGTAAAACCACGTTTCTAAAAAAATACGAACATTAGCCAGGCAAGGTGCTATGCACCTGTGGCCCAGTTACTCAGGAGGCTGAGGTGGGAGGATGACCTGAGCCTGGGAAGTTGAGGCTGCAGTGAGCCAGGATCATGCCACTGCACTCCAGCCTGGGTGACAAAGTGAGAGTCTGTCTCAAAAATAAAAACAAAAAAAAGATTAAGAATTTAGGAGAAAGCAAAAAGGAACAAGTAAGGAGAACTTTTACTTCTTTTTAAATGAAAATACTACTTTTAAAATATAGAGATGTAAACTATCTGCTGCTTTAAGTTTCCTTTTTTCACAATTTGTGCTGTCTACCTAAAATTTGTAAAAATCGGCTAGGCACGGCGGCTCAAGCCTGTAATCCCAGCACTTTGGGAGGCTGAGGCGAGGGGATCACTTGGGTCAGGTGTTCGAAACCAACCTGGCCAACAAAGTAAAATCCCATCTATACTAAAAACACAAAAATTAGCCAGGTGTGGTGGTGCACATCTGTAGTCCCAGCTACCTGGGAGGCTGAGGCAGGGGGATTGCTCGAATCTGGGTGCAGAGGTTGCAGTGAGCCAAGATCATTGCACCCCAGCCTAGGCGTCACAGTGAGACTCTGTCTCAAAATTAAATTAAATTAAATTTGTAAAGATCATCCCAAGATTAAAGGTAAAGAAAGCATCCTGATGTAACTACCTAGTAAATTCTTTCATATTTTAATTTACGTACCTATTACCTAGGGTCAAAGGCCTTTTTTCCCTAAATTTATAACTAAAAATGTAGGGCATTTAAATACACGCAAGAAAAGAGAAAACACTATCAGCTTTAAAAAGGCAAACAGACCAAATGACTACCTGATATGCAAATCTCTAACATCACAATATAACATTTGGTTAGAAACTGAACCATTAATTCCACATTTCAGAAAGAATCTAAACATCTTGACTATGGGCACAAGAGGGAGCAATTTAGCCTCGCATGAGGCTGTATTTACAATTCATTCAGAGAAACTAATTCAGAGAAAAGTTGCCTTTATTCAGGGAAAACTCCATAATACTTTCACAGGAGGCTTATCCTGGTAGCACTTCATAATCTAATAACACAAAGAAATCTTGGAAAGGACAGAAACATATAGGAACACAGTCTATGAAGAAAGCATCCATGATTAAAAACCAACATACGAATACAGTAACATAAAATGTCATTACTGTATTTAAAGATACATCTGTTCTTCATTATCTCCCTACAAATAAGTTGAAATTTCAAAAGACAACTGGGTTACTCAAAACTGTATAGGCACAAATAGTTAAAAACTATATATAGAGAGAGAGAGTTTGGTTTTTTTTTTTTTTTTTTTTTTGAGATGGCATCTCACTGTCACCCAGGCTGGAGGGCAGTGGTGCAATCTTGGCTCACTGCAACCTCTACCTCCTAGGTTCAAGCGATTCTCATGCCTCAGCCTCCCAAGTAACTGGGATTATGGGCAGGTGCCACCACGCCTGGCAAATTTTTGTATTTTTAGTAGAGACGGGGTTTCACCATGTTGGCCAGGCTCGTCTCGAACTCCTGACTTCAAATGATCTGTCTGCCTCAGCCTCCCAAAGTGTTGGGATTACAGGCATGAGCTACTACACTCAGCTGAAAGTTAAAAACTTAATATTCTTTAATTTATCCCAATCACCACCCAAAGACAACATTTCCATAGGAACTACAATTTTAATCAAATTTAGAACTCTTACATTATCTGTAATTTTAAAAGAAAATGTTTTGTAATACAATTAAATGTCAAAAATCCAATGTTCCTGTATTTGAGAATGGAAGTGAACTCCAGAGATTAAAATTTATCTTTGGGAAAGCACCTACTCTTGCACTAGTGAACATACAAAGGCAGTCTCCAGAGAATAAAGAGCTAAATATGAGAATAAAGAGCAAAATATGAATAATAAGACTGTAATAGGACTACTTGAACAAAACTCAGGAAATACAAATTAGAAGACAAAAAAAAATTTGATTAGTTTGACTACATCGAAGTTCTCTTCTACTGAGAACACCCAAGAAAAAAATTAATCACATGGCAAATTAAAACGAGGTATTTAAAAGTCTAAAACCAGCTGAGCACAGTGGCTCACGCCTGTAATCTCAGCACTTTGGGAGGCCGAGGCAGGGGGATCACCTCAAGTCGGGAGTTCAAGACCAGCCTGATCAACATGGAGAAACCCCGTCTCTACCAAAAATACAAAATTAGCCAGGCGTGGTGATGGGTGCCTGTAATCCCAGCTGCTCAGGAGGCTGAGGCACGACAATCACTTGAACCTGGGAGGCAGAGATTGTGGTGAGCCGAGATCGCGCCATGGCACTCCAGCCTAGGCAACAGGAGCGAAACTCGGTCTCAAAAAAAAATAAAATAAAGTCTAAAACCAACAAAGTCTAATTTCTAGAATATATAAGAAACTTCTAAAAAGCAAAAAAAAAAAAAAAATGGAAATCCCAATGGAAAATAGACAATATAAACAAAATCCATAAAAAAAGAAACTCAAAAGGCTAACAACAAGCTTATGAAGAAATGTTCAAACCTGAGTTACCAGAGAAATGCAAAGTAAAAGATACAACTTTATAGAAGTTTGCCTGGCAAAAATTACAAAGCTGGATCATACCAAGTGTCACTGCAGAAGTGAGGTTATAGGAGTCCCCATACTCGTCTGGGGGAAAAGTACAGACTGGAGGAGAATCAAATTTGGTATTTATATATCCTATCATTTAGTAATTTTGGCTGGGCATGGTAGCTCACACCTGTAACCCCAGCACTTCAGGAGGCCAAGGCGGGAGCATGACTTGAGCCCAGGAGTTTGAGACCAGCCTGGACAAGATAGCAAGACCCTGTCTCTACAAAAAATTTTTTAAAACACGCCAAGCACAGTGGCTTACACCTGTCATTCCAGCACTTTGGGAGGCCAAGGCAGGTGAATCTCTTGAGCTCAGGAGTTTGAGACCAGCCTGGGTAACATGACCCCATCTCTACAAAAAATACAAAAACTAGCTGGGTGTGTCAGCATGCACCTGTGGTCCCAGTTACTCAGGAGGCTGAGGTGGGAGGATCACTTGAACCCAGAAGGCAGCGGTTGCAGGGAGCCAAGATCATGCCACTGCACTCCAGCCTGGGTGACAAAGCAAGACCCTGTCTCATAAATAAATAAACAATTGGCCAGGCATGGTGGCATGTGCCTGTAGACCCAGCTACTCAGGAGGCTACGGTGGGAGGATCACTTGAGCCTAAGAGTTTGAGGCTGCAGTGAGCTATGATATGGTCACTGCACTCAGGCTGGGCAACAGGGTGACACTCTGTCTCTTTAAAAAAAATAAAAATAAATTAAAAATTACTAATTTTGCTCCTAGCTACAAATACCCAAGAAATTCTTACTCACATAAAAGTTCAACTCAGCTTTGCTGGAGCAGCAGAGAGTTGGATACAATCTACATGTCCATTTACTTAGGGCAATGGACAGTAAAATGGGTTGGTGGCAATCAGGTGTAACAAATAACATGTATACATAGCAAGAAGGATAAATCTTAAAAACATTGTGTCATGGGAGATAAAAAACAGAATAATTAATACCATAACATCTATGCAAATTTAAAACACCTGCATATAAACAACATACATATTTTACAAGAGCACATACTTTACACAGACATTTACAAAGAACATACATTAAATACATTAGGATTGTCCATGGAGAGGGGAAAGGAAATAAGAAAAGGAAATTTTGAAATGGAAATAAACAAATAAATACAGTGAGAAGCTCAACCTAGTACAGATCTACTATAATAAGCCGTGAACTAAGGAATATGAATAACTCAATCCTCTGAACTTGAGATCCCACAAAAGCACATGAGGAATATGAATTAAGCTCACATGTACTTGACAGTTGCCGGTATCTCTAGGATTTTCTCAAAGTGGTTAAAACCTGTTCCAAGATAACAATTTATAGAGTATGACTCCTGAGTATTTAATTCCATAAACTGTTGGCCAATTTTAATCCCTAGAATTGAAAATTAATCACAATAATGTAGAGCAATTTAAATGGGGAGAGGCAGTGTTCTTTTAAACCTATAAATTGGAATATTATAAATATACAAAAAAGTTCATCATAATATTGAAAGGAAAACTCATTTCTTCACATTAAAGGAACTTAAGCCAAATTTATCCTGAAATATCCTTAGCGATCAACTTTGCAGTATTGGTTTAAAAAAATCCTTGGGTCTGAGACTTGAGAGGAGCTAAGTCTCAAGAAACTTCTCTGTAATGACAGAGGGGAAAAACCAAGGGTTAGGAATTGGGCATACTTCTGACAAGAGTATAGTCAATATCACTTACAAAGGCTATGAAATTAAACTGAGGCCATATGTACACATAGATGTACCCCAGCCTCCATATTTTTAAGTCTCTTAGAGGCTTACTACTTATTCCAATCATTCTGTCTAAACTGTCTTAACCGTAGATCATGTTATACATACTGAAAAAAAAAAAAAAAATTTTTTTTTTTTTGAGACGGAGTCTTGCTCTTGTTGCCCAGGCTGGAGTGCGGTGGTGCGACCTCAGCTGACTGCAACCTCCGCCTCCCGGGTTTAAGCGATTCTCCTGCCTCAGCCTCCCAAGTAGCTGGGATTACAGGTGCTCACCACCACACCTGGCTGATTTTTTTTGTATTTTTGGTACAGACGGGATTTCACCATGTTGCCCAGGCTGGTCTTGAACTCCTGACCTCAGGTGATCCACGCCTCAGCTGGGATTACAAGCATGAGCCACCGTGCCTGGCCTACTAAAAAAAAAAATTATTAACTACCAGAAGTTGGGAACTGTCTTTGAATTCCCCTAGAAGTGTCATACAGAGAGAACACACTGATGAATGAGAACACTCTGATGAACAGGGGCAGCCTAGAGCTGATGGAGCTATACAACTATTCCTGATGAATATCCTGAGAACCTACCAGGCTCACTAAGGTCAGTGGTATATCCATCAATATGTCTTAAACCCTCTTTTACCCAGTATGCCCTTCCCCACCCTAGTAACCACCCACTACCCTTCCCACCTTCTCTAGTCTCCCATCCCTACCTTCACTGCCTGACAAACTTTTATTCTTTATTCAAACTCCCACTAAAATGTCATCTCATTCAGGAAGCCTGTCCTATCCATCCTCTTCCTTTAGAGACTTAACATATCCTTTCTTTGTTCTAACTCTGTACCTTATACTTGTTTCTACCATTCAATTTATCACGTATTGATATATCATAGTATTTTTACATGTCTATCTACCTTATTAGACTATGAAATGGACTAAGACACTTACCTTCTAAGAGGGAATGATCTCTAACAGCTTCTGCAGCTAATACAGACTTTCCACAGCCTGCCATTCCATGTATGGTGACCCATCCTGGTTCACCCTTCAATTTGGAGAGCTTCTGCTGAATTGCATTCACCAGCTTCTTCCTTGTGACAAAAACAACTGGCCTCTGTGGTACTCCACCTTCACACAGGACTGTCCTTACTAAAATCCAAAACAAAACAAGCATGAATGAATAGAACTTTGGAATGATTACTGAAGTAATACCATAAAAAACAAAGAGCAAAGCTGAGGCTTAGCCTGAAAATTTCCAAGAGAAGTAAGAAAATGAGGCTAGCATATTAACTTCAATTTTCTGATTTCTCAGACCACAGAGAGCAAAAAGGCAAACATATATCCTTCAAGATGACTAAAGAAAATGGAAGTTTCTATCTATATCTGCTTTACTCACCCTATTATTTCCTGACTTTTCAGTCTCTGTCATATTGAAGACTGGGAAGGCAAGTGTAAAAGGAAGAACATTTATGGAATACCTTTCAAGAACATGTATCTCTAAAGATTCTTATTTTTTCCTATAAACTCTATAAACACATAGAACTGGAAAATAAACAAGGGCCTATAAATTTTATTGTCTCTAAAAATTAGGGCAGACATATTATTATCTCAGCAATACAGTTCACTGGGCAAGAAGAAAATGTGAGAATTAACATGGATGCAAATAAGAAATATTTAAATTGAAAACATCACTACAATTTTTTTAACATGCGGTTTTCAGTGAACTGGTCACACTCTCTTCAGAAGATTACATCTACAGTAAGACAAACCCAAAGCAATTTTGATAGCAAAGTGATAGAAGGTATAATGGATACAAACCGTATGAAGTTATTCCACTAACTGAATCTTTACCACTGGAAGAAGAGACAACAGGAATGCCATCATGGAGAAGGGCAGCAAGATCTTTATATCCTTCATGTAGTAGAGCATTGTAGAATGATATGTAGGAATCATTATCTTTTTTAAGTATCATTTTAATTAGCATAGCTGCTCTTTGCTGTTGAGTGGGCTAAAAAAAATTAAGTAGTTTAGTATATAACAATGAATATGTATGCAACATAAATTAGTGGAGACCAGTGCAAGTTCTGAAATTCTAAACATTTTTAAGAAAGTGTGGACTGCTTCCGAGAGCTTTACCTCATTTCTTACTTTTTCCTCTTCTGATATTGTTAAAAATCCATCACTAATCATGTGATCCATGATGTAGGATGTCTTGATGTCCTTTTCCAGAGCTTCTCTATGTTGAAGCAAACAATTTCGAGCTTTTGCATCCATCTTCCCTCAAATCTTTCTCTCTCTGAGCTGTCAACCATGAGTTACAGCCAAAACACCAAAATATTTGTCAGGCCATTAAACATATGAAACGATACAAAATCTCATTAGTAAACAAGAAATGTAAAAAGAACAAAACTGATTGTTTTTCTTGGCAAAACTTTTTAAATGGACAAAACCCAATGCTTGGAAAGGTATGAGAAAATGGGCTGTCTTATGCACTAATTGGGGAAAGTAGAAAATGGATGCAATTTTTCTGGAAGGCAGTATAAGATACGGAAGTGTTTAAAACAAGCTTTCTCTCTAACCCAGAAATCCCACTTCTAAGGATTTACTTCAAGGAGACATTCAAACACATATGTGAAAATATCCACAGGGAGAACTAATCAGTTTCCATTCAGGTGTGGTAGTTCAAGCCTATAATCCCAGCACATTGGGAGCCTAGGGTAAAAAATAAAAAAAGAATTTATGGAGGATGTTTCAGTGATGAACACAACCTAAATGTCCATCATTTTGAATATAGATTTTAAAAATTAGGGTATGTATATAAAATGGAATATCATGCAGCCATTCAAAATTATAAGACACATATCTCTATGTATTGACATGGAAAGATGTTCATAACACTGCTGCTGAAAAAAAAAAAAAAAAAAAACAGAAACATGATCGCACATATAACATAAAATATGGGGGCCAGGCGCGGTGGCTCATGCCTGTAATCCCAGCACTTTGGGAGGCCGAGGCTGGTAGATCATGAGGTCAGGAGATCAAGACCAGCCTGGCCAAGATGGTGAAACCCTGTCTCTACTAAAAATACAAAATTAGACGGGTGCAGTGGCAGGCGTCTGTAATCCCAGCTAGTCAGGAGGCTGAAGCAGGAGAACTGCTTCAACCAGGGCAGCAGAGGTTGCAGTGAGCCGAGATCATGCCACTGCACTCCAGCCTGGGCAACAGACTGAGACTCTGTCTCAAAAAAAAAAAAAAAAAAAAAAGTGTTGGTATCATATATACATAGATGTTTAGAAGTTTATTCATCAAAATGTTTGCGTTACTTCTGAGTAGCAAAATTTGGGATTTCTCCCCACCTTGTCTTAATTTTTTTTTTTTAGTAGAGACGAGGTTTCACCATGTTGACCAGGCTGGTCTCAAACTCCTGACCTCAGTTGATCCACCCACCACAGCCTCCCTAAGTGCTGGGACTACAGTTGTGAACCCCACCATGCCCGGCCTCTACTGTCAATTTTTTTTAACACACATTATCATTTTTTACAATAAAATACTTCCTTTTTAAATTAAGATTATATAAAATAGGGATTACACTGAAGTCCTAATATTAAGAGACTTCTTGTTTTCCTTATCAAACATAAGAGTGAATAGAGCATTGTTACTATTGAGTATTAGTTCTCATTCAAGGAGGACGTCAGCTCTAGGTCTTCCTTTCTAAACACATTTCCCACAAAGCAACAGGAAATACTTTCTGATGTCGTTTCTCAGACCAAGAGGACATGAGGAAAGAACAATAGCCTTTATAGTAAAATACTTGACGTTTCTAGCAACTTTATTTCAAATATAATGCAAATTTTTCCATGGGCATAAACCCAGTTCACAATGTCTCCAAGTTTTCAAAACATTAACAGAACTCTATCCAATGTATAGAAAGAGTGTAAACGGGCTTATTAATTCATTTATTCAATACACATTTGTGCTCCTCTCTATATGTCAGACACCAAGACTACAGAAAAGATTGAGTCATCTCCCTGAAATAATTCACAGTCTAGTCAAAGAAGAAAAAGAGAGAGGGAGTAGGAATGTCAACGTCCAAAGTGCAAAAACAGAGCACAAGCAACTTGGAGCTCACAGAAGGGGGCAGTAATTATCAAACTTCAATGACTGTTTTTGAAGTCACCAAATGTAGCACTTGGAAAAATAGGGACGTAGGGTATTTGCCTATGCTTGTCAAGGCTTACAAAATGCCCGGTAGGGGCACGAAACTGATAAAAAGTTGATTGGAATTAAAACTGTCATTTTTTAAAATGTTAATAACGTTTTTGTCCTCTTAAACATAAAATGTTCCTCAATTTATAGTAATGAAATTCGATGTGAAAAAACAAGAATGAATGAATTTTTTAGGTTATGTCCAATAGCTAAGCAAATAGACACTCTGGCTTTCTGACACTAATTTCCAATTTCACCTAGTCCTGTTAAACTAAAATATGCAAATCTTAAACACGTTTTAAAACTGCACAAATAATCTGAACTAAGTCTCAAAACCTTTTGTAACCCACAACAAAATGAAAAGCCAAAACTCTTCCTAGACGTAAAACAGAAAACACATTGTACGTTTATCCATGAAAACCCTAAGTTTACTACTTCCTCGTTAGAGAATTTCTCTTCCTGGTACAGGAGCAGGATGGTTATCAAATATACCATGTCCTCAAATTCTGTCCCTGAAACCAGCTACCGAGCCTCCAAAGAACCTGGCCTGGGGAGAAAAGCGAGGAGGTCAACTTACCCAAGCCTTTTCGCCTAGGTCTTACTGGGAAGGGCGGCACTGCCAGGACAAGACTGGGAGACTCCAGGCCGGTGGAGGGAAACGGCAACAGAGGTTTTCCACCGGGAATCAGGGGTGTGGGGCTCTGTCCCGTCACATACCCTGCGCCCCGGGGCAGGTCCGGGCCTCACAGGCGCCTCCCCTGGATCTCCGCAGCCCCGGGGCGCACGAAGACCCCCAGGGACCTCCGAAGGGTGACGAGGTGGGCGTCCACCCACCGCAGTCTGACCCCACAGTCCCGGGGCGCCGCAGTGAGGCCTGGCCCACGGGCCGCCCTCCGGTGGAACCCACTCCTGGACACAAAGGGAGGAGGGCTCCCCGGCCTGTGGCGACCTTCCCCCGACGGCGGCTGCACCCCGGGGGAAGCCCGGCGCTACTCCGGACGCCGCCGCGGCACCTCAAGTCTTCGCGGGTCGCCGACTGCCCAGACTCTCCACCTCCGGTTCTGTCCCTTTTGCCCGGGATAAAGCAATCACGTCCACTCGCTACCTCTTCTCCACCTCTGGACAGCTGAGCAATCAAATCCCGCCGGACCCACCCAGCCCGGACGGCGCGCGCCCGCTTATGCAAATAAACACACCCGAAGCCCCAAGGGGCGGCCGCCGGCGCCGCGCACTCCCGCCACGGCTCGTGCCCGCGCGCGTAGAAGTGCCCGCCTATCCCGCGGAGGGGGCTTGGCTTCGCCTCAGGGACTGGCCGCGTTCCCATCAAGGCCCGACTCGGGCGGGGGCGGCGCGCCCGACGTGGCGCGCGCGACCCCTTTGTCCCGCCCCACCTCCTCGGGTCCCGTCGGCCTGAGCGCGCCCGGGAGTTTGAATTTCTTCGGATTTGGAGCAATATCGCAGTGGAAGGCGCTGTGGGGTGAGGTCGCCGCGCACCTCTCCTAGGGGAACTTTGGAGCTGGTAGCTGAAAGACTCAGTGAAGCAACGAGGATGGCGGGGAGAGGGAAGGGGCTGGGCTCTGGGCGGTGCCAAGTCTGCGAAGGGGTGCGGTCACCGCTCAGGGTTCCCGCGATCGCCAAGGCGGCCACGTCCTGCTACCCCTGGTGAAGAAGCTGCCCGGGGCTTCAACTTCCTAGGGCCTCCAGACATGTCTGAGGTGAAGAGCCGGAAGAAGTCGGGGCCCAAGGGAGCCCCCGCTGCGGAGCCCGGGAAGCGGAGCGAGGGCGGGAAGACCCCCGAGGACCGGGGCGGCGGAGGCGGGGGCTGGGCAGACCCCCGAACGGGCCTGAGCCTGCTGTCGCTGGGGACGTGCCTGGGCCTGGCCTGGTAAGTGGACGCGAGGCTGCCCGGGCCGGCCTCGTGTGGGCCCCCTGCTGTTTGTTCTCCCACCCGGCTCAGCATCCCGCCGGACGTGATCCAACCCCCCAGAGCTGGGCCTTCTGTGCCTCTATCTTGACCCCAAAGGAAGGAAACAGCCCAGCCTTGTTTTTCCCTTTCGCGCGTATCTTATATCTCATTTTCCCCCGTACTGGTAGCATGCCTCTATCGCTCAGAGGGACTTGAGGCTAAAGTTTGGGAACGAGCCGCTTGTTAAGAGCTGCAGATTCGGCCACGCTTTCTGAAGCGCCCGCTTCACGTTAGAAGCGTTCACGTTGTTATAAACCGTTACTTCCTGTCCACTGTGCCCCAGTCCGGGACACATCTGCCCCACCCTACTCGCCCCATAAATGCCTAATGAAAATATTTGCAACCTTGAAATAGATCATTATGTTGGGAGACCGAGGCAGGTGGATCACTTGAAGTCAGGAGTTCGAGACTAGCCTGACCAACATGGAGAAACCCCATCTCTACCAAAAATACGAATAATCAGCCAGGCGTGGTGGTGGGCGGCTGTAGTCCCAGTTCCTCTGGAGGCCGAGGCAGGAGAATCGCTTGAACCCGGGAGGCGGAGGTTGCAGTGAGCCAAGATCACACCACTGCACTCCAGCCTGGGCGACCGAGTGAGACTCCGTCTCAAAAAAAAAAAAAAAAAAAGGAAAGAAAAAAAAAAGAAAAAGATCATTATGATCCCAAAGGAGCAAACGTTATAGTAGCAGAGCTTGGAGGAGTGCTCATATTTTGATCACCGTGCGTGCGTTATGAATTTAATTATTTTTATAATTTTATTAAGTTACAGATTGAACTTTAATATGGTAAAGCTACAAAACATAGCACTTGTGTTCACTTTAAACAGTTGCAGTTTTAAAACCAGGTAAATGGCAATATAATGGTGTCATTAGGAAAAATGAGTATTAGAAATAACCTTAAAACCAACTTGTAAGTTTTATTTTCCCAGTCTTCTTTTTTTTTTCTGGGGGTGAGGTGATAGCCCATTTATTTTAGTAAGATTGGTACCTTAATAGAATTTTTCTCCGTTTTTCATTCGTTTGTAAAGTTAGTTAGTAAGACTGTTGTTAATCTTCCAGAGTGATAGAATTTTAGAAGAGACCCTGAACATCTAAACATTTTTGATGCTATTACATGTGGAATTATACTTTACTGGTGACTCATCCCAAATAGTGTATTTTTCAGCGTTAAAAGATTTGTTACAGCTGGGTGCGGTGGCTCACACCTGTAATCCCAGCACTTTGGGAGGCTGAGGTGGGCGGATCACAAGGTCGGGAGTTCAAGACCAGCCTGGCCAACATGGTGAAACTCTATCACTACCAAAAATACAAAAATTAGCTGGGCCTGGTGGTGCACACCTGTAATCCCAGCTACTTGAAGGTTGAGGCAGGAGAATCGCCTGAACCTGGGAGGTGGAGGTTACAGTGAGCCAAGATCCACCACTGCACTCCAGCCTGGGTAACAGAGCGAGACTTTGCCTAAAGAAATAACATTTTTTGTTTTGGGAAAGTTAGTTACTATTCTGGGATAAGCTTTAGTAGAAAACTAAACTTTATGGGAATAAAATTACCCTCACATCAGGAATTTGCAGTTAGTGTATTACATTGTAATGAATGTAATACATTCATTAGGAAGATTTAATTTGAACTATGTTTGCAAAATGATAAAACAATGCTATATCAAAAATAATTTTGGGGGCCGGGCGCAGTGGTTCATGCCTATAATCCCAACACTTTGGGAGACTGAGGCAAGAGAATTGCTTGAGGCCAGGAGTTTGAAACCAGCCTGGGAAACATAGTGAAACCGTGGCTAAACATTAGCCAAGTGTGGTGGTATGCGCCTGTAGTCCCAACTACTTGGGAGGCTGAGGTGAGAAGATAGCTTGAGTCTGGGAAGTCGAGGCTGCAGTAACCCATGATTATACCATTGTGCTCCAGCCTGAGAGACAGAGCAAGACCCTGTCTCTCTAAAATATATGTATTATATGTATTTTTATGGGCAGATTCTATAATTATTATTTAAATAGTTGCCTTTTAGTTGCTCTTATTAAATCTTTTGCTGCAAAAATTGAAGCATATGTACTTTGGTCGCTGTTTATGGCAAAACATTTATTCATAGTAAATTTCGAAATAAAAATGTATCCCCATAAGACATTTGTAAACATTTTCCAAATAAAAAGCAAGTATTTGGCATCTTAAAATACTTAAAAGCTCACTAGAATTTTGACAAAACCATTGAGATCTTTACCACTATAAAACACATAATTCAGCATCTAAAAGTAGGTCCATCAAATCTTTATTAAATGCTTTCTGTACTGACACGGCCCTGGTGGTTAAAATACAAGTGCATATGTGTGCCTGTCTGTGTATTCTTAAATACTGCTTACTCTCAGTCTTCATCTTATTAAGTTGGAGGGAAAAAATCTGAACCCTTCCACTGCCCAAGGAGGATTTCAAGGAATTGTACTATATCATTGTCTTCAGACCATTTCCTATTTGGAAAGAAAAGAGAAATAAAACATAAGAAACTTAAAAGTGTGTGCTTTAATATCTTCTCTCTGCTAAAAAAAGGCCTGATAGGCCAGGCGCGGTGGCTCCCACCTGTAATCCCAGCACTTTTGGAGGCCGAGGTGGGCGGATCTCTTGAGCTTAGGAGTTCAAGACCAGCCTGGGCAACATGGTGAAACCCTGTCTCTACAAAAAAATACAAAAAAATTAGCCAGGCATGGTGTCGCATGCCTGTAGTCCCAGCTACTTGCGGGGCTGAGGTGGGAGGATCGCTTGAGCCCTGGAATTTGAGGTTTTAGTGAGCTTTGATCGCACTACTGCACTCAGCCTGGGTGACAAAGTGAGACCCTGCAAAGAAAACAAAAAAAAAAGGCCTGATATATCCTATGTCATCTTGACAATAAACACTGGAGATAAGTTGCCCAAACCTGTATGGCTTGAGTGTCAGTTTGCATACCTCTCTTCTAAATTCTGATGGAAAATTTTCAGATAAGAGAATTGAGGTGATTCTACTTTCAGAAAGTTAAAAAGTTGTTAAATTACTAAACAAGACAATCTGTCACGCATGCTTATTTAATTACATAGAAATTTAATCAGCTGGAAATTCCATTGTGAAAATTTTGTTTCTTAAGGAAATTTCAATAGCTTTTTTAATTGCTTTTTTGTTGTTTTTTTGTTTTGTTTTAAGAGATGGAGTTTCGCTCTTGTTGCCCAGGCTGGAGTACAGTGGTGCAATCTCGGCTCACCACAACCTCCGCAAGCGATTCTCCTGCCTCAGCCTCCCGAGTAGCTGGGATTACAGGTGTGCGCCACCACACCCAGCTAATTTTGTATTTTTAGTAGCGACAGGGTTTGTCCATTGGTCAAGCTGGTCTCGAACTCCCAACCTCAGGTGATCCGACTGCCTCAGCCTCCCAAAGTGCTGGGATTACAGGCGTGAGCCACCATGCCTGGCCTAAATTGCTTTTATAAAAGTTTTTTATAGTAGCTGTTATGTACAAAAAGTCAAAAGCGCTTAAAACAAGTTGTATAATTTTTTTTTTTTTTTACTATCCAATATAATTTTGTCTATAAATCATACTGGAAAACCTTGGCTAACTCCAACTTTTTTCTTTGTGTTAGTAGAGTTTTATCTAAAAGACCAGGGTATACTTTAGATGACCTGCTTCTTAAAAATGGAATATGGTCAAGGTTTTCTTGAAAACTAGGTATTATGCTAAAACTGAGGCTATAGATGATATGAAACATAGGGCTAAATGGGTACTGACCCTAATAGTGGCCCTGGAACTTCTTTCCTTGCAGAAGGTCCATAACAACAGCTTCCTTTGGTTATTTGCCTCTTTTTCATTATTAAGCTGAAATAGAGCCAGAGGAAACCCTGAATTTATAAGCCCTCAATCAGCTGTCTGCCACCGTTTCACATTCCTAAAGGAGCTATATAGAGGCAACATACACCGTTAATTACCACCATGCACTGTAGGGAAGTGTAAACCATTCATTATCACAGGACCCTAGATAGATCTGTATGAGATCTCTATAGACTGCAATGGCTTATGAAGGAGTCAGGAAGATTCTTTTTGTAAGGCCTACACTAAAAGTAGCCTGGGTCCCTTTCTCCTATATCTAACTCTTCCACAAAAGGCCATATAATATATGATATGATATGATATGATAGAAGAGGCCCAAAAACAAGAGTTATTTTTCTTTAGTGATTTATAAGTGGTCTAATCCATTTATTCCATCCTTCATTTGCCATAAACACAACCCAGTTTATAGTGTTCAAAGGGGGACAGGCCTGGGGCTTCTATCAAGTACAAGTGGTCGGGAACCCTGCTTCCGTTATACAATCATAGGCATGTAGGAAGGATGGAAGAGTAGCTGCACAAAGTAGTCCAGAAGAAAGGTAGCTAGTCTTGGTGGGTACCTGTAATCCCAGCTGGCTGGGAGGCTGAGGCAGAAGAATCACTTGAACCCAGGAGGCGGAAGTTGCAATGAGCCGAGATCACACCACTGCACCTCAGCCTGGGCAACAGAGTAAGACTCCATCTCCAAAAAAAGAAAAGAAAGGGGCCACAGTTCTTAAAGGAAATAGCTGATGTGCTATGCTCTATTGTTCCAGGAGCTTTTATAAATAGCAATAACTATTTAATGTCTACAAAAACTCGGCCGGGTGTGGTGGCTCACACTTATAATCCCAGCACTTTAGGAGGCCGAGGCAAGAGGATCGCTTGAGCCCAGGGAGTTTGACCTGCAGTGAACTATGGTTGCGTCACTGTAGACCTCTTTGTCTTCAGCTACCTCAAAAAACAAACAAAAAAAATAGCCAGATCTTTTGTTTGTTTGTTTGTTTGTTTTAGCCAGTGGTGGTAGTGTACCTGTGGTCCTAGCTACTTGCTGCTTGAGAGACTGAGGTGGGAGAATCACTTGAACCCAGGAGTTCAAGGCTGCAGTAAGCTATGATGAGGCTACAGTACTCCAGCCTGGGTAACAGAATGAGACCCTGTCGAAAAACAAACTACAACCCTATAAAGTATTGGCTGGGTGCTATGGCTCACACCTATAACCCCAACAGTTTGAGAGGCCAACACAGGAGGATCACTTGAGCCCAGGAGTTCAAGACAAGACTGGGCAACATGGGAAGACCCCCATCTCTATAAAAAATTTAAAAATTAGCCAGGCATTGTGGCACATGCCTGTGTTCCCAGCTACTCAGGAGGCTGAGGGGGTAGGTTGGATTGGGCCTGCGAGGCTACAGTGAGCCATGATCACACCACTGCACTCCAGCCTGGGAAAGAGAGCAAGATCTTGTCTTTAAAAAATAAAATTAAAATAAGGTATTATCCCCACTTCACAGATGAGGAGACATCAAAGTTATTTAACTTGCCCAAAGTGATTATACATCTTAGTAAATGCCAGAGCTAAGGCAGTCCAGTCACCCACCTAATCAGTATGATTCGTTGCCTCCCTTTGATATTAATACCCAACAAAAGGCCCACATCCTAGAAATAGAAATCCCTGGGTCCAGAATTATAATTATTTTCTTCCTTCTACTAGAAGGTATACCCTTTAGCAGACCCTAATTGCCTGTTTTTTACACTCATCTAAATGGGAAGACTGGGAACTGCTCTTATTAGAATATGCCCCTGACTCATAAAAAGAAATGAAGCACCTTACGCCCTAACATGGATGCCAGTTTGAAAGCTTAGTTTTTCAGAACTGAAGCAGCTTTCTCAGCATATTTTCTTGACTTCTAGAAAATCAGTCAACTAGGCCGGGTGCCGTGGCTCACACCTGTAATCACTTGAACCTGGAAGTGCAGGTTGCAGTGAGCCAAGATCATGCCACTGCACTCCAGCCTAGGCAGCGGAGCGAGACCCTGTCTCAAAAAAAAAAAAGAAAGAAAAAAAAAATCAATCATCTTCTTTAATGTTAAATGAATTAATATTTATTATCAAGTACTTAGAATAGTGTCTGGCACATATAAGTGAAAAATAAAATACATTTTAACATAGCACAGCACACACCACTTCGTTTTTTTCTTCACTGGTGCTGAGTCAGCTTTGTACTTTTTTCTTATATGCACTGTTCACATGTATCAAGGATGAATTTTTTTTATTTTAGTAAGAGGCTAATCATCAAAAAAACTAATTATCAGAGACGATATTTCCACTAACATGACACAGATTTTGTTTAAAGCTTGAATTTGAAAAGAAGTTCTGAGAAAGTCCTTTAATATATTTTTGTAGTGAATCAACCTTCATACAAAAGTCTCTTTTATAATAATGATTTCATTCTGAATAAGCTCGCTAATATGTAGTATAGATCTATGGTGGAGTATTGGATAATAAAACCAGTCCCTGAAATTAACTGTATTTCTTTTTTTACTTCTTTTTGTTTTCTTTTTTTTCTGGCAGGGAGGGACAGGAAGGCGTGAGGAGGGCCACTCTTATTTCTTTAGGGTGGTCTCTTTCTTAATAGGGTCTCTATCTGCTGGTCTCAGATATCCTATACTCTGGGGGGGGGCGGGAAACTCTTAAAAGCCAGAAATGAAACAGCCAATGACAAAAGAATTATGTTCAGCCATCTTTGAGAATTAGGATAATAGTGTTTTCTAATAACCAGAAGCTTTAAAGGTTGCTATTAATTTAAACACAGGAGAAAAGTCCATCTGTGCTAATAATGTAACCTGGGATCCTGTAGAATAGAAATTAGCCAGCATCATCAAAAGAAATGTATTTCCTCCAGTATTGTAAACATTTGTCTAATTTAGCTTTGGACAATTTTGTAGCTACAGTTAGCCTAATGATGCCATTTATGAACTCAAAGCATTACCACTTTGCAAGGATGCACAAAGTTCATATAACTGCACTTACTCGGAAAAGTCTTTCACTTCTCCATTAAGCCTTGGGATCTTTAAATGATTGCCTTTCAATGGAAATAAATTTCACAAAACACAGTCGGTCAGTATAGTTCTAAGTTTGACTATGCACTTAGACTACCCGAGAAGCTGTTGAGTTTCCAACATCTAAGCCACATCCCAAGCCAATTAAATCAGAATCTTCCTGAGACCCATGCATCAGATTTGTTAAAGCTGCCAGGTGATTGCAGTATGTAGCAAAGCTTTTGAACAACTTGTCTCAGGACTGTGATTTAGGCACTGTTCTCCAATTCATATCCATTTAAATCCAAATTTCAAAGGAGAATTATACTCAATTCTGTTAAGAACAACACAATTATTGTTCTTCTCATGGTTCTGCTCCATTGCATTTTGATGACTCAATGTGCAAAGAATTTCAACTGTTTTTTTTTTCTGAGCCTGAAGAATTGAGTTAAAGTAGACAAAATGGTATTAGATACAAGACAATTCTTTTGTGCTTGCTCATTTCAAATCCTGTATAAACAGATGTTGATTTGTTGTTTTGAAGATTGAGGTAGCTTTTTGGGCTTCCACTTGTGATGAAAAATAAACTCCAATTTTAGAGTGACATCTCAAGTACACCTATACGAATCACATATCATTGAGTATAACCAATTGTACAGTTTATACACTTTGCACTGATTGTGATCTGTTGTCACTTTGACAATGGCTTTTTTTCTGTTTTCATACCTCTTTTCACACCTCCTGCTATTTTGCAACTTCTAATTACTGTCACTTCTCTCTTCTACTCCACTGCTTTTCATCAATCTACTCTTCTACATTTCAGTTTTAAAATACTTTTTTATAGATAACTCTTGTTTCTCCTACATTTCAGCATAAAAACACCTGTTTTCTAGATATTACCCAAGTATGGCCTTGTGAAAAACAGTAGAGATCAAAGATCTTGTTCTAAATTTTTCACTGTGTCTTCCTCTAAAATATTTCTTGTGCATGCATCTGTTACAGATATCACACCGTCTTATTTGTTGGGCTGTGAACTGTGAACAAGGGCAGTGCTTTACTCATCTTTGTATGAGTTAAACCAGTACCTACCTCATGAAAATCTGTCAAAATAAACTGATAAAAGCTCCATCTAGGCCGGGCATGTTGGCCCACACTTGTAATCCCAGCGCTTTGGGAGGCTGGGGTGGGAGGATCACTTGAGGCCAGGAATTCAAGACCACCTTGGGGCTAGGCATGGTGGCTCATGCCTGTAATCCTAGCACTTTGGGAGGCCAAGGCAGGCGGATCACTTTAGGTCAGGAGTTCAAAACCAGCCTGGCCAACATGGCGAAACCCTGTCTCTACTAAAAATATTTTTAAAATTAGCGGGACATGTTGGCAGGCGCCTTTAATCCCAGCTACTTGGGAGGCTGAGGAGGAGAATCTCCTGAACCCAGGAGGTGAAAGTTGCAGTGAGCCAAGATCGCGCCATTACACTCCAGCCTGGGCAACAAGAGCGAAACTCCATTAAAAAAAAAAAGCTAAAGACTACCTTGGGCAACATACCGAGATGGTGTCTCTACAAAGAAAAAATAAATTAACCAGCTTACAGTCCTAGCTACTTGGGAGGTTGAAGTAGGATGATCACTTGAGCCCAGGAGTTCAAGGCTACAGTGAGCTATGATTGTGATACTGCATTCCAGCCTGGGTGACAGACTAACACCCAGTGTGGAAAGAAAAAAAAAAAAAAAACTACAGCTACCCATACCAGAATTTATGTTGTTCTTAACAGAATTGGGTATAATTCTCCTTTGAAATTTGGATTTAAATGGATATGAATTGGAGAATAGTGATTTTTCTTTTCTTTTCCAGGTTTGTATTTCAGCAGTCGGAAAAATTTGCAAAGGTGGAAAACCAATACCAGTTACTGAAACTAGAAACCAATGAATTTCAACAACTTCAAAGTAAAATCAGTTTAATTTCAGAAAAGGTAATCATTAATTGGCTTATCTGGGACAGTGTTTCCCATTTTACTACCCCACTATCATTTCTCTATCCCAGCTCGGAACTTCTTTCTTCCTGCCTTTTAGACCATTACTATTTTAACTCTCACTGATCTTCCTACCTCTTGACATTCTCCCTCGGAGCTATTTTGACTCAGATTGCATTTTGAAGGACAAGGATTTTTTAATATGACAATTTCTAGTATTGAAAAAGACCAATTTGTTCATGTTAGCATGATGCTAATTTTCTACGTAAGTGTCACGTATCTAGAGCATTGAAAATATGGTTGATCATGTCTACAGCCATACCACCCTGAACGCGCTCAATCTCATCTGAAAATATGGTTGATCTTTGGACATAAAATTAGAATATGAATAACACTTATTGGGAAAAGATCTATATTTTTTTTCCTTACTTTCTGCTTTTTAAGGATATATGTATATGCATTTAAGAATGGCTAGCCTAAGCTGGGAGCAGTGGCTCATGTCTATAATCCCAGCACTGTGGGAGGCTGAGGCAGGCAAATCGCTTGAGGTCAGGAGTTAAGAGACCAGCCTGGCCAACATGGTGAAAACCCATCTCTACTAAAAATACAAAAGTTAGCCGGGAATAGTGCACATGTCTGTAATCCCAGCTACTCGGGAGGCTGAGACAGGAGAATCTCTTGAACCCATGAGGTGGAGGTTGCAGTGAGCCGAGATTGCGCCACTGCACTGTAGCCTGGGCTACAGAGTGAGGATCCGTCGCCAAAAAAAAAAAAAAAAAAAAAAAAAAAAAAAAAAAAAAAAAAAAAGAATGGCTAGCCTAAAAGTAAGTATTTGTCCTGTAACCAAATAAGAATTCCAGTGAAAATTAAAATAATACCATGTCTATATTGTGTTTCTTCAAGTTGCTGATTTCTACTAGATGCATTATTACTATGGTTCTTAGAAATGTGAGGCAAATAAACATTTTTGTAACTCCCACACCTCTCAAGAAAAAGTTAGCTGTGATCAATAAGGCATCATGTGGGACTTTTCTGGGTACCAGGGACCAAGCTATCATTGGGAAATATGGCTTGTTCATTTATTCATTCACTAAACCTTTGCTCATGTCACAAGGTAAGCAAGGACCTATGCTTGGCACCAGGGTGGGTAAGGATGTTATAAAAATAGAGATGAAATGGAACATCTAAGTCTCTGCAGCCCCATGCACAGGATAAGCATATAATCCCCCAGAAGAGAAAAGCCATGGAGGAAAATTAAATATCCTTCACACATGCCAGGGGATTCCATGGATGCTGAGACTAAGGGATTTGGGGAAGGAGCTGCAAAGGAGTTGGCATTTTCACATAGGGCTCAAATTGGAATCTGAGCCAGGCGTGGTGGCTCGTGCCTGTAATCCCAGCACTTTGGGAAGCCAAGGCAGGCGCATCACCTTGAGGTCAGGAGTTTGAGACCAGACTGGCCAACATGGTGAAACCCTGTCTCTACTAAAAATACAAAACTATTAGCTGGGCATAGTGGTTCATGCCTGTAATCCCAGCTACTTGGGAGGCTGATGCATGAGAATTGCTTGAACCGGGGAGGCAGAGGTTTCAGTGAGCTGAGATCATACCACTGCACTCCAGCCTGGCCAACACAGTAAGACTCTGTCTCAAAAAAAAAATAAAATAAAATAAAATTGGAATCTGGTTGTAGTTGTTGGGGGAACTCTAACATACCGTTAGAAGAAATCCCAGGGGCAAGAAACTTCATATATATATATTTTTTTTTTTTTTTTTTTGAGATAGGGTCTCCCCCTGTCATCCCAGCTCTCACTCTGTCATCCAGGCTGGAGTACAGCGTTGGAATAACAGCTCACTGCAGCTTCAACCTCCCAGGCTCAAGCACTCCTCCCAACTCAGCCTCCCAAGTAACTGGGACTAACAGGCATGCTACTGTACCCAGCTAATTTTTTTTTCTTTAATTTTTTGGAGAGACGGGGTCTTGCTACATGCCCAGGCTGGTATCAAACTCCTGGGCTTAAATTACCCTTCTGCCTCTGCCTCCCAAAGAATTGATATTACAAATGTGAGCCACTTTGCCTTGCCAAAACTTCACATATTTAATTAAAAGCTATTGAAGGCCAGGCATGGTGACTCACACCTGTAATCTCAGCACACTGGGAGGCCTAGGTGGGCAGATCACGAGGTCAGGAGTTTGAGATCAGCCTGGCCAACATGGTGAAACCCCACCTCTACTAAAAATACAAAAATTAGCTGGGCATGGTGGCAGGCGCCTGTAATCCCAGCTACTTGGGAGGCTAAGGCAGGAGAATTGCTTTAACCTGGGAGGTGGAGGTTGCAGTGCCATTGCACTCCAGCCTGGACAACAGAGTGAGACTCTGTCTCAATAAATAAATAAATAAATATAAATAAAGGCTATTGAAAACTTATTTTGAACAGAGATTTCTCTTTTTTTTTTGGGGGGGGGGGTTGGTACTGTGTTTCACTTTTCTCACCCAGGCTGGAATACAATGGCTCAATTTTGTCTCATTGCAACCTCCGCCCAGGCTGCAGTGCAGTGGCGCAATCTCGGCTTACTGTAACCTCTGCCTCCCCAATGTAAGTGATTCTCCTGCCTCAGCCTCCTGAGTAGCTGGTACTACAGGTGCATACCACCATGCCCAGCTAATTTTTATATTTTTAGTAGAGATGGGGTTTCACCATGTTGGCCAGACTGGGCACGGTGGCTCACACCTGTAATCCCAGCACTTTGGGGGGGCCGAGGCGGGTGGATCACCTGAGGTCAGGAGTTCAAGACCAACCTGACCAACATGGTGAAACCCCATCTCTACTAAAAACACAAAAATTAGCCAGGCATGGTAGCACATGCCTGTAGTCCCAGCTACTCAGGAGACTGAGGCAGGAGAATCGCTTACACTAGGGAGGCAGAGGTTACAGTAAACTGAGATTGCGCCACTACACTCCAGCCTGGGCAACAAAGCGAGACTCCATCTCAAAAAAAAAAAAAGCTTTTGAAGCAGGTTTTTAAAATATTATAGAATCTAAAAAATCCAAAAAATATTCAGTCTTGGCCTGGCGTGGTGGCTCACGCCTGTAATCCCAGCACTTTGCGAGGCCAAGGCAGGTGGATCACCTGAGGTCAGGAGTTCAAGACCAGCCTGACCAACGTGGAAAAACCCCATCTCTACTAAAAATACAAAAAATTAGCTGGGTGTGGTGGCGCATGCCTGTAATCCCAGCTACCCGGGAGGCTGAGGTAGGAGAATCGCTTGAACCCGCAAGGTGGAGGTTGTGGTGAGCCGAGATCGTGCCATTGCACTCCAGCCTGGGCAACAAGAGTGAAACTCTGTCTCAAAAAAAAAAAAAAAAAGAAATATTCAGTCTTTTCATAGCTTTTTCTCCCATTCTGCCCTGGGAGTAATTTAATAAGAGGTCCCTTTTCACAAAGGTGGCCCTAAAGGACAGCATAACACAGGAGGGGAAAGCAGCTAGACGTGGACACTCATCACAAATGTGTGACCTTGGACAAATCACTATAACTTATCTTGGTCTCTATTTCATCATTTATTAAGTGAGAAATAATAAGATTTTTATAAAGATCAGGTGAGATATACAGTAATTAAGTGAGAAATAATAAGGTTTTTATAAAGATCAGATACAGTAAGTCCTCAACATTGTCAATAGGTTCCTGGAAACTACGATTTTAAGTGAAGTGTATAATGAAACCAATTTTTTTCTCATCTACGTTGTAATGAAAGGATATTAAAACAACGTTGCTGGAGGAGCTGCTCTGAATAGTTCCACTTAAAGTCAGTTTCCAAGAACCTACCAATGACGTTAAGTGAGGACTTACTTTATGTACAAATTCTTTGAAAACAATCAAGCACTAATAAAGTACTAGCTCTTTTTCTTTTTCTTTTTCTTTTTCTTTTTTTTTTTTTTTTTGAGACAGAGTTTTGTTCTTATTGTCCAGGCTGGAGTGCAGTGGCGAGATCTGGCTCACTGCAACCTCCGCCTCCTGGGTTCAAGCAATTCTCCTGCCTCAGCCTCCCAAGTAGCTGGGATTACAGGCATGCGCCACCATACCTGGCTAATTTTTTGTATTTTTGCTAGAGATGGGGTTTCACCATGTTAGCCAGGATGGTCTCGATCTCCCAACCTCAGGTGATCCTCCCACCTCAGCCTCCCAAAGTGCTGGGATTACAGCGTGAGCCACCACACCCAGCCCTACTAGCTCTTTCTTTAAGAAAAAATGAGGTCCGGTGTGGTGGCTCATGCCTGTAATGTCAGCACTTTGGGAAGCTAAGGTGGGAGCATCACTTGAGCCCGGCAGTTTGAGACCAGGCCAGGCAACATGGTGAGACCCCATCTCTACAAAAAAAAATATTTTAATAAATAAAAATGAAAAACAATTAGAATATGTTGGCGCCCATAAATGCTAGCTACTGTGGCATACTAGTCACTACATATTTGCAGATTAAATCTATAACATCTTGAACTTACTTGGGGTGTACTGCCTTCAGATTACAGTGAGGCTCTGATGAACCTCCTCAACAGGACATTACCTTAGGTAAGGATAAGCTTGCCTCTTCAAAATACTGCTAATAAAACAACTAAACCTAAATATGTTAATCGTTAGTATTTCTCATGATTGATTTTAAATGGAACTTGTATTATGGCTGTATGTGTACATTTAAAAGAAGTTTTTATTTCTTTGGTTTTTTTGTTTTGTTTTGAGTGTGTGTGTGTGTGTGTGTGTGTGTGTGTGTGTGTGTGTGTTTGAGACAGGGTCTTGCTCGGTCACCCAGGATGGAATGCAGTGGCATGATCATAGCTCACTGCAACCCTGAACTCTTGGGCTCAAGGAATCCTCCCACCTCAGCCTCCCAAGTAGCTGGGACTCCAGGCGCACACCACCATGCCCAACTAATTTTTGTATGTGTGTGTAGAGACAGGGTCTTGCTTTGTGCCCAGGCTGATCTCGAACTCCTGGGCTCAAGCAGTCCTTCTGCCTTGGCTTCCCAACATGTTGGGATTAAGGCGTAAGCCACCATGCCCAACCCTTAAAATAAATTTTAAACAACATTTCAGAGTGGTGTTAGTCATTCTTGTTATATACTCTTTAGGTCTTGATTGGGGTGGACTAGAAGGCTTAGGGTCATTTTTCTTAAACATCAACAAACGTATTATTTGTACTCTGAGATGTAGGGATTACACAAAGGTATAAGACATGGTCTCTTCTATGAAATTTAGAAACTTTCACATCTGCACCCTGCTAATTCATCAGTCTGTTAATGAGTCCAATTTCGGAGTCACTTCCAGGCCTTTCTGCACCGCCCTCCTAACTTTTTATCTCTCCTCAAAGCATCCATTGCCCCCCCCATGCTAATTCTTTTGTGGGACTACTTATAATCTATTGTGATTTTTTTGGTTGCTAGTTTAGCTCCCTTACTCCTCTTTAGAGCAAACACTGCATCTTTTATCTCCATTTCTCTAGAACCTGATAATGAAACTACCTCACACAGGGTACTCGGTAGATCTTGTTGGGACTCTAGAATATATGATGCGGAAGATCCAAACACTGTCTCCCAATGAAATTGTGAAATCAAGGACTATGCTGTATTTGTCTCCACTGTCTCACACAAGGCTGGCACAGAGTGAACCCTCAAAATTTGTGAATTGTATGTGCTAAGTGGCAAATATGTGGCAAATGCATATGTAATAGGTACTACAGGAATTCAGGTTGTCAGGGCTAGGGCTGTGGAAGAAATGCTGCACCGAGGAGCTGAGATCCGGTCTGAGCCTTGAAGTAAGGACAACGTAACTAAATAAAGAGGAGAGGAGGATAGCACAGGGAGAGGTTAGAGAATTTGAGACTTTATCCTGGAAGTATTAGGGAACATCAAAGGTTTTGTAACAGTGTACCATAATAGGCATACCAGTTTTTAAGAGCTTACTCTAGTAGTAGTGTGTAGGCTAATTTAGAGAGCAAGCAACTGGAAGCAGATATTAGATATTACTTTTTCTAAAATACTTTCCTAGGCCGGGCGCGGTGGCTCACGCCTGTAATCCCTGCACTTTGGGAGGCCGAGGCGGGCGGATCACGAGGTCAGGAGATCGAGACCATCCTGGCTAACACGGTGAAACCCCGTCTCTACTAAAACACAAAAAAAATTAGCCGGGCGCGGTGGCGGGCGCCTGTAGTCCCAGCTACTTGGGAGGCTGAGGCAGGAGAATGGCGCGGACCCGGGAGGCGGAGCTTGCAGTGAGCCGAGATCGCGCCACTGCACTCCAGCCTGGGCGACAGAGTGAAGACTCCGCCTCAAAAAAAAATAAATAAATAAATAAATAAATAAATAAAATAAATAAAATACTTTCCTTCATCACTGAAGTCTAGGTTGGGTCTCCACCAGAGTGCTTCCACAGCTCTTCCCCTGTCATAGTGCATATACACTTGTCTTTCTCGTCAATTAAACAAAGCTGCTTAAGGGCAGAACTGTATCTTGTTCAGTATTATGTCTTCAGCGTAATGCTGCAAGCACATGATAAATTAATGATCATTTCTAGGCCTTCCTGTAGTCTCTAAAGCTGTTATGTAAGTGTAGACTAGAAGAGGTCTATGACTTGGCCTTCTATATTCCAGACACAGATTAGGAGGTGCCAGAGGCTTAGCATAATTTACAAATACTTAAAACACCTTACCATTCAATTTGACTTGTCTCACTAAACTGTTTTTTGATTCATTTTGCCTTTGTATCTGTAAGACCTGATTCTAGTACTTTCTCTGCAAGAGGTTGGTCAAAAATTTTTTTTCAGCAGAAACCCTTCCAGAATTACAGGATTTAGGAAAGATATCAAATTTTATACAAAGTTATAGTTTCTAAAAAGCCAAATAACATCTAAGTTACTTACCATTGGAGTTAAAAAGAGGAAATTGTGATCTATTTCAGGCCCTTTAACATTACTTTTCTCTTGAATATGCTTCCATAGAAGTGCTGAAATATCTAGGATTATGTGTTCAGGTGTTTTTTTTTTTTTTTTAACAGTGCTGGCCAGGCGCAGCGGCTCTCGCCTGTAAACCTAGTACTTTGGGAGGCTGAGGCAGGCAGATCACTAGAGGTCAACAGTTCGAGACCAGCCTGACCAACATGGTGAAACCCCATCTGTACAAAAAAATAACAAAAATTAGCTAGGCATGGTGGCGCGTACCTGTAATCCCAGCTACTCGGGGAAGCTGAAGCAAGAGAATACCTTGAACCTAGGAGGCGGAGGTTACAGTGAGCTGAGATGGTTCCACTGCACTCCAGCCTGGGTGACAGGCTGTCTCAAATAAATAAATAAATAAATAAAACACAGGGCTAACATATTTGTGAAAACTATTAACGTAATAAATGTCTTTGTCAGCATGATTCTGATATATTTGGATATTTTAGACATCTTCAGAATTTTAACATGGCATGTGTTATGCTCCTGATTGTTAAAGTGTGTTTCTCTAATATGAAAATTATTAAGTAGCCTTGGGAATTGTTTTGTGTTATAAATGCAGCTTGAGTCTACTGAAAGCATCCTTCAGGAAGCTACATCTTCCATGTCTTTGATGACCCAGTTTGAGCAGGAAGTATCCAACCTCCAAGATACCATGCATGGCATTCAAAATAATGAAGAGGTGCTCACTCAAAGGATGCAAAGCCTTAATGAGAAATTTCAGAATATTACGGATTTTTGGAAGAAAAGCCTAGAAGAAATAAACATTAATACAGACATTTTCAAATCAGAAGCAAAACATGCACATTCTCAAGTAACTGTCCAAATTAACTCGGCTGAGCAGGAAATAAAATTGCTCACTGAACGGCTAAAAGATTTGGAAGATAGCACACTAAGAAATATTAGAACAGTAAAAAGACAAGAAGAAGAAGATCTCCTGCGAGTAGAGGAACAGCTAGGCTCTGATACAAAGGCAGTTGAAAAGTTAGAAGAGGAACAGCATGCCCTCTTTGCCAGAGATGAAGATCTAACTAATAAACTTTCCGACTACGAACCCAAAGTTGAAGAATGCAAGACACATTTGCCAACAATTGAAAGTGCTGTTCGCTCTGTTCTCAGAGTCTCTCAGGATCTGATAGGAACAGAAAAGAAAATGGAAGACTTGACTATGCAGATGTTTAATATGGAAGATGATATGCTGAAAGCAGTGTCTGAAATAATGGAGATGCAGAAAACCCTTGAAGGAATTCAGTATGATAATCGCATATTAAAGATGCAAAATGAACTGGATGTTCTAAAAGAAAAAGTTCATGATTTTATAGTATACTCAATGCATACTACAGGAGAAAAGGAAACTGTGAAAGAATATAATATAGAAAATAAAGGAATTGGTGGTGATTTTTAAATTCATGACATTTATTCTGATGAACCATATCATTATACATAAATTGATTAGTCCATTGATTTTGAGTTACTTTGATATGCCTCATCTTATCCTACATTATTGGAAAATAAATGAGATGTCCACACAAATGGATTATCCACATAAAGCTTTTTAAGCACTGAAACTTATTTCATTTTAACCATTTTAAATAGAAATAGTTCTTTAAAAATGTTTCTCTACTTTTAAAACAAGATACTTAATACTTTTAATGTTTTTAAAGCATTAGTGGATATCATTATTAATTTCACCTATTATATTGGACCCACATATATTGATGTCTCCAGGGGCTAATGAAGAGTATTTACTGCTTCACTAAATGACCCCAATTTGCCATTTTTCAAACCTATGTCTCATACCTTTTCTGTCACCTAATCTTAATGTCAGGTTGGTTGGTAATGTGCCTGCCTCAGCCAGTTCTTCACTTTCTTACATAATTCACTGCAGGTTAAGAATCCATACAACCAAGTTCATGGGAGTTTTGTGTAAAATAAAAGATAACATGCGTGAGGGAGAGTCTGGTGCCTTTGCTATGAATTAATATGCACTTTCTGAAAAACTATGAAGCCTGGGAAACATTTTAGTTTTTGTTAAGGTTCTAAACTGTGTTATGGATACTTGTAAGACTTTTAAAATCAGAGTAAGTATGTTCTTACCTAAGGCCTTTCTTAGGAATTATGTGTATATACATCTTTGAAATATCTTTATATACCTGGGTTTTAAGTTCCAACTGTGTTAGACATGAGTTTGCTAGATCCATGATCTCTAGATGGTTTACTTAAAAATAGCCGGGCGCGGTGGCTCACGCCTGTAATCCCTGCACTTTGGGAGGCTGAGGCGGGCGGATCACGAGGTCAGGAGATCGAGACCATCCTGGCTAACATGGTGAAACCCCGTCTCTACTAAAATACAAAAAATTAGCCGGGCGCGGTGGCGGGCGCCTGTAGTCCCAGCTACTCGGGAGGCTGAGGCAGGAGAACGGCGCGAACCCGGGAGGCGGAGCTTGCAGTGAGCCGAGATGGTGCCACTGCACTGCAGCCTGGGCGACAAAGTGAAGACTCCGTCTCAAAAAAAATAAATAAATAAATAAATAAATAAATAGTCCAGGCGCAGTGGCTCACGCCTGTAATCCCAGCACTTGGGGAGGCCGAGGTGGGCGGATCACGAGGTCAGGAGATTGAGACCATCCTGGCTAACATGGTGAAACCCCGTCTCTACTAAAAAATACAAAACATTAGCCGGGCATGGTGGCGGGTGCCTGTAGTCCCAGCTACTCGGGAGGCTGAGGCTGGAGAATGGCGTGAACCCGGGAGGCAGAGCTTACAGTGAGCCGAGATCGCGCCACTGCACTCCTGCCTGGGTGACAAAGCGAGACTCTGTCTCAAAAATAAATAAATAAATACATAAATAAAAATAAATAAGCCTGTGGTCTGTTTTGAGGGAAAAGTAACATAACTCTGATAACTAGTTATGATAATAACTATGATAGTTAAAAGTATGTCATTTTAAAGATTTCCCAAACCACTAAATTTGTTTTACGAATTGATTTTATTTGAAATTATATAATGTAGTCAACTGTATGTGGAAGTTTGTTCTTGTTTCTTTGTCAGTAACCTTACCAGTTTTATAATGAAGTTTTCAGTGGAATTAAAGAACTTGAAAGCAGTCAGTTACAAAAAGGTAGTTTTGATCAAGTAGTCTTAATATGTAAATTTGCGAGTTTTTGTAGAACCCCCAAACTCGTTCTCCATCGGAATTAAGAGGGCCTATGGTAGGCAGCCATGAATCATAAAAATAAGCCTGGCGAGTTCTGTTGTTAAGGGGCATAGCATTAATTTTTGCAGTATTAAAATTACACTTCTTGACTTCTGAATGTCTCATTTGCGTGCACTGACAAAATTCTATTTGTTTACTTTTATTTTAATGCTAATAAAACAGATTATAAAGTAAGCTGGAACTTTGTTGTTTTAACCTCCATCCTGTCAAGGCAAATGTAATTTCTTCTCTTTTACTCTTCACGTTTAAATATTTTTTTCTCACCTATCACTACATTTAATATAAGGTTATTTGAACTTATATATACCATGGTAATGGTTACTGAAAGTAAATGAAAACAATGTGGCCACTGTGCTCTATGATGATACAAGGGAAAGAAAAACTGCACTTCTACAAGTATAACATGAGAAAACTATTAAAGTGTATATGTGTGTGTATGTGTGTATAGATATGTAGATATAGACATATCCTGTATTTATGAAGAGGTTTTCCTATTAAGAAATTGTTATTATAGAGATTTAGATGTACTTAATTTGTCTTTTTGTTTCTTCCATTCATTTATTTAACCCAGATGCTTAAAATTTCAAAAACTTTCCTGTATATCAAATATTAAATTACATTGTTAGTCTTCTCTTTAGGGAAAATTACCAATATCCTAAAACACATTTTTGTATCTTTGTAACTGATAATAAATTTTATATCAATTAATTTCTTATACAGTGGCCAGGCACAGTGCTGCATGCTTGTAATCCCAATACTTTGGGAGGCTGAGGCAGAATGGCTTGAGCCCAGGAGTTTGAGACAGCCTGGGTAACATGGTGAGACCTCGTCCCTACAAAGAAAAAAAAAAAGTGTAAGGAGAGGTGGGGCCAAGCACAATGGCTCACTCCTATCATTCCAATACTCTGGGACGCTGAGGTGGGAGGATCGCTTGAGCTCAGGAGTTCAAGACCAGCCTGGATAACATGGCGAGACTTCATGTCTACTAAAAGTCAAAAAAAAAGTGCATCCCTGTGGTCCTAGCGACACAGGAGGCTGAGCCCAGGTGTTCAAGGTTGCAGTGACCTGCACCACTGCATTCCAGCCTGGGTGACAGAGCAAGACCGTGTCTCAAAAGCATAAGAGTACTGGATCAGCTGGGCGCAGTGGCTCACCTCTGTAATCCCAGCACTTTGGGAGGCTGAGGTGGGCGGGTCACCTGAGGTCAGGAGTTGGAGACCAGCCTGGCCAATATGGTGAAACCCTGTCTTTACTAAAAATACAAAAATTAGCCAGACGTGGTAGCAGGTACCTGTAATCCCAGCTACTTGGGAGGCTGAGGCAGGAGAATTGCTTGAACCTGGGAGGCAGAGGTTGCAGTGAACCAAAATCAAGCCATTGCACTACAGCCTGGCAACAGAGTGAGACTCCAAAAAAAAAAAAAGTACTGGATCAATTTTTTTTAATGTAACATGAATAAATCACTTTTACAATACAAGTACCTACTTTAAACTCTTGAATATACAATTTTTAAATGTAACATTGCCTTAAATTTAGCTAAATGATCAGAAACTATTGACTAAGTATACTTGTATATTTTATAACTAAAACTCCACATTTATTAGCCTGTATGGCTTCATAGAAAAACCCATAAGATGCAAAATTAGTAGTAGTATGTTTAATGTCAACCTAATTGTAAACCTTTGTATGAATCTATAAATTGTTCAAATTTTGATGTATCATTACACAACAACGATGCTGAAAATTTACCAAACTCAATAAGAAAAAAAAAAACCATCCTTTGTAGACTTACCCCATATTTGCACAGTTGACAAAAGCTCTATAAATTTTCCTAGCACCTGCTCATTTCAATTTATAAGCTATTAATTAATCTTGAGACAGGATCTCACTCTGTCACCCAGGCTGGAGTGTAGCAGCGTGATCACAGCTCACTGCAGCTTCAACCTCCTGGGCCCAAGGGATCCTCCCATCTCAGCTCCTCAGATTGCGGGAATTACAGGTGCACACCACCATGCCCAGGTAATTTTATTTTTTTGTAGAAACAGTCTCATGTTGCCCAGGCTGGTCTCAAACTCCTGGGCTGAAGCAGTTCTCCCACCTCGACCTCCCAAAGTGCTGGGATTAGAGGCGTAAGCCACCATGACCAGCCTATAAACTGTTAATTTAATACAAATCAAAATACTCCACCCCAGCTTTATACAGCAGGAAAGGAGAGAACTACCATTTTAGCACCTGTTAAAATGACATACCCACACATGTGTCAAGCATTTCTAGGAGATGTGCATTCATGATCATCATTCCTTTTTTTTTTTTTTTTTAAGACAAAGTCTCACTCTGTCCCTATGCTGGAGTGCAGTGGTGCAATCTCGGCTCACTGCAACCTCCACCTCCCGAGTTCAAGCGATTCTCCTGCATCAGCCTCCCAAGTAGCTGGGACTATAGGCGCATGCCACCACGTCCAGCTAATTTTTGTATTTTTAGTAGAGATGGGGTTTCTCCATGTTGACCAGGATGATCTGGATATCTTGACCTCGTGATCCACCTTCCTTGGCCTCCCAAAGTGCTGGGATTACAGACGTGAGCCACTGTGCCCGGCCTTCATTATCATCATCATAACAGCTGTATATATTAATTACCTACCTTGTGCCAGTCATTATCACTAATCCTTACTACACCTTTGCTAGCTATTAGACCCATTTTACAAATAAGGAAATGGAGACAGGAACATGGGGAACCTTGCAATCACACTGTCGACCTAAGTCTGTTCAATTCCAGAGGCCAAGGACATCTCACTACACCGTGGAGCCTGCTACTGTTCAACTAGGGGAGAAAAATCACAACAAATCTGCTGTTAGTAGAACTATCTTGATAACTCGAAAAGCAATAATTCAGTCAAATGTGTTCTCTACTATGTTGCCATTAAACCAGACTGTAAATCCCTCAAAAGCTGTAGCTGTGCTCTAAAATTGTTTGGCCCTTGAGCATAAGAAGGAATCAATAAATGAACAAATATTGGAGAAGAGGAGAAAGCAGTGCTGAAGATCCCTAGGCTGTACTCCTCTAATCTATTAATATGTTTTGCCACTGCATATTCTGGGCACTTTGTTTTAGGGCTTAGTTTTAAATAGTAAAAGGAGAGAATTATACCAATAATCGCTAAGATGTCTTCTGACTTTAAGTGGTTTTATTTACTTATTTATCCCTTTTTTAATATTAAAAAAAGTAGAGATGAGGATCTCTCTATGTGGCCCAGGCTGGTCTCAAACTCCTGACTTCAACGGATCCTCCTTCCTTGGCCTCCCAAGGTGCTGGGATAACAGGTGTGAGCCACTGCGCCTGATCTAAATGGTTTTAAATTATACAGATCAATAAAATGTCTAGGTCCTTTAATAGAATTCAAAGATCCTAGCTGGGCGCAGTGGCTCACACCTGTAATTTCAGCACTTTGGGAGGCCAAGGTGGGTGGATCACGAGGTCAGGAGATCGAGACCATCCTGGCCAACATGGTGAAACCTCTGTCTCTGCTAAAAATACAAAATTAGCTGAGTGTGATGGTGGGTGCCTGTAATCCCAGCTACTCAGGAGGCTGAAGCAGGAGAATCTCTTGAACCCAGGAGGCAGAGGTTGCAGTGAGCCGAGATGGCACCACTGCACTCCAGCCTGGGCGGCAGAGCAAGACTCTGTCTCAAAAAAAAAAAAAAAAAAAAAAAATCCTTTAGCAAGTTTTTAGAAAGCAGATTGGACCTAGAAATCATATTCTTGAACCATGTTGCTGTGCTTGTAGATCCAGGTAATGTTTAACATTACAGGACGGCATCTAGCCTCATACCTTGAATATATGATAGGAATTTAATAAATATTCTGGCTGGGGGCAGTGGCTCATGCCTGTAATCCCAGCACTTTGGGAGGCTGAGGAGGGCGGATCACTTGAGGTCAGGAGTTTGCAACATGGTGAAACACTGTCTCTACTAAAAAAAAAATAAAAAAAAAAATAGAAAACTTAGCCGGGTGTGGTGGTGCATGCCTGTAATCCCAGCTACTTGGGGGGCTGAGGCCAGAGAATCGCTTCGGCGGCAGAGGTTGCAGTGAGCAGAGATTGCACCACTGCACTCCAGCCTGGGCAATAGAGCGAGACTCTATCTCATAAATAAATAAATAATCAAATCACTGATGCACATTTTTTTTTTTCTGAGAAAGGGTCTGGTTCTGTTGCCCAGACTGGAGTGCAGTGGCATGATCTCAGCTCACTGCAACCTCTGCCTCCCAGGATCAAGCCATCCTCCCAGCTCAGCCCTACTATTTTTGTAATTTTTGTAGAGATGGAGTTTCACCATGTTGCCCAGGCTGGCCTTGAACTCTTGAGCTCAAGTGATCCATCCACCCCACCTCACAAAAGTGCTGGGATTACAGGCATGAGCCACCATCCCCAGCCTTCACTGATGTGCTCTTTTCAGCTACTGATAGACTCTTAACTCTTCTATCCATCCTAGGCAAATAGGTTAACCAAGCCCGAAGTAATTTTTAAAGTAATTTAATACAACAGTCTCTAGACTATTACCACACTGTATTGAGCTTATATTTTAGTAAAGATCAAAAGAAGTTCAAGATAGCTTGCTTTTATAAACAACCAAGTGAAACAAAGAGATTTACTAACAGCTTCTTGCTAATAATCTGATCCTTCTAAGAATAAGCTAAGCCCATTCATCGACATCTTAATTGTTTAATTGCTATTAAGCTACTTTTACCAGAGTAGATACATTAATAAATGATAACCTGGTAATGAAATAGATGAAAGTAGCCATCTAGTCTTTTCTCCCTTGGGAGATTGTTTCATCAAATACACTATATTGCAAAACTTCCTCCTTAAAAATAAAATGTGATTTTGCAATCACTTCTTGGTTTCCTTCCTATTTGTGGCTACTGCTTAATGTCATACCCACAGGAACATTTTCGCAAGCTCACTTCTCTACCAAAAAACACATTTTGGACCACCTTATCCACCAATAATTAATTTTAGCATAAAGCGATTGAGGAGAAAAATCCTCAAGTGTATTTTGAAATTAAACATTTGTGATGGGGCGAAGTGGGGGAGTTGCTACTTAGAATTATTTTGTCCTACTGCCCCATTTCCATACTTCATTATAATTATTTTGCAACTATATGGCTGCTGCTTTTTAAAGCTGCCCTCAAAGTAATATTCTGAGCCTAATGCATTTTTATTTATGTTAAATAAAACTAAATGTATAATAACCAAAACAATCTCAAAAGGTTGGCATTAGCCGAGTCAGCCAAATACAATTTAAGAAAGATAATTCAAGCTAGATGTGGTGGCTCATGCCTGTAATCCCAGCATTTTGGGAGGATTACTTGAGCCAGGAGTTCAAGACCAGCCTGGGCAGCTTAGTGAGACCCCCATCTCAAAATTTTTTTTTTAAAGAAAGATAATTGATAAGAAAACATTGAAGAAATACACAGTTATTTTAGCAAAAAGATATATTTAGATTATACTGCATATTTAATTTTGTAAAAATGTTTTACAGTCTGATTATTTGTTTTAATAAATTTTAATTTCAATTTTTTTGTTTTAGAGATGGGGGTCTTGCTATATGCCCAGGCTGCAGCACAGTTAGTATTCATAGGCGCAATCATAGCACACTACAGTGTCAAACTCCTGGACTCAAGCTTTTTTATGTCTTCTTTTCTGAGTTTTAAGTAATACATTTATCGACATTCTGTGTCCCAAACTAAACTACAAACTCCCTAAAAGCAGAGACTGTTCTTGATCATATTAGCACATACTGCATTATAGTATATGTTGTAGAATCAAGCTAGTTTTATTAATAGAAAGTTATAATTTCCTACTTTACAACATAGTGCTTTCCTAGAAAACAAGCTGAAAGTTAAATATGCAAAAGTCAAATGATTGACTTACACATTATAAATGGGATTCTTTTTCCAGAGTAATTACTGTATGTCTGTCTTTGGGCATAGGCATTAGCAATGTATTTCTAGCCATTTTACATTTGTTTCTTAATTTGTTTTTCTTCATAATTGAGCACACAGTCCATAGGCTAATCTTCTGATTGAAGCTAAATAGTCTTACCTGATTTGCATTTTTGTTTTGATTGTCCGACTTTATCCAACTTTGTATTGTTTATAAGATCTATCCATCTTATCACTGTGTAATTTTCCCTTCTTCATTTTATTAACTGATGGCACAGTGCAATAAAATGTCAAATATTTAAAGTTCAGTAAAATATTCAACTCCCCAACACTGCTATGTAGGCACGCACATGTGTGTGCACAGACACAGGACCATCATCACAAACAACAACAAAAATAACAACTCAAAATGTTGCCAGACACTTGGGTGGCTCAAAATGTTTATCAGTTAATGTGTCCAAGTTAAATCAAGATGATGACAATTTAAGAACTTTCAGTACATAATGTATGGTGGGGAAGAAGGATGGCATTGAAACATACAAAAGTTGAAAAACAGCTGCATTTGGAATCAGAATTTTAGAACCTTGGAAATTATTTTATTTTACTTATCTGTCTTCTCTACTAAACTAAGTTGAGGCCACAACTCGAGTTATACTCATCTTTATGTTCCTCATATTTTGCATGCCTAACAACATACTAGGAACTTGAGAATTAGTTGAATTATTCAAGGTCTCATGGATGGTTAGATAGGCCAGAAAACTGTTCATAAAAGTTACAGGCCAATAAAGCATAGACATATAGTCTTTGACATTGGTCCCTTCATTCTAGCATTTGCTATAACTTGTTTGCAGTTACCTTAGACCCCGAATAGCCAAAGCAATCTTGAGCAAAAAGAACAAAGCTGGAGACATCACACTACCTGATCTCAAAATACACTGCAAAGCTGTAGTAATCCAAACAGCATAATACTAGCATTTGAAAAAACATGAACTAGGCCGGGCGCGGTGTCAAGCCTGTAATCCCAGCACTTTGGGAGGCCGAGACGGGTGGATCACGAGGTCAGGAGATCGAGACCATCCTGGCTAACACGGTGAAACCCCGTCTCTACTAAAAATTACAAAAAACTAGCCGGGCGAGGTGGCGGGTGCCTGTAGTCCCAGCTACTCGGGAGGCTGAGGCAGGAGAATGGCATGAACCCGGGAGGCGGAGCTTGCAGTGAGCCGAGATCCGGCCACTGCACTCCAGCCTGGGTGACAGAGCAAGACTCCGTCTCAAAAAAAAAAAAAAAAAAAAGAAAAAACATGGACTAATGGAACAGAATGGAGAGCCCAGAAATACATCTACAAGTATATGTTCAAATGATTCTCATCCAAGGTGCCAAAAACACACAATGGGGAAAGGACATCTCTCCAATAAATGCTGTTGAGAAAACTGGATATCCTATGCGGAAGAATGAAACTGGACCCTTATGTCAAACCATACACAAAAACCAATTCAAAATGAATTGAGGACTTAAATGTAACACCAGAAATTGAAAACTACTAGAAGAAAACATGAGGAAAAAGCTTCTTGACTTTAGTCTTGGCAAAGATTTTTTTGAATAGAACCCGAAAAGAACAAGCAACAAAAGCAAAAATAGATAAATAGGATTGCATCAAACTAAAAAGCTTCTGTACAGAAAAGGAAACAGTCAACAGAGTGAAGAGACAACCTATAGAATGGGAGAAAATACTCATGAACCATAAGTCTGAGAATGGCTTAATATCCAAAATATATAAAGAACTCAATAGCAAAAAAAAAAAAAAAACACGATTAAACAATGGGCTATGGACATGAATAGACATTTCTCAAAAAAAGACACAGTAATGGCCAACAGGTATACGGAAAAAATGCTCAACATCACTAATTATCAGGGAAATGAAAAATTAAAACCACAATGAGGTATCAACTCACACCTGTTAGAATATTTATTATCAAAAAGACAAAAGATAAGTGTTGGTGAGAATGTAGAGAAAAGGGAACCATTGTACACTGTGGATGAGAATGTATAGCCATTATGGAAAACAGTATGGAGTTTCCTCAAAAAAAAAAACCACGATGAATAATCATATGATCCAGCAATCCAACTTTTGGATATATATCCAAAAGAAATGAATCAGTATGTCAAGGAGTTATCTGCACTCCCATATTCATTACAGCATTAGTCCCAATAGCCAAGATAGTAGAATCAACCTAAGTGTCAATCAACAGATGAATGGATAAATAGCACACACGCACACACACACACAATGCTGTTCTGCCTTTAAAAAGAGGGAAATCCTGTTATTTGTGACTACATGGATGAACCTAAAGGATATTAAGCTAAGTGGAATGAACCAGGCACAGATAGACAAATACTACATGATGTCAATTATATGTGAAATCTAAAAAAGTCAGACTCATAGAAGTACTGAGTAGAATAGTGGTTACGAGGGATTAGAGGGGACAGGGTAGGGCAATAGAGAGATGTTAATCAAAGAATACAAAGTTTCAGTTAAACAGGAGGAATAAGTTCTAGAGATCTATTGTATAGTATGATGACTATAAATAATAATAATACATACTTGAAAACTGCTAAGAGGCCAGGCATGATGGCTCAGGGCTTATAATCTTAGCACTTTGGGAGGCTGAGGCGGGCGAATCACTTGAGATTAGGTGTTTCAGACCAGCCTAGCCAACATGGTGAAACCCTGTCACTACTAAAAATACAAAAATTAGCCAGGCGTGGTGGCGCACAACTGTGGTACCATCTACTCTGGAGACTGAGGCAGGAGAATCATTTGAACCCAGGAGGTAGAGGTTGCAGTGAGCAGAGATTGGGCCATTGCATTCCAGCCTGGGTGACAGAGTGAGTGAGACTTCCATCTCCAAAAAAAAGAGAAAGAGAATTTCTAGGAGAGTAGATCTTAAATATTTTTATTACCTACAAAAAAAAAAAAATGAGGTGATAGATATATTCATTACCTTGATTTAATCATTCACAAGATGTGTGTAGATATGTATATCAAAACATTACATTGTACACAATAAATATATACAATTTTAATTTGTCAATTATACCTTAGTAAAGCTGAAATAAAAAAGAAGTTATGTTGCCTTGTCTTACCCAGCAAAGCTCGATTGGAAGAAACTTTCTTTTCCCTTCTCCAGCAACTGAAAAACCATAATCACTGTCTCATGTAGCTCATTTTATTACTGTACAGAAGACCAATTGTGAAAATATTATAACATAAAAAGTGTAATTTCCAGTGACATTTCATGAAATTTTTGTAGTGTTTCCTTCTTATTCATTAGTAATTCACTTACATTGTTCTAAATTCTCTTACTTTTGAAGCCATCTTTTACCATATGCTTTCCAGAAGAACAGTAAAGTTGTAGTTAAAAAATAACATAAGGCAAGGTGTGGTGGCTCACACCTGTAATTCCAGGCATGGATTTAGGAGGCCAAGGTGGGCAGATAACCAGAGGTCAGGAGTTCGAGACCAGCCTGTCCAACATAGTGAAGCCCTGTCTCTACTAAAAATACAAAAAAAGTTAGCTGAGGTGGGGGTCGGTGCCTGTAATCCCAGCTACTTGGGAGACTGAGTCAGGAGAAGCACTTGAACCCAGGAGGCAGAGGTTGCAGTGAGCCGAGATCATGCCACTGTACTCCATCCTGGGTAACAGAGCAAGCCTCCATCTCAAAAAAAAAAAAATTAAATTAAAAAGAATTATAAAATTTAAGATGAATTTTAAATGTTAAGCTTCTAATAAATTTAATCATTGTGATATTATATTTTCTCATAGTGGCAGAAATCTGAAGCTATCGTGGAACAATTGAAGTCTTTTCAAATAATTGCTCATCTAAAGCGTCTACAGGAAGAAATTAATGAGGTAAAAATTTGGTCCAATAGGATAACTGAAAAACAGGATATACTGAACAACAATCTGACAGCGCTTTCTCAAGATGTTACAAAAGTAGACCAAAGTACAACTTCCATGGCAAAAGATGTTGGTCTCAAGATTACAACTGTAAAAACAGATATACGACGGATTTCAGGTTTAGTAACTGATGTAATATCATTGACAGATTCTGTGCAAGAACTAGAAAATAAAATAGAAAAAGTAGAAAAAAAAACAGTAAAAAATATAGGTGATCTTCTTTCAAGTAGTATTGATCGAACAGCAACGCTCCGAAAGACAGCATCTGAAAATTCACAAAGAATTAACTCTGTTAAGAAGACACTAACTGAACTAAAGAGTGGCTTCGACAAACATACAGATAGATTTCTAAGCTTAGAAAGTGACAGAGCCAAAGTTCTGAAGACAGTGACTTTTGCAAATGATCTAAAACCAAAGGTGTATAATCTAAAGAAGGACTTTGCCCGTTTGGAACCATTAGTAAATGATTTAACACTACGCATTGGGAGATTGGTTACCGACTTACTACAAAGAGAGAAAGAAATTGCTTTCTTAAATGAAAAAATATCTAATTTAACAATAGTCCAAGCTGAGATTAAGGATATTAAAGATGAAATAGCACACATTTCAGATATGAATTAGTCTGTCATTGGCATTAGAGTAAGGTAATGTTTTAATGGGACCTCTCGTGAGAAGACTGGTAAATCAGAAATAATATTTTGGAGTAAAAGTCATTTTATGTTTAATCCTATTTTGTACAGTAAAAATAAAACTTTTAAACAGGTCGGTTTTCTAAAATAAATATGCTAAAACCTATTTTGGCAACTTTATATAGCAAGAACTTTATCCATCCTTCTGACATACATGTTGTTACACACACACACACACACACACACACACACACACGTAGGAGAAGAATCTGCTAGTAGCATAGGGAGATCTCGAAGGGACGGGATCTGAATCCCCACTTGCCCTCTCTGGCTGCCAGGGAGCCCAGCATGTGTGTTTGGGGACCTAACTGAAGAACTACCCCTCAGGGCACAGGGCTGCAGCAGTCATTATCCAATTAGAGGAAGAGAAACTAGAAAGGTCACGGCCACTGAGCTGCAGGGAGGAAAAAATAATTTAAGCCTTTCTGGGTCCTTCATGGCTTTAGGAAACAGGGAAAGGAACAGTAGTGTCTCGGTCTATTTGGGCTGGTATATAACAGTATAGCAAGAACTTTAGGTAGCCTGTAACTAACAAATTTATTTCTCACTGTTCTAGAGGCTGGAAAGTCTGAGATCAAGGTGCTGGCAGATTCGGTGTCTGGTGTGGGCCCACTTCCTGGTTCATAGATAGCACCTTCTAGCTGTGTCCTTGCATGGTGGAAGGGGCAAGCAGCAATCTGGGGCCTCTTTTACAGGGGCACTAATCCTGTCCATGAAGACTCCTCCTACCTTATGACCTAATTCCCTCCCAAATGTCTCACTTTGGATTTCAACCTATGAATTTTGGGGAGACACATTCAGGCCATAGCAAGTATGTTACTTAATAAAAGGGGTTGGAAAGTGGCTTCTAGAGCAAGGGTTGTAGGGGAGGGTGTAGACTGAAGGGGGCTTGCCAAGCCTCAGACAGAGACTCTGCCTCAAAGCAACACAATTCGTATCATGATGATGTGACCAGAAGTAGCCAAAGCAACTAGAGAAGGAGGCTATAAGTCCGGGCTCTGTGCCTCACGCCTGTAATCCTAGCACTTTGGGAGGCCGAGGCAGGTGTATCACCTGAGGTCAGGAGTTTGAGACCAGCCTGGCCAACATGGTGAAACCACGTCTCTATTAAAAATACAAAATTAGCCAGGCAAGGTGGTGGGCACCTGTAATCCCAGTTACTTGGGAAGCTGAGGCAGGAGAATCGCTTGAACTCGGTAGGCAAATGTTGCAGTGATCAGAGATTGTGCTATTGCACTCCAGCCAGGGAGACTGGGAGACAGAGCAAGACTACATCTCAAAAAAAAAAAAAAAAAAAAAAAAGGAGGCTCTAACAGCATTGGCAATTCCAATTACATAAAACTTTAGAAAATACAAAGTAATCTAAAGTGACAGAAAGTAGATCAGTGGTTGCCTGTTGCATTAGGATTCTGCAGAGAAACAGAATCAATAGGATGGATGGATAGACAGATGATTGATAGGTAGGTAGGTGAGTGGTGGATGATGGATGGGTGGATAGATGATGATAGATAGATAATGATGATAGATAGATAGATAGATGATAGATGACAGATAAGATAGATGATTGATGGATGGATGGATAGATAGATAGATAGATAAGAGATAGATAGATTCTAGGAATTGGCTCACATGATTATGGAGGCCAAGAATCCAACAATCTTTCATCTGCAAACTGGAAAACTAGGACAGTCAGTGGTTTAATTCAGTCTGAAGCCCTGACAACCAAAGGAAGTAATGGCGTAAGTCCTGGTGCAAGACCAAAGGCCCAAAACCAGGAACACTGATGTCTAAGGGCAGGAGAAGATGGATGTCCCAGCTCAAAGAGTAGCAAATTCACCCTTCTGCCTTTTTGTTCTATCCAGGCCCTAAATGGATGGGATGATGCTCACCCACATTAATGAGAGTGATCTTTATGCAGTCTACCAAGTCAAATGCTAAGCTCTTCTGGAAACACTGTCACAGACACACCCAGAAATAATGTTTTACAGGCTATCTGGGCATCCCTTAGCCCAGGCAGGTTGAAACATAAAATTATCCATCACAATTGGAGATAGAGATGGAGACAGGTATAGATTACAAAGAGCCACAAGGAAAAGGAGTGAAGGATGTTTATTATCTTCATTGTGATAGATATATGTCAAAACTCATCAAAGTGTACACTTTTTAAATTTTTATTTATTTTTATTTTTGAGACAGGTTTTCACTCTGTCACCCAGGCTGGAGTACAGTGGTTTGATCATGGCTCACAGCAGCCTCAACCTCCTGGACTCAAATGATCCTTCCACCTCAGCTTCCTGAGTAGCTGGGACTACAGTCGCAAGCCACCATGCCTGGCTAATTTCTTTTTTTTTTTTTTTGGTGGAGATGGGATCTCCTTATGTTGCCCAGGCTGGTCTTGAACTCCTGGGTTCAAGTGATTCTTTTGCTTTGGCCTCCCAGAGTTCTGGCATTATAGTATACACTTGAAATATTTGTGTTTATATGTGTAATAGCTCATCAATAAATGTTGTTAAGTACAATATAATAACCTAAAGTAAACCCACACAGCATTAGCCCCAGTTTCAAATGCCTACCATGAAGGATGCCCAGATCCACAGAGCTGGTCACCTCAAAAATAAGAGTTTATAAATTCTGTGTGTGTGTTCTTGTTGTTTTGAGACAGGGTCTCATTTTGTCGCCCAAGCTGGAGTGCAGTGGCGTGATCATGCCTCACTGCAGCCTCTTGCCTCCTGACCTCAAGCATTCCTCACACTCAGCCTCCTGAGTAGCTAGGACTACATGAATTCACCACCAACCCCAACTACTTTTTTGATTTTTTTTTTTTTTTTTTTTGTAGAGATGAAGTCTGCCTATACTGCCCAGAGTGGTGTCGAACTCCTAAGGTCAAGCAATCCTCCTGCCTTGGCCTCCCAAAATGCTGGGATCACAAGTGTCAGCCGCTGTGCCTGGCGAGTTTATGAATTCTTCTTTTTTTTTTTTTTTGAGACCAAGCCTTCTTCTGTTGCCCAGGCTGGAGTGCAGTGGTGCGATCTCGGCTCACTACAAGCTCTGCCGCCTGGGTTCAAGCCATTCTTCTGCCTCAGCCTCCTGAGTAGCTGAGACTACAGGCGCCCGCCACCACGCCCGGCTAATTTTTTTTTTTTTTTTTTTTTGGCATTTTTAGTGGAGACGGGGTTTCACTATGCTAGCCAGGATGGTCTCTATCTCCTGACCTCATGATCCGCCCACCTCGGCCTCCCAGAATGCTGAGATTACAGGCATGAGCCATCATGCCTGGCCGAGTTTATGAATTCTTATACCAGAATGGCTCATCACCAATGGCTTTTTGCCATGGAAAAGTTAACTATGTACTCAAACTTGGTTCACTTTCTCCAAGCTATTGACAGGAAATGTTCTGTCTTATTTGAAAAATTGATATCCAGGAACAGTGACTCACACCTGTAATCCCAGCATTTTGGTGAGGCTGAGGCAGGCAGATCACTTGAGCTCAGGGGTTTGAGACCAGCCTGGCCAACATGGTGAATCCCATCTCTACAAAAAAATACAAAAAAATTGGTCAGTGTGGTGTGCACCTGTAGTCTCAGTTAATGGGGAGGCTGAGGTGGGAGAATCACTTGAGCCCAGGAGGTAGAGTCTGCAGTGAGCTATGATCTGCACTCCAGCGTGGGCAACAGTGAGACCCTGTGTCAAAAAAAGCAAAGAAAGATTGAGTCATTATTACCAGAAACTTGTGTAGTATCAGGATTCTCCAGAGAAACAGAAGCAACAGGATGTAGAGGGAGAAAGAGAGAGGTTTAAGGAATTGGTTTACATGAATTATAGAGGATGGCAAATCTAAAATCAGCAAGGTGGGCCATTAGTCTGGATCCTCAGGGAAGAGCTGGTGTTGCAGTTCAAGTCTGAAGGCAGAATTCCTTCTTGCTTGGGTGGGAGTGGGGGGATCTACTCTTTTGTTCTATTCAGGCCTTCAACTGATTGAACGTGAATTGCCACTCACATTATGGAGGGCAATCGAGGTCCACTGATTAGAATGTTAATCTCATCCAAAAAAACACCCTCATAGGAACATCCAATATAATGTTAAACCAAACGTCTAGACATCATGGCTCAGCCAATTGATGCATAAAATTAACTCTCACACCTTATCATTGTCTCATCCTTTTAAAGGAGGCTATGGGATATAGCTTACTTGTGAAATAGTTATCTCACCTATGGTCTGTCTCAGTTCCACCTCTGTCTAGTATTCAGACACTGAGGTTACAGGTACATCTAGAACAGGTTGAACAATGTTCCGTGTCCCACTACTCGCCCCCACTACATGGGCCCATGGCTCTGGTTCTGCCTCTGGATAAATAGCAGATAGTTTTACCCTTGGTTGTTTCATTCATTTGTTCAAAACCATTTATGAATATGTGTAGAACACCAGGGTAGGTGCTTCAGTGGATACATAGTGAGTGACTAGTAGCTATCATCAAGTGTTCCCTAATCTCACAGAACTTACAGTCAGCCATAATAGGTTAGTTAGGGCTCTGTTTGTTGTTGTTATTGTTGTTGTTGTTGTTGTTGTTGAGATGGAGTCTCGCTCTGTTGCCCAGGCTGGAGTGCAGTGGTGTGATCTCGGCTCACTGCAACCTCCACCTCCCAGGTTCAAGCAATTTTCCTGCCTCAGCCTCCCTAGTAGCTGGGATTACAGGCACACACTGCCACGCCCAGCTAATTTTTTGTATTTCAGTAGAGATGGGATTTCACTGTGTTGATCAGGCTGGTCTGGAACTCCTGAACTCAGGCAATCCACCCGCCTTGGCCTCCCAAAGCATTGGGATTACAGGCGTGAGCCACCGCACCCAGCCAAGGGCTCTGGTTTTAAGAATCATCTCATGAAAAAACAAAAGAAAGAAAAAACAGGGCCGGGCGCGGTGGCTTAAGCCTGTAATCCCAGCACTTTGGGAGGCCGAGACGGGCGGATCACGAGGTCAGGAGATCGAGACCATCCTGGCTAACCCGGTGAAACCCCATCTCTACTAAAAAATACAAAAAAACCAGCTGTGCGAGGGGGTGGGCACCTGTAGTCCCAGCTACTCGGGAGGCTGAGGCAGGAGAATGGCGTGAACCCGGGAGGCGGAGCTTGCAGTGAGCTGAGATCAGGCCACTATACTCCAGCCTGGGTGACGGAGCAAGACTCCGTCTCAAAAAAAAAAAAGAAAAAGAAAAAAAGAAAAAACAGGTGGGGCACAGTGGCTCACGCCTGTAATCCCAGCATTTTGGGAGGCAGAGGTGAGCAGATCACTTGAGTTCAGGAGTTCAAGACCAGCCTTGCCAACATGGCGAAACCCTCTCTCTACTAAAAATACAAAAACTAGCCAGGTGCCGTGGCAAATGCCTGCAATCCCAGCTACTCAGGAGGCTGAGGCAGGAGAATCACTTGAACCCGGGAGGCAGAGGTTGCAGGGAGTCAAGATTGCGTCATTGCACTCCAGCCTGAGTGACAAAGCAAGACTGCATCTAAAAAAATAAAAATAAAAAAATAAAAATAAATTTAAAAAAAAAAAGAAAAGGAAAGAAAAAAGGATTTCTTATGAGCATCTCACCAGCATCCCCCCAAAAGAATTGTGGTATAACGCGTCTTCCTGGGATATGGAACGGACGGCCAGCGTCAGTGGAGGCACTTTCTCTTCCTCAGGGGCCATGTGGTCTCGGGAGTTGTTTCTGTTTCTCTGTAGACACACCTCACTCTGCCAACTTGCTTCCTCTGTGGGTCCCCATCGACCAAATGCCAAGCTTGAGAGGAAGTCTTAGGCCGGGCTAGGTGGCTCAGGCCTGTTATCCCAGCACTTTGGGAGGCTGAGGCGGGCGGATCACCTAAGATCAGGAATTCAAGACCAGCCTGACCAACATGGAGAAACTCCATCTCTACTAAAAATACAAAATTAGGCCGGGCGCGGTGGCTCAAGCCTGTAATCCCAGCACTTTGGGAGGCCGAGACGGGTGGATCACAAGGTCAGGAGATCGAGACCATCCTGGCTAACACAGTGAAACCCCGTCTCTACTAAAAAATACAAAAAAAATAGCCGGGCGAGGTGGCGGGCGCCTGTAGTCCCAGCTATAGGGAGGCTGAGGCAGGAGAATGGCGTGAGCCTGGGAGGCGGAGCTTGCAGTGAGCTGAGATCCGGCCACTGCACTCCAGCCTGGGCGACAGTGCGAGACTCCCTCTCAAAAAAAAAAAAAAAAAAAATACAAAATTAGCCAGGCATGGTGGCACATGCCTGTAATCTCAGCTACTAGAGAGGCTGAGGCAGGAGAATCGCTTGAACCCGGGAGGTGGAGCTTGTGGTGAGCCGAGATTGCACCATTGCACTCCAGCCTGGGCAACCAAAGTGAAATTCCAGAGAGGAAGTCTTTTTTTTTTTTTTTTTTTTTTTTTTTTTTTTTGACAAAGTCTAGCTCTGTTGCCCAGGCTGGAGTGCAGTGGCACAATCTCTGCTCACTGCAACCTCTGCCTCCCGTGTTCAAGCAATTCTCCTGCCTCAGCCTCCCGAGTAGCTGGGATTACAGACGCCCACCACCATACCTAAGCTAAATTTTGTATTTTTAGTACAGATGGAGTTTCACTGTGTTGGCCGGGCTTGTCTCAAACTACTGACCTCATGATCTACCTGCCACGACCTCCCAAAGTGCTGGGATTACAAGTGTGAGCCACCATGCCCAGCCATAATCTTTCTTAAATGCATGTATAGTTCATATTCATTTAATGCTTAATATTAGAATTGTTTTGGTCTTTATTAGTTTGGTTATATTTTTGTGACAGGAAATATGTTGTAAGAACTTAACTCATTTATATCAACTAGCCTGTGGTAAAAATAGTTTCATTATTTGTGATTTCACTTAATGTAACAGTTTCCAATAACCTATTAAGTAAAATAACATTTTACCATCAAACTTATACATGAGTAAAAGTTGGGCATACCATATTTTCAGAAGTTAATGCTTCCTTGAGATTTAGCAGTTTTAACCTTGGCTAACGTAGCCCTCTAGTGTTAAGATCATGGGTCTTGGAATAATGATATGACCTGTCATATGAATTATTTTCCATCTTCAAATTTTGCGATACACTGTATTCTGCAAAGCAAGCTGGCTGTATTCTGCAAAGCAAACTGGCAATAATTTGAACATCAAATTATTATTCACAGTACTAGGTAGGAATTATATCTTGTGTAAGAGACACATCCCCAAGGCTCTTTCATTCAGCATAGCAATACTTATTAAGTGACTATTGCATACTGCACTCAGTGTCTATAAAAACACACATGAAAACTTTGGAATAGCTGCTTTCTAGAAAACTTATCAGGTCACACCTTAATAACCAGGAAATTCATAAACTTTATCAGTGGTGAGGTTGACATCTCATGCACTTCTATGAACACCTCTGAGAATGTGAAGTCAGGGATGGCTTCTAAAAGACAAATGATTCCACAGATAGTTTGAACTTTTATTTGTGTTTAATTTTTACAAGATGCCGATAGTAGCTGGCTTATTAATGTACACTATTCTTTGACATTTCAGGAAGGCACAGTGTTCAACTATGAACTACAGAGTCCTGTAAGTTTAAAATCAGTTTGTTTCTCAACTATGTGATATCCAGGATATTTTACAATTACTTTGAGATTTTTCCTCATCAGTAATGCAAAGAAAATTGCAATATTATACTTTTTTTTTTTTTTTTTTTTTTGAGACAAGTTATCACTCTGTCACCAGGCTGGAGTGCAAGGTTGTGACTGTAGCTCACTGCAGCCTCAAACTCTTGGGCTCAGATGATCCTCCTTCAGCTTCCTAAGTAGCTGAGATTACAGGCACATGCCACCATGCCTGGCTAATTTATTTTTTGAAGAGAGAGGGGTCTCACTTTGTTGACCAGGCTGGTCTTCAACTCCTGAGCTCAAGTGATCCCTGGCCTGGGCCTCCCAAAGTGCTGGGATTACAGCACTTTGTGATCTGTGAATTCATCTCACAGAGTTACAGCTTTGCACTCAAGAAGCCTTTCGCTAAGACTGTTCTTGTGGAATTTGCAAAGTGATATTTGGAAGCCCTTGGAGGGCTATGGTGAAAAAGAAAATATCCTCAGATAAAAACTGGAAAGAAGCTTTCTGAGAAACTGCTTTGTGTTCTGTTAATTCATCTCACAGAGTTACAGCTTTCCCCTCAAGAAGCTGTTCGCTAAGACTGTTCTTGTGGAATTTGCAAAGTGATATTTGGAAGCCCATAGAGGGCTATGGTGAAAAAGAAAAGTATGAGCCACTGTGCCCAGCCCGATATACAATTTCTTTCTGAGACAGAATCTCACTCTGTCGCCCAGGCTGGAGCGCACTGGCGCAGTCTTGGCTCACTGCAACCTCCGCCTCCCAGGTTCAAGCGGTTCTCCTGCCTCAGCCTCCCAAGTAGCTGGAATTACAGGCATGCACCACCTCACCTGGCCAATTTTTGTATTTTTAGTAGAGACCCGGGGTTTTGTCATGTTGGCCAGGCTGGTCTCAAACTCCTGACCTCAGTCTGCCCACCTCAGCCTCCCCAAAGTGCTGGGATTTCAGGAGTGAGCTTTCGCACCTGGCCTGATATACAATTTCTTATGCTAAAGAAGCAATGTATAACTCCTAATTTACCACTGACTGCTATGCACTTCATTAACATTATGGACATTTCTATCCCAAAAATCATATAGAAATATTGACCCGAGGTGGCTCCGCCTGTAATCCCAACACTTTGGGAGGCGAGGCGGAGTCCACAAGCTCAGGAGATGAGACCACGGTGAAGCCCGCGTCTACTAAAAATACAAAAATTAGCGAGCGGTTGTGGAAGCCTGTAGTCCCAACTTCGGGGAGGCTGAGGGGCAGGAGAATGGTGAACCGGGTGGGGCTGCAGTGAGCAGGGTAGCCACTCCAGCCTGGGGCGACAGAATAATAAAAAAAAAAGAAATGTTACTTTTGTTTATTTGTTTTTGAGACGTAATCTCACTCTGTGGCCCAGGATGGAGTGCGGCAGTGAAATCTCCCAGCTCACTGGCTCGCCTCTGGAGTTCCACCCGGTCGCCTGCCTCCCAGCCTCCCTGAGTAGCTGGGACTACAGGCGCCCACCACCACGCCTGGCTAATTTTTTGTATTTTTAATAGAGACGGGGTTTCACCATGTTAGCCAGGATGGTCTCGATCTCCTGACCTCGTGATCTGCCCGCCTCAGCCTCTCAAAGTGCTGGGATTACAGGTGTGAGCCACCACGCCCGGCCAGAAATGTTACTTTTGAGAAGGGTTTCACTCTGTCACCCAGGCTGCAGTGCAATGGCGTAAACATGGCTCACTGTAGCCTCAACCTCTCAGGCTCAAGCGATCCTCCTGCCTCAGCCTCCCGAATAGTTGAGACTACAGGCAAATGTTACCACACCCCCTAATTTTTGTATTTTTTTGTGTCACTATGTGGTCCAGGCTGGTCTCAAACTCCTGGGCTCAAGGCATCCCTCTGCCTCGGTCTCCTAAAGTGTTAGAATTACAGGCATGAGCCACTGTGTCCAACCAGAAATGTTAAACTCACTTTATGGTTCCAGAACAAGGATTAAATGAAATAAAAAATTAAAAAATTAAATATGGTTGGCCAAGTGTGGTGGCTCAGCCCTCTAATCCCAGCGCTTTGGGAGGCCAAGGCAGAAGGCTTGCTTGAGCTCAGGAGTTCAAGACCAGCGTTGGCAACATAGCAAGACCTCATCTCTGCTAAAAATAAAAAATATTAGCCAGACACGGTGGTCCACACTTGCAGTCCCTGTTATTCAAGAGGCTGAAGTAAGAGGATTACTTGAGTTTGGGAGATCGAGGCTGCAGTGAGCTATCATCATGCCACTGCACTCCAGTCTGGGCGACAGAGCGAGACCTTCTCAAAAATAAAATAAGGTCAAAACGGGCCAGACAAGGCAGCTACCTGTAATCCTGGCCACTTTGGGAGTCTGGGGCAGGAAACTTGCTTGAGGTCAGGAATCTGAGACCAGCCTGAGCAACACAGCAGGACCCATCTATGAAAAAACAGGAGCAAGTAGTGGCACATCCCAGTTGTGTCAGTTAACTGGGAGGCTGAGGCAGGAAGATCACTTGAGTCCAGTTCAAGGCTGTACTCCAGCCTGGGTGACATAGAATCCTGTTCTCTAGGGGGAAAAAAAAAGTCAAAACATTTCATAAAACTTTCACACAATGTTTAGTTAAGCTGTTACTCTTCTGTTCAATTTTGTTGCACCTATCAGAAGGCATAATTTCATAAAATCGGGATTCATTGGCGCTTTAACCACTCTCAAAATATTTGATCCTACTGGAAGTTACTATGCAATGCTATCTTGTCCCTGAATCAACATAATTCCACTATCAGTTTCATATATATATATATATATATATATATATATTTTTTTTTTTTTTTTTTTTTTTTTTTTTTTTTGAGACAGAGTTTCACTGTGGTTGCCCAGGCTGGAGTGCAATGGAGCAATCTCAGCTCACAACCTCCGCCTCCTGGGTTCAAGTGATTCTCCTGCCTCAGCCTCCCGAGTAGCTGGGATTACAGGTGTGCGCCACCACCCTGGCTAATTTTATATTTTTACTACAGATGGGGTTTCACCATGTTGGTCAGGCTGGTCTTGAACTCCCGACCTCAGGTGATCCGCCCACCTCGGCCTCCCAAAGTGCTGGGATTACAGGCGTGAGCCACCACACCCAGCAGTTTCATATATTCTTACTCCACTGGGTTCTGCTTTATAATATCGACGGCAGACATTTCATTAAATGAAATGTTAAAAGAACACCAATACATACATATAAAAATTTTCTTACTATGATCTTTTAGTATAATTTAAAAACCTGAAATGAGAATTCACATCACTGTAAGTGGGCCTCTTACTTGGGTTTTGAGGATGAAGTGGCTTTCTCTCAGAAATAGCTTTGCACTGTAACTCTAGTAACTACAGACGGCAGACTCCACAGCTTGAACACAGCATATTTTATATCAATGCCCACAAATAAAACCTATTATAACTCTTAGGAAATAAAACTTGAATCCTGATTGGCACAACTGCCTCAGTGAGGGCTGGCTGAACTGCATACCCAAAATGTTTTAGATCTACGGTACACTTTCATGTTGGTTGTGCTAACGCATTTCCATTTGCTCCTCTTACACTTTGACTGACATTCCTCTCAGCAAGAGGTGGAGACTATGTTCCTTTTTTCCTGAATCTGGGATTTGGTCTCTGAGACATCACTGTTGTAACCAAGAGTATGGTAAAAGTGATGTTATGTGACATTGAAGGGTAAGTCCTAAAAAGCCAACTCTGCCAAGCTCTATTGGAGCCCTGAAATTCCACCTATGTCCAGCTGCCCTGAAGCCACCATGCTAGAGACTTTGGGGAAAGACTATACCACTGACAGGGAAATGCACAAACAGCATCCTTTCAGCTCAGAAGTGAAAAGCTTCATGAGACTCAGAACCAGAAGTCTAATACTCCTGAGTTCTTCACCCACAGAAAAGCTTATCATGACATTAATCTTTGTGTGCTTTGCTAACATAGTAAGAACTAACATACAGCTGATACTGCTAAGCACCACAGCCACCACTTGGTTGGGTTCAGAAGACACCCTACTTTTTTTTTTTTTTTTTTTTTTGAGACGGAGTCTCGCTCTGTCGCCCAGGCTGGAGTGCAGTGGCCGAATCTCAGCTCACTGCCATTCTCCTGCCTCAGGCTCCCGAGTAGCTGGGACTACAGGCGCCCGCCACCTCGCCCAGCTAGTTTTTTGTATTTTTTTTAGTAGAGACGGGGTTTCACCGTGTTAGCCAGGATGGTCTTGATCTCCTGACCTCATGATCCACCCGTCTCAGCCTCCCAAAGTGCTGGGATTACAGGCTTGAGCCACCGCGCCCGGCGTCTACTCTATCTTTTTAACGTTTAGCCCAAATGTGTACCTACAACTCTTCCTTTTTTCCTGCAGGACAGGTAAAATGGCGAACCTTTAACAAGTTCAGGCAATGATAATATAAAGAAGTTAACATGCAACTAGCTGCACTGGCTTCTAAATTGAGTTCTCTGATCTTACTATGAGTTTGTAGTAACATTTCTCTCCAATCTCTGAAAAAGTTTTTCTCTCCAGGCCATCTGTATGCTTTATGTAGGGATTGTTAACCCCACCCATGTATTACACATAACAACTCTAGGTAAAATGCAGTGTTTGAAAAACAGCATGTTATATATTACACTAGGTTTTTGGGTTTTTTTCCCAGTGGTGGGCTGTCATTACAAAAGATTGAACTTTTATACTTCCTAACCAAACTGAAGGGGAATCTAAACACAAAAACTCATTCACTTTCTAGAAGCTCTTTAAAAATGGGCTTAAGGCCGGGCGCGGTCGCTCAAGCCTGTAATCCCAGCACTTTGGGAGGCCGAGACGGGCGGATCACGAGGTCAGGAGATCAAGACCATCCTGGCTGACACGGTGAAACCCCGTCTCTACTAAAAATACAAAAAAACTAGCCGGGTGAGGTGGCGGGCGCCTGTAGTCCCAGCTACTCGGGAGGCTGAGGCAGGAGAATGGCATAAACCTGGGAGACAGAGCTTGCAGTGAGCTGAGATCCGGCCACTGTACTCCAGCCTGGGTGACAGAGCGAGACTCCGTCTCAAAAAAAAAAAAGGGCTTAAAACTACAATCTATCTCGTATCTGAGTATGATAGAATGCTTTTTGCCCAGTGGCATTCATGTAGTTCAGCTGTCAAGCAGTACCTCTTAAAATACCAGACTGAAATAGTTTAATTTTCTGTAATTTAGAGTCAGAGCTAGGCGCGGTGGCTCACGCCTATAATCCCAGCACTTTGGGAGGCTGAGGCGGGCGGATCACCTGAGGTTGGAAGTCAGAGACCAGCCTGACCAACACAGGGAAACCCCGCTTCTACTAAAAATACAAAATTAGCTGAGCGTGGTGGCGCATGCCTGAAATCCCAGCTATTCAGGAGGCTGAGGCAGAACAATCGCTTGAACCTGGGAGGCAGAGGTTGCAGTGAGGCGAGATTGCGCCACTGCACTCCAGTCTGGGCAACAAGAGTGAAACTCCGTCTCAAAAAAAAAAAAAGTCAGATCTGTGTGAAGAGAATTAGGGTACCTGAAAATCATTTTCAGCTGTCAATCACTTTGGTCCTTTACTATCATTCCAAGAATCAGCCTAACTTGGGTTACCTTGTCTTACAAATAAGGATTAGCAAACTCATCAACATAAAAAAAAAGTTTAGTACATGCTGCAAAAATGTAAGTATACACTGACATTTCCTTGCCAAAATAACCACAAATGACTATACATATTTAACTATAATTAAATCAAGTTTTTAGAAATTTAAAGTCTGTTTCTAAAAATACAGGAACTTTGTGTGATAAAACTTGGACATATGACAATTTAATGAATACCAACTAGAATATTCAACCAACAATGGTCAGTTTGTCTTTTTTCCTTAGCTTATACTTCATTAAGCACCAACTATTTTAAAAGCTAAATCTTTTTTTTTTTTAAGTTTTAAATAGAGTCACAGGCAAATCATGAAGAGTTAGGTTTATTTAAGGCGGTAAAATTTGAAACTCTTGCCTTAAACAAAGAGTGCCAATAATATACCAGGAATAGACAATTTCTAGACTGTCAAATATATAAAAGTTCTTTTGCACTTTCTTCAACACTTACTGATCAGCAAACAGATTCAGTGCATTTGATCTATCTATTAGGTTAACCCAAGCTTCTTCTTTGAGACTCACATCTCGATTGGAGGGAGGCTGAGAGCCTAAGTAGACCTCTGGGGAATCATAGATAAACCACTGTAGTGCAGTCAAATTTGCAATCATGATGATCAGGGCGGCAGAGTCCCTTCCATACACCTGGGGTTTCAAACAGGAAAGCAAATGAAAAAAATGCAAGCATATTCCAGAAGCTGTTGTTGCTGCAGAAAAAACATCATCCTACCTTTAAATCCAAGTCTCTTGAGGACCTGAGAAGCACTGCTACCTTTTTCTTTATTCAACACAGATACCACAGAATCAGCAGGGTGAGAAACAATTGCACAAAAGACTCCAGCTGAAAAAATATAAAGGATCCCATACAGTGCCGGTTAAAAATAAAACTTCACATAGCCAATAATCATTTTTATGACTTTAAAATATTTTTCCAGTTCTAAAATAAAAATCAGACTCAGGGTGAGACAGGTACAGTTATCAAACTGTCTATCCAATATAAAACAGAACAATCATTTAAGTTTTTCAGATTTTATTCAACACTTTCTGTATAAAATTCTTTTTTTTTTTTTTTTTTTTTTTTTTGAGACGGAGTCTCGCTCTGTAGCCCAGGCTGGAGTGCAGTGGCCGGATCTCAGCTCACTGCAAGCTCCGCCTCCCGGGTTCACGCCATTCTCCGGCCTCAGCCTCCTGAGTAGCTGGGACTACAGGCGCCCGCCACCTCGCCCGGCTATTTTTTGTATTTCTTAGTAGAGACGGGGTTTCACCGTGTTAGCCAGGATGGTCTCGATCTCCTGACCGCGTGATCCGCCCATCTCGGCCTCCCAAAGTGCTGGGATTACAGGCTTGAGCCACCGCGCCCGGCCTTAAAATTCTTAATAACCTGAACAACAAAAAAATGGTGCAACAGTAAGATCAATACATTCCCAAGCCTAATAATGATATCCCATAAAACGACCCTTTTAGGAACTAGTTAGCAAGTATTTATGAATCCTAAAAAGCATATAAAATGTTACAGGAAGATAAAACTGCTTTATAGGCCGGGCACAGCAGCTCACGCCTGTAATCCCAGCACTTTAAGAGGCCGAGGTGGGTGGATCACTAGAGGTCAGGAGTTCAAGACCAGCCTGGCCAATACGGTGAAACCCCGTCTCTACTAAAAATACCAAAAATTAGCCGGGTATAGTGGCGGACGCCTGTAATCCCAGCTACTCAGGAGGCTGAGACAGGAGAATCGTTTGAACCTGGGAGGCGAAGGTTGCAGTGAGCCGAGATTGCGCCATTGCACTCCAGCCTGGGCAACAAGGGTAAAACTCCGTCTCAAAAAAAAAAACAAAAAACAGACGAGTTGATGGGTGCAGCACACCAACAAGGCACAAGTATACATATGTAACAAACCTGCACGTTATGCACATGTACCCTACAACTTACAGTATAATAATAATAAATAAATTTAAAAAAAACAAAAACAAAAACAAAAAACAAAAACAAAAATACAAAAAATGAGCTGGGCGTGGCAGTGCATGCCTGTCCCAGCTACCTGGGAGGCTGAGGCAGCAGAATCACTTGAACCCAGGAAGAGGAGGTTACAGTGAGCTATGATCACGCCACTGCACTCCAGCCTGGGCAACAGAGCAAGACTATGCCTCAGGGAAAACAAGAAAACAAAAACACTGCTTTATAACCTTTGGAATATTTTTCCCTCTCAAAAAACGCCAATAATGGAAATGATTATTTGTTCATAATTTCAGACAAGTGTGTTCTAAGTAATTCATACCTATGTAACCTGCTACAAATGTTACAACCAGCTGCTCTGGCTTTGAACATTCACTGCGGGGCTTAGGAACCACAAACTTGTACAGTGCTTCAACAGTACGTTCAAAGCAGGCGAACTTCATCATGGTGTATGGTATTTGTCTCATCCAGAGAGGAGCAACCCCCTTGTAGAATCTAGGAAATCAAGAGACTTGTTTTACAGAGTTGCATATACTCATCTATCAGAGATTGTCATTAGTAACACAAGTGTCCGCACACGAGTCGAGTCCTGATAGTAACAAATGGCAGCAAAAATGCATGTCATTTCTATCAGAACGTTAGACTAACATGCAGGTATATTTCTCTTACATGCCAATGACTCAAGCACCTTTGACTATACAACCAAAAAAGTTGCTGGATGTTTCTCTGACTGGAACCACAAGAAACAAGAAGTTTACAAGTGGAACTCAGTTCAAGATTCATCCACAAAGGTGGATCTAAGGAAGCATGTTGTAGTCATGGAAATTCTTAACTGTGAATAGATCACAAGGATACTAACAAGCCCTCCCTAAAAGTTAATAGTAAATGTTTAGGCCAAATATCAAGTCATTTGCAGAATGACAAATGGTCCTTACTTTAGGGGGAAAAAAAAAAAAACCCAGTCCAGGGGTCAAACCATGTATTAACTTATCTTTACCTCTCAAGTTTATGTTCTACATACAGGTAAATAGACATTAAATGTTATAATAGTCTTTTTAAAAAGTCTGGTAGACTTAATACTAAAAAATGAAGTTCACAGCTGGACGCAGTGGCTCACGCCTGTAATCCCAGTACTTTGGGAGGCCGAAGTGGGTGGATCACCTGAGGTCAGGAGTTTGACATCAACCTGACCAACATGGAGTCTCTACTAAAAATACAAAATTAGCCAGGCGTGGTGGTGCATGCCTGTAATCCCAGCTATTCAGGAGGCTGAGGCAGGAGAATCACTTGAATCTGGGGGGCAGAGGTTGCGGTGAGCCCAGACAGTGCCACTGCACTCCAGCCTGGACAACAAGGGCAAAACTCTGTCTCAAAAAAAATGAAGTTCACTTAAAATAAGTACTTTCATAATATAAATTTTTAAGTGTTTACTTACGCTTTTAGGCCTTCTTCCTTATACATTTTGGGAGCTGCATCCCTCAAAGTGTTGGCATAACCTGGCTGGGTTTGAATTCGAACCTTAGCAGCTTCCATAGGAGCCAGGGCAATGTCAGCAAAGAATTCAGCACTGGCAGAGGCAGCCAAATATAGTGACGTGCGCCAGAGATAAGTATTCTCCTAAAATCCAAAACACAAGGAAGGACGTGAATTGCTGTTGTGTTGGTATTCAACTGAAGTGACAGTTCTAGGAAACAACTAAGCTTCAGATATTTTATAAAGTAACACACGATATGGAATATATATGTGGTCTCTCATAACCTCATTAACAAAATACGTAACTATGTGAACAATGTGAATGTTTAAAAAATATCTAGATGTCACGTACAGTTAGCCCTGGAACTACGCAAAGGAGTCCCAGAGCCCTTCTCTAAAAAACTCAAAATCCAACTTACTTAGAAAAGAAGATAGTATATTAAAAGGAGAATTGTAACTTAATGAAATACATTTTATTTCTCAACCTGTCTCTGCTGACACAGGCTTATGATTTAAGACATGTTGCTCACTTTGTAGGACCATTTTCTTCAGTGCTAAAATAAGGCAGGACAGAAAAATCTAAGAACCTTTTTGGTCTTAAACACTCGGAACGTTCAATTTCAAAATTAATTACATACCTCTCCAAGCATGTTGCTATACAAGACTTTAAAGACTTCATAAAAGCCAAACTTGCAGAGTCCCTGCATGGAGTAGCCAATGAAAGTCGGAGCCCATCCTTTAGCCAAACCACGAACACCATCCTCTTTAAGTGTAACTGAGAATCCATTAAATATGCCCTTGTACTTTTGGGGGTCCACCTTTATTTAAAACAAGAAAAAAAAATTAAATGCACCAAACAGTTAACGTAAAAATTTAATCTCATGATTATTTTTGTTTGGGTTCCATAATAAACTTCAGCAACTACACAAAAGGTAAATACAGTAGTTCCTGCCAAGCGCGTTGGCTCACGCCTGTAATTCCAGCACTTTGGGAGGCCAAGGAAGGTGGATTACCTGAGCTCAAGAGTTCGAGACCAGCCTGGGCAACACAGTGAAACCCCATCTCTACTGAAATACAAAAAAGTAGTGGGGCATGGCAGCGTGTGCCTGTAATCCCAGCTACTCGGGAGGCTGACACAGAAGCATCACTTGAGCCTGGGAGGCAGAGGCTGCAGTGAGCCGCGATCGTACCACTACACTCCAGCCTGAGCGGCAGAGCAAGACTCCATCTCAAAAAAAAGAAAAAAAAATACAGTAGCTCTCCCTTATTCAAGGATTCATTTTCTGTGGCTTCAGTTATCCACGGTCGTATTAAGATATTTTGAGTGAGGAACTACATTCACATAACTTTTATTAGTTTATGCTTATAACTGTTTATTATTGTTCATTTGATTACTTTTATAAACGGAAACTTTTGTACATTAAGGTCTAGCTTTCTGTGTTAAACTTAAGTCTTGGAGTGATAGTTAAGAGGGTAAAATTTCCACAAAAATACATAACAAAGCTGATTCTTAAGAGATTTCTTACCGCCCAACTCCTACTACTATTTTATTTTTTTTTGTCTTGCTTTGTAGCCCAGGATGGAGTGTCATGGTGTGATCTCAGCTCACTGCAACCTCCACCTCCCAGGTTCAAGCGATTCTCCTGCCTCAGCCTCCCGAGTAGCTGTGACTAGTAGCTGCAACTACAGGCGCGCCACCATGCCCAGCTAATTTTTGTATTTTTAGTAGAGACGGGGTTTCACCATGTTGGCTAGATTGAGTTCTGATCTCAAACTCCTGACCTCAAGTGACCCACCCGCTTCAGCCACCCAAAGTGCTGGTATTCCAGATGTGGGCAACCATGCCTGGCCCACCTCCTACTTTTTAAAAGCTACTATCTAGATAATAGATGTATCTGTATTCCTAACATATGCTAGTTCTTTAAGTAGCTTATAGCATAAAGTTTTGTGAACACTAAACAAACTAAACCCAAGTTTAAAAAAAAAGCACATAAACTAAATTCACTTCAAGAGACATGCATAACATGTTTTAGCAAAGGTACATTTCATATCCATTATATTAACTAATGGGAGGGAAGAAAAGCTTATCTCACTATTTCTGCCAGTACTAGAAGGGGTGGTATACATCACCTTCCTCTCCCTCCTAATATGTCAAATTCAATTCTCTTTTAGGTAAATAGACTTCTAATCCTGTTTGGAACAAATAAATTTTTGATGTCTTGTTTTTGTTTCAATAATCTTAATTAAAAGATATTGAAATTATTTTAAAATGTTATGTAAATATACAAAAGGCTAATCTGACAAAATTTTCATACTAAGGCATTAGAGCATTTTAAATAAATCTACATGTTTATCTACTCTTTGCCTTGGTCTTATTAGTAGATAAAGGACATCGTTACTTCACATAATACACAGACTTGTTTACCCACTCCAACACACAGGTGCTTATAAAACGACTATTTGGGGCACAAGTAAGCTTGAAGAACTCTGGCCAGAAAGTGAAGAGCAGCAGCAAAGAGCCATCTACAGCCAGAGTCTAAGAGTGAATAATTTACTCCAACAATAGAGGCATTTATTGGATTTAAAACACTAGTTAAAATAAAGCCCACGATTTAAAGAAATTTTAGTTTGGTTTCCTACTGAAGTTTCTAGCAGTTGTGATGTCTTCAAATTCTCATTTGGGAAGCGCTTTAAGATTTTATTTAAAGTTAAGTCACATGAAAGATACTTTCAGTGTTGTCATCTCAATACAAACCTGCATACGGCATTTCACTAAATCCAGGGGAACGACAGCAGTGTGTGTCAGACCACAACTTAAGACCCCACCAAAGCCACACAGTGCATAATACTTCGCGGAGCCAAATTCACAACTGTACTCTGTAGTAAGAGAAGACACACCATGCATTTTAATATAAAACTCATGTTACTGGTCATAAACTTACCTCCTGGACAGTTAGGTTTCCACACAGCTTGTTAGTAGATGACTATATCTTATAACTTAACAGTCAGTCATGCTTCAATATGCTCTAGTCCAGCATGCAAAACAAACCTGCATTCTGCATTTAACCAGATCTAGAGGAACCAATGCTGTATGTGTTGTGCCACAGCTAATAATTCCTCCAAGTCCACAAAGGATAAAGAATCTGCCAGATCCATAGTCACAGCTATACTGCTCTGTTTGATTGGGAAAAAAAAAAAAAATGAAGTAAGTATTTCTTCAGAGATGACTAAGGCCACTGGAATGAAAGAAAACTGTTTCCCTGTTAAATAGTATTATCACAGCTGAATAGCTTTGGCCAATTAAGTGGCTTAAAAAAAAAATTCACTGCCAAAATCAGATCATTTAAAAATTATGAGGGTTCTGTATCTGATACTATTAACAGCTTGGATTCTGCCATATTCATTTTTTAAAAAGTTTTCTACATTAACGGCTTTTACAATTAAAGTCAAACTTCAAATTATTAACCACTGGTAAGAGCACACTTCAGAGTACAAATGAAACTCAGAAAGATCACCCGACGTGTAAAAGGCTTGCAAACAACTTCAAAGTTTATCCTAGCCACTAACCAATACTATCCCCACTTATGAACTCCTATAACATAAAAACAGATACACATAAATTCCTGCAGTCAAATACATTTAATACACAAATAATGTTAGCTTTAATTTTAAACTGAATGACAGATAGTGTAAGGATTCTTTATCCATACTAAAGACATAACAGAAGCACATGAGTGATTTAAAGAAAAAAATCTTTCGATTTTACAGGCATAAGGTAGATAACATTCTCAGGACTCCTACAATTCGATTTTCAGGTTTCTCTGTATGTACACACTTCACTAGGATTTAAAACACACACAACTAAGTTAAAGCTGGGCCCAACCACAAAGAATCGCAAGAGATAATCACACCAAAGGGATGCCCACCAATTATCTCCTTTTTATTGCCCATGTAGTGCTGCAAGCTGCCTCCTCCAGTCGCATGAAAACAGGAGATCCAGTTATCTCATATATAATTAAGTGCTAAAATGACGGACCTGGCGTCGACGAATATAAAACTTAGGAAAGGACTGTTCAAGAAAACTAAGGGCAAATCAAAGGACAGGTGATACAGTTAGTAGAACTGTGGGTGGTCAGTAGTTTGGGGAAGAGACTTTACCCAATACTTAGTTGACTGACCAAGCGGGCTCACGGCAGAGAGGATAAGGAGCTAGTCGCGGCCTTTTTTCCCTCGGGGACATGGAGGTCACGAAGGGACACAGGGCCTCTGCCCTTCCACGCCCTTGAGGGAGGGCCAAGGATCTGACACCCGCCTAGGGTGGAAAAAGCCGATATCCCAGGGCAAGCAACTGGGCGCCATCCTACGGTGCAGCGGGCTGGACTCGTCCTTCCCTGTCCTCCAAGCCGGGTCCAGGCCTCAAACGCTGGGCAGACCACGAGTAGACCACGACTGTATCAGGCAAGGTCTGATCTCACCTTCCACGGCGGCGGCTGCCAGGTTGCGAGGGCGGCGGGGCTGGCCAGTGGGCCCGGGTGGGTTGCTGCGGAGGTCCCCGAGGCCATCGTGCACCAGCTGCAGATGTGGCGTGTTGAAGGGGTTCGCCCGCGCCAGGTGCGCCACGGACGAGAACATCTTTCTAGGGGAAGAGGGAGCGGCGGTGAGAGGGCAGGCAAGGCGCCGGTTAATGTTACCGGCACCCTGGAACCCCAACCGGGCCTTTTCCTTCCCGCCTGCGCGCCCTTGAAGAGGTCACGGCGGCCTTTGAAGGAGGCTGCTCCCGGCTGGGCCCACCGCCAAAGCAGCGGACCCACAGGGTCTCTGGGCTCCGCTCCCGACACCCGCCACAGGGGAAGGCCCGGTCACACTCACTCCCTAAGATGGCGATCACCCAACCACTCCCTTGGAAAGGTTACCGCTCACAGAGGCCGAACGTCCTCCCAGCCCTAAGATGTGTGCCCTTCGCGCGTCGTCGGCGTGACGCACACAGCGCGTCACTACAAGCACGCGTCGCCCATTGGTGGAGAAGAGCGCCGAGCCCGTAGCGTCATCGCGTTCTCCTAGCAACCTTATCCCCGCCCCTGCCCACTCCTGCTCTTCCGGCCGGCGTGTGCGCAGGAGGATTCGTTCTGCGCAGACGCGCGTTCCGGCTGTATATTTTTTGAGAGGGGTCGGGTTCGGGGTCTTAACCTGCTCGCTTTGTCCCTTCACCTTCAGGTGTCTCTTCTTGACCACAGGCTTCAGTTCGCTTCACTTAAGTGAATCACAGTATCTAGTAGTCACTTAAAAAACAAAACATGAATGCTTGATGATATATTTAGGTGTTGGAGTTAGAGAACATCACTGCAGTATTATGTGTCACAACTTCTGCCATTACAGTACTTTTTAAAATAAGTTCCATCCATTGACATTAAATATAGGTATGTCTGCATTTTTCATCAGACTTCTGGAGAATTGAAGGGGTGGCCTGCCCCTCCACACCTGTGGGTGTTTCTCATAAGGTGGAACGAGAGACTTGAGAAAAGAAATAAGACACAGAGACAAAGTATAGAGAAAGAAAAGCAGGGCCCAGGGGACCCGCGCTCAGCTTACAGAGGACCCACGCCGGCCCCGGTCTCTGAGTTCCCTTAGTATTTATTGATAATTATCTTTACCATCTTAAAGACAGGGGAGTGGCAGGACAATAGGATCATTTTTAGGGAGGAAATTAGCAGTAAGACATAAGAACAAAAACCTCTGTGATATGAATAAGTTCAAAGGAAAATCCTGTGCCTTGAGATAAACCTTTTAGCAACATTGTTTCATCCTATCACATGGGGATAAACCTTGGACAATACCTAGCTTTCCTAGGCAGAGGTCCCTGCGACCTTTGGCCGTGTACGTGTCTCTGGGTAGTTGAGATTAAGAGAATGGTGATAACTTTTAACCAGCAAGCTACCTTCAGGCATTTGTTTAACAAAGACACATTCTGCACAGCCCAAAATCCATTAAACCTTGAGTCACTGCAACACATGTCTCTTGCAAGGACAAGGTTGGGGGTAGGGTCACAGATTAACAGCATCTCAAATACAGAACAAAATGGAGTCTCTTATGTCTACTTCTTTCTATATAGACACAGTAACAGGCTGATCTCTTTCTTTTCCCCACAGAATATTTTAAAAAGAAATGTGCAGCAAGAAGTCTTAGGACAGTTTGCCGCGTTATCACAATAGTCTATAGAACACGTTGAAACATTGAACACCTGAGGTGTTACAGCGATGAACTAGTGAAAGTGACTGATAGCAGATTGTGCGTGTGTCTGGTTAAAACATTTAGGAAGCTTTCATTAGATTCAGCTCAACAGGGAGGGGCGTAGTTTAGTTGGGGAGAGTTTAATAGGGATTCAACCTGTTAGACTTCTGGCTCTTATATTTTCCCAGCTCTTGACAAAGTAACCTTGGGAATTTACTTCATTGTGAACCTGTTCCTTAGATGTAAGATTGGGGTGGGACTGGCCTCACAGGTTCACACTGGTACAATCACACATGGCCTTACACTTAGTTTAATGCTCTGCTGATTTTGAAATTTTTCTTTTCTTTTTGTTTTTTTGTTTTTTTTGAGACGGAGTTTCACTCTGTCACCCAGGCTGAAGTGCAGTGACGTGATCTCGGCTCACTGCAAGCTCTGCCTCCCAGGTTCACCCTATTCTCCTGCCTCGGCCTCTGGAGTAGCTGGGACTACAGGCGTGCACGACCACGCTTGGCTAATTTTTGTATTTTTTGCAGAGACGGGATTTCGTCATGTTGGCTAGTGTGGTCTTGAACTCCTGACCTCAGGTGATCCACCCACCTCGGCCTCCCAATGTGCTGGGATTACAGGCCTGAGCCACCATGCCCGGCTTGAAATTCTTAATATATGTATGAACAAGGGGCCACACATTTTTTAGTTTGCACCGGACCCTGAAAATTAGGTGGCTGGTTCTGGACTGGAGTAATACTTACCTTGCAGAGTCTATGAGAACTCAATGAGATAATGTCTAAAAGTCTACAGAAGATGTTCCCTAAAAAAAGTCAGCTCTGAGGCTGCAGCATCATGGCACTCTCTTAGCAACACTATCCCAGAACCAGCCCTTCTGGCTCAACTAAAGTCCCAGGAAGAATTCTAGAGTGGAGGGCACAGGAAGGGAAGTAGTGACAGATAAAGTTAAAAAAGTACACTAGCACCTGATTGTCCAGGGCCTCACATACCAGACTGAGGAGTCTAATCTTATATAGATAGGCAGTCAGTGAAGGGTCTGGACTTTCTTTGTCTATTTTTTGGTTAATTCAACTTTATAGTGCTTTTCTAATTTAAAAATCTTTTGTCATGAAAAAAATCAAATATTATGTAAAAATATATGACTGTGGTGAATCTTCCTATTCCCTTCCCCAGCACCGGATAATACTGCCCTTTGCCGCACATTTTTTCAGCTGGATCAACTGGTACCCTTCACCGTGGGGCTGCACATGCTTGTGGCCCAGAACGCAGAGAAGTTGATCTAGAAGATCCAGTGGTAACTGAAGGAGCTGCAGGCCCAACTCCTACGCCATGTAGCAGCTAGCGACCTTGAGAATGTAATGACTGTTGCTCCACTTTTGACTTGCAAACTGCACAAATTTCTCTTATAGCTAACTCTAACCCAAAACTATGCAGGGAAAGGAATCTAGGAAATATGGTTCTAGCCTAGCTAAACTGACACAGTAAAAAAGCACCACCGGGCTTTGCAGACACCGCTGCCGCCAGGAGCCCTGTACTATCAGCCATGGTCAACCCCGCTGTGTTCTTTGACAGCGAGCCCTTGGACCCCGTCTCCTTTGAGCTGTTTGCAGACAAATTTCCAAAGACAGCAGGAAACTTTCATGCTATGCTTTGAGCAGTGGAGAGACAGGATTTGGCTATAAGGGTTCCTGCTTTCACAAAATTGTTCCAGGGTTTATGTGTCAGGGTGGCGACTATACACGCCATGATGGCACTGGTGGCAAGTCCATCTACGGGGAGAAATTTGATGACAAGAACTTCATCCTGAAGCATACAGGTCCTGGCATGTTATGCATGGCAAATGCTAGACCCAACACAAACGGTTCCCAATTTTTTATCTGTACTGCCAAGACTGAGTGATTGGATGGTAAGCGTGTGGTCTTTGGCAAGGTGAAAGAAGGCATGAAGATTGTGGAGGCCATGGAGTCCTTTGGGTCCAGGATGGCAAGACCAGCAAGAAGATCACCATTGCTTACTGTGGACAACTCTAATAAGTTTGACTTGTGTTTTATCTTAAACCCCAGACCATTCCTTCTGTAGCTCAGGAGAGCACCACCCCCCGACCCCATTTGCCCGCAGTATCCTAGAATCTTTGTGCTCTCACTGCAGTTCCCTTTGGGTTCTATGTTTTCCTTGTTCCCTTCCATACCTAGCTAGATTGCAGAGTTAAATTTATGATTATGAAATAAAAACTAAATAACAACAGCAACAAAAAAAGTACCAGAGTCTATCTGTTGTCAACACAGCATCAATGAACACCTCTTGTAATCATATTTAACTTCCAGATAAAAAACTAAAGCGCTAAATCAGGCTTCTACCTAACATGATGCAGCTGTCCCTTGGACAATTGTGAGCAAGCTAATTCTACCGAAAAGAGTATACAAAATCCTTTTATCCATCTGTGGGTGATGTTGTTGCAGTCAAGGGTATATGAGTAGCTGTGATCCCCGGGTAGAACCTCCAAACAAGCTTTAAATTATCCCAAAACTAATAGGCATACAGCAACAAACACTTATCAGCTCACATTTTCTGAGGGTCAAGAAAGTGAGTGTGGCTTCGTTGAGTGGTCCTGGCTCAGGATCACTCATCAGCTGGGACTGGGGTCTTTAAAGAATTGACTGGGGCTGGAGGATCTGCTTCCAAGCTTCCAAGACTTGGCTATTGGCAGAAAACTTCAGTTCCCAGACAAGTGGTCCTCACTGTAGAGCTGTTCATGACATTGCTTCCTCAGATTGGGTAAATCATGAAAGAAGGAGAGCAACCAAGGCAGAAGCTGCAGCATCCTTTATAACCAAATCTCAGAAATGACACACCATCACTTCTGCTGTATCTATTGGTCACAGAAACCAATCCAGATACAGTGTGTGAGAAGAGGTGGGGATCCGTGGGGCCATCCTAGAGGCTGACTACCACACAACCCACCCAACATTCTTAGTCTCCATCACCACACATGTTGCCCAGGTTTCTATCAGTAGAAATCTTGCACACTTTGTTTTTGTTTTTATTTTTTTGAGACAGAGTCGCACTCTGTCGCCCAGGCTGGAGTGCAGTGACGCGATCTTGGCTCACTGCAACCTCCGCCTCCCAGGTTCAAGTGATTCTTCTGCCTTAGCCTCCCTAGTAGCTGGGATTACAGGTGCATGCCACCATGCCTGGCTAATTATTGTATTTTTAGTAGAGACAGGGTTTTGCCATGTTGGCCAGGCTAGTATCAAACTCCTGATCTCAGGGGATCAGCCTCCTTCGACCTCCCTAAGTGCTGGGATTATAGGTGTGACCCACCATGCCCGGCCCACACTTTTTATCTTACCCTCTAGGGTCTTCTTCTGTAATGGAGTCGAGAAGTAATAAGAGGTGATGACGGTAGGTTTTGTTTGTTTGTTTGTTTGTTTGTTTATTTTGAGATAGAGTTTCGCTCTTGTTGCCCAGGCTGGAGTACAATGGCACGATCTCAGCTCACCACAATCTCTGCCTCCTGGGTTCAAGCAATTATCCTGCCTCAGCCTCCCGAGTAGTTGGGATTACAGGCATGCGCTACCATGCCCAGCTAATTTTGCATTTTCAGTAGAGACCGGATTTCTCCATATTGGTCAGGCTGGTCTTGAACTCCCAACCTCAGGTGATCCACCTGCCTCGGCCTCCCAAAATGGACAGTAGGTTTTAAAAAGAATTAGCAGATCCTGCCAGGCAACCACCTCAGGTGAGGCCATTACAGATTTCACGTGGACGGGAACAAACTGGAGCCCACAAAGAGAATCTGGATCCCATGGGGATAAACTAGACTGAGCATCTGTCTCTTACCACCTACATCTCAATGAGGCAGGTGCCTGCAGGAGCCTGGTGCAGGTGCTTATAGGAGCCATGCACTGCACCTGCATCTCACCCAGACTTGCAGAAACTGAAGAAGATCAAGTAGGAGTTGCAAGAACTCTAGACTCAGCTGCTGTCCCCAACCAGGGTGAGCCAGCAGATAAGCAACAACGTACGTCAGATGTGCCTAGTGTCCTAGACTAACCTTCAGACTGCAGTGGCTGCTGCTTCACTTCTGCCTTCCCTGTCTTCACAGATTTCCCTTGTGGCCAGTCCTAACCCAGAACCATATTTGAGAGGTAAAATCAAGGTTGTTAGAATTTGAGATGGAACTTTGCCAACAGACATGTATAAACTTAGAACTAGAGGTCAAGGATGCACTTGTAAATTTTTTTTTTTTCAGATGGAGTTCCCACTCTTGTTTCCCAGGCTGGAGTGCAATGGTGTAATCTCAGCTCACTGCAACCTCTGCCTCCCGGGTTCAAGCGATTCTCCTGTGTCAGCCTCCCGAGTAGCTGGGATTACAGGCATGCACCACGACGCTTGGCTAATTTTTGTATTTTTAGTAGAGACGGGGTTTCGCCATTTTGGCCAGGTGGGTCTTGAACTCCTGACGTCAAGTGATCCACCCGCCTCCACCTCCCAAAGTGCTGGGATTACAAGCGTGAGCCACTGTGCCCGGCCACACTTGTAGATTTAAGGATCATTTCTAACATGGAGAATAACAAGAAAATCCTTAAATACTTCCTAGTATAGCTCTAGTAAATTATGCAAGGTAGACCAAAGCCCCTCATGATAACCCTTTGCATATCTACCCTGAGGGAAAAAAACAGAAATATCCACTAACACCTTGGTTATTGTCTTTTTTGATTATGAATCTTATTTGTTTTGTTTTGTTTTGTTTTGTTTTTTTAGACCGACTCTTACTCTGTCACCCAGGCTGGAATGCAATGGGGTGATCTCAGCTCACTGCAACCTCTGCCTCTTAGGTTCAAGGGATTCTCCTGCCTCAGCCTCCCAAATAACTGGGATTACAAGTGTGGGCTACCACACTCAGCTAATTTTTTGTATTTCTAGTAGAGATGGGGTTTCCCCATGTTTGCCAGGCTGGTCTCAAACTCCTGAGCTCAAGTGATCCACCCACCTCGGCCTTCAAAAGTGCTGGGATTACAGTCATGAGCGACCATATTCAGCCTGTTTGTTTGTCTGTTTGTTTTTGAGATGGAATTCTGCTCTTTCGCCAAGGCTGCAGTGACATGGCACGATCTTGGCTCACTGCAACCTCTGCCCCTGGGTTCAAGCGATTCTCCTGCCTCAGCCTCCCGAGTAGCTGGGATTATAGGCACGCGCCACCATGCCTGGCTCATTATTGTATTTTTAGTAGAGACAGGGTTTCACCATATTGGCCAGGCTGGTCTTGAACTCCTGACTTCAGGTGATCCGACTGCCTAGGCCTCCCAAAATGCTGGGATTATAGGCGTAAGCCACTGAACCCAGCCTCTTTTTTTTTTTTTTTAATGGGGCCATAATTTCCATTTTAGACAATGTTAGAAAGACAAAATGCTCCTATCCTTTTTCTGAAGGGCATCCTAAGTTCAGTGTTGAGAGCAGATCCAGCTCTGGTGCTGAGGTTTAGACTCTTGAATTCATCCACGTTTATGCAAGGGGTTGAAAGCAATGAAGTTATTCTTGCATATTCAGGGACATTGTATTTTTTATTTATTTTATTTTTTGTTTTGTTTTGTTTTGAGACGGAGTTTCACTCCTTTTGCCTAGAATGGAGTGAAATGATATGATCTCGGCTCACTGCAACCTCCGCCTCCCAGGTTCAAGTGATTTTCCTGCCTCAGCCTCCTGAGTAGCTGGGATTACAGGCACCCACCGCCACACTGGGCTAATTTTTTGTATTTTTAGTAGAGACAGGGTTTCACCTTGTTGGCCAAATTGGTCTTGAACACCTGACCTCAGGTGATCCACCCGCCTCGGCTTCCCAAAGTGCTGGATTATAGGAATGAGCCACAGCACCCAGCGGACATTGTATTTTATAGGAAATAATAGTCATGTGAATTCTTTTGCCCAGTTTCTTCCTTCTTAATATCTTGAAATCTTCTTTCTGCCATCGCAATAATAAAATAGTGTTTGTCCACTAGTGGGGAAGCATATCTAGATATGACAGACCCTAAAATAGCCCCTACAGAAGGTAGATGCATATGTAGCAACTTTAGTCACTCAGTGATTATAATCCATAAGCTTAAGAGAGCTTTTGAGTGAGGCCTGGCCATCACAAGTAAAGGTTCCCAAATCTGATTTCCCATTAAAGTGCCTGCCAAGACACAGATGGTTTTAGTCTTCAAAAGATTCTATTTTACTAAGGTTGATGAAGTGTCCTGGAATCTCCCATTTTTAAAAGATCCCCAGGCAAAGCTGGACGTGGTGGCTTACGCCTGTAATCCCAGCTCTTTGGGAGGCTGAGGCAGGTGGATCATCTGAGGTCAGGAGTTCGAGACCAGCCTGGCCAACATGGTGAAACCCTGTCTTTACTAAAAATACAAAAATTAGCCAGGCACGGTGGTGCACGCATGTAATCCCAGCTACTTGGGAGGCTGAGGCAGAAGAATCACTTGAACCTGGGAGGCGGAGGTTGAGGTGAGCCGAGATCACATCATTGCACTCCAGCCTTGGCGACAAGAGCAAGACTCCATACTCCATCTCAGGGAAAAAAAAAAAAAAAAAAAAAGAATCTCCAGGCAAAAGATCCCAGATCTGATAATCAACCATGTTTTGAAACCAATGATCCAAGGAATTCCAAGATCGGCATGAGTGACATAGCATGTGGAACGAGCTTGAGAGGGGTGTCTCTCCTGTAAAACGAGATAGCAGTTTAAATTACCCAGTTTGCCATAAATATAAAAGGTGCTCAGTTAAAAAAAAAAAAAGAAAAAAGAAATTGACTGGGTGCAGTGGCTCACGCCTATAATCCCAGCACTTTGTAAGCCCTTGAGGTCAGAAGCTTGAGACCAGCCCGGCCAACATGGTGAAACCCCGTCTCCACCACAAAAATACAAAAAAAAAAAATTAGCTGGGCGTGGTGATACATGTTTGTGGTCCCAGCCACTTGGGTGGCTGAGGAAGGAGAATCACTTGAGCCCGGGAGGTGGAGGTTGCAGTGAGCCAAGATCTTACTACTGTACTCCTGCCTGGGCAACAGTGAGATTCCATCTCAAAAAAAAAAAAAAAGAAAAGAAAAGAAATATCTGGCCCGGCGCAGTGGCTCATGCCTGTAATCCCAGCACTTTGGGAGGCTGAGGTGGGTGGATCACCTGAAGTCAGGAGTTTGAGACCAGCCTAGCCAACATGGTGAAATGCTGTCTCTACTGAAAATACAAAAATTAGCTGGGTGTGGTGGCAGGTGCCTGTAATCCAAGCAACTCACAAGGCTGAGGCAGGAGAATCCCTTGAGCCTGGGAAGCAGAAGTTGCAGTGAGCCAAGACCATGCCACTGCACTCCAGCCTGGACAACAAGAATGAAACTCAATCTAAAAAAAATAAAAAGAAAAGAAATATCATTAAAAAAAGTAAATCAGAAACGAGGCAAGGTAATGCCACATATCTTGAAAAATTTGATGAGGGCCAGGAGCAGTGACTCACACCTGTAATCCCGGCACGTTAGGAGGCTGAGGCGGGCAGATCGTGAGGTCAGGAGATCGAGACCATCCTGGCTAACACGGTGAAACCCCATCTCTACTAAAAACACAAAAGATTAGCCAGGCGTGGTGGCACGCGCCTATAGTCCCAGCTACTCGGGAGGCTGAGGCAGGAGAATCGCTTGAACTCAGGAGGCAGAGGTTGCCGTGAGCCACTGCACTCCAGCCTGGGCGACAGAGCGAGACTCTGTCTCAAATGGAGTCTCGCTCTGTCGCCCAGGCTGGAGTGCAGTGGCCGGATCTCAGCTCACTGCAAGCTCCGCCTCCCGGGTTTACGCCATTCTTCTGCCTCAGCCTCCCGAGTAGCTAGGACTACAGGCGCCCGCCACCTCGCCCGGCTAGTTTTTTGTATTTTTTAGTAGAGACCGGGTTTCACCATGTTAGCCAGGATGGTCTCGATCTCCTGAGCTCGTGATCCGCCTGTCTCGGCCTCCCAAAGTGCTGGGATTACAGGCTTGAGCCACCGCGCCCGGCCAAAAAAAATTTTTTTTGATGAAAGATTTGGGAGTTTGCTTTATGACAGTGGTTCCAGGGTAATTGGAAAAGAAGTTAGAGACATGTTTTGATTGTTAAGATATTTATTGTTACATGATTATTAAAATATGTAAATATGTCTAGGAAAAATAGAAGCAAGACAGTCTTTAGATTTCAATAATTAAAAACCCAATGTATTAGCCAGGTTAACCTGGGCTATCTATTTAAAATTACTTAATATTTACTGAACATCTAGTTGATAGTACTGTGAATATTTTCAAAGTTCTCTTTGACTTCTCTTTCTTCATGTTGTCTTCCCAGTAATCTCCTTTACTCCCATAGGATCAGCTTTCATCCTTAATGGGAAAATTCTCAATCTTTTATTTTTTATATTTTTGGGTTTCATTTATTTATGTTTTTATTTTTATTTTTTTGACGCGGAGTCTCACTCTGTCATCCAGGCTGGAGTAGAGTGGCGTGATCTCGGGTCACGACAACCTCCGCCTCCCGGGTTCAAACAATTATCCTGCCTCAGCCTCCTGATGGCTAGGATTACAGGCATCCACCACCACACCTGGCTAGAAGTAATTTCAGTGCTACAGAAAAGATGCAGGAATAGTACAAAGGATTTCTATAACCCTTCACCCAGGTTTCCTGATGTTAACATTTTACTATATTTGCTTTACCATTCTCTGTCTCTCTGTCTTTCCCTCTCTCTCTTCTTTCTATTTTCCATTTATAGACATATTTATAATATATACACATATACACATAGAGAGACACATATATATACCCATATATAGATATACAGATTGTACACATATAAAAACTGTATACCTACACACACACACACACACACACATACATATTTTTCCTGAACCATCTGAGAGTTAAGTTAAATACATGATGCAGCTTAACCCTTAAATACTTTCCTAAAGGACCAAGCACAGCCATCAACATCAAGATTAACATGGATATAACGCTACTAAATCCTCCACACTTCCCAATAATGTCCTTTATAGCAAAATAAAACAAAACAAATCAGAACAAGACAAAATTACTTCTTTTAGTCTACTATCCTGTCCAGGAACACACGTCGTGTTGATTTTCATGTCCCTTTACCCTTCCTCAGTCTGAAGCAGTTCTTCTAATCTTTCTTTGCCACTCGCGACCTTGGCATTTTTGAAGAGCACGGGACATTTATTTGGGAGAATGTTACTCAATTTGGGTTTCTCTGATGTTTTCCCATGATCAGATTTAGGTTATGCATTAGGCAAGAATATCATAGAAGGGATGCTTTGTTCTTCTTGGCATATCACGTCAGGAAGTACATGATACTGATTTGTTCTATTACTGGTGAGGTGAACATTGATCATTTGATCAAGGGGTTGGCAGCCACGTTCCTTCAATGTAAAGTTACTATTTGTCTGTGTTGTTTATAAGTAATTTATGGGGAGATACTGTGAGACCATGTAAGTGTTCTGTTCAGCAAACTTTCACCCACTAATTTTTACATCCATCAATGATTCTTGCCTGAATCAACTAGTACTGTGATGATTGCCAGGTGGTAATTTTTTTACTCCATCAGTCCTTCTACATTTAGAAGTTGGTATTCCACCGTAAGGAAGTGCCTTTCTTTCTCCACATTTATTTAGTTCATTTTTCATTTATTTTTATCAGTATTGATTAATGAATCTCAATTTAATTCAATTGTTATTATCTAACACTAATATTATTTATTTTGATGCTCATATTGTTCCATATTTGGCCAGTGGGTACCCCTTTAATCTGATCCTTTCTTTTCTTTTTTTTTTTTTTTTTTTGAGGCGGAGTCTCGCTCTGTCGCCCAGGCTGGAGTGAGTGGCGCGATCTCGGCTCACTGCAAGCTCCGCCTCCCGGGTTCCCACCATTCTCCTGCCTCAGCCTCCTTAGTAGCTGGGACTACAGGCGCCGCCACCACGTCCGGCTAATTTTTGTATTTTTTAGTAGAGACGGGGTTTCACCGGGTTAGCCAGGATGGTCTCGATCTCCTGACCTCGTGATCCGCCCGTCTTGGCCTCCCAAAGTGCTGGGATTACAGGCTTGAGCCACCGCGCCCGGCCCTGATCCTTTCTTTTTTTGACAAATCTTTCTTTTCTTTTCTTTTCTTTTTTTTTTTTTTTTTTTTTTTTTCGGAGACAGAATCTTGCTCTGTTGCCCAGGCTGAGTGCAGTGGTGTGATCATAACTCACTACAGAAGCCTTGAACTCCTGGGCTCAAGCTATCCTCCTGCCTTGGCCTCCCAAAGCACTGGGATTACTGGGGTGAGCTGTTGCATCTGGCCCTCATCACTTTTTAACTACTTCCTCACTTCCTAGCACAGCAAGAGGTTCCTAGCTAAGCTTATACTTTTTTCTACTCCCCTCAGCCTTGGAATCAGCCATTTCTCCAAAGTGCTCTTGTCTCTTTTAGAGAATAGCATCTATAAACCAAGATCTGGGACCAAAGTATGCTCATTGCTTTTG